>NC_045477.1:83459797-83785238 GCF_009650955.1 Corvus moneduloides
AAAAGAATTTTTAATATCATTACACATACAGTGTCATTAACAATTTTTTAACATTTTATACGGCATTACATTCCTCTTTCACAAAGGGTTGCTGTTTTCACTTATAACCTCCAAAACTACTAAAAGCAACAGAGGTGAAAATGAGGCAGTACTACTAAAAAGAAGTATTATTAAGGGTCTTCTGTTTTTTTCATTTATTTATTTTTTTAAAAAATTATATACCGAAGAAAGGACATGAGTTACTGGAAATGGATTATTAAGAACTCTTTGAACCAGAAAATAGCAAGACAAACTAAATATGAAGTTAATGTGTAACTGTTACCTGGGAATGCTCTTTAACCAGAGAAGAAATAACAGACTTTTTCCTATATTTTATTCTACCATATACACAAGCACTTGTACATTTTATTTGTGAGAATGCAGTGAGATGGAGAGACAGAAAGAGAAGCAATGCCTGGCTGCTTTGGTTTCCTGAGCTAATTTTTTCCCAAATTCTCCCTGTGAGAAAGAGAAAAGTCCATTCAGCCTGCAGATTGCAAGGCTTTATAATCTGTGGTATTAAACACAATTCAGAAATCCTAAGAGTAGAACCTCGGAAAACTGATTTTCAGAGACAAGAAAATAATCCCCTGCACTTGAAGAACACAGTCTGAACATTTTAGAATTCTGAATAAGAGAGTAAGTTCTTCTATCATCGGTATGACAAAACCAAAGCTACTCTCTGCCTATTTTTTGAGTTTGAGGTTTTGGGCCACACCTTCAAGGCTTTTTTGTCTTCTCCCCATCTCGCTATCCAAGAAAACTTGGGATACACAGAAAGAAAACAAATTATTGTGAAGTTACATGACCCCAGGATCTGGGCTTTAAGGAAATCAGTAGAATTTGACACTAATGATACAGGACAATCACAGGAAACTGTGACAGGCAGTCACTCAACTAGAACCTCTTTGAGGGACTTCAGCACACCAGCCTTCCTTCTCTTCTCAGTCTTTTTTCAAGACTGACTCTAGCAAGAAAAAAAGGCACGGCTAAAACTGGCAAATTCCATTTATTCTAGCTAATGCTCCTAGAGGAAAAATAACAGATAAAAAAATCCCCAAACAAAACCATTTAGATTACTGTGAATGTTTTGGAAACACCATTTAGTCCAGATATTTAGCTACTAACCAGAAAATATTCAGAACTATAATCATAGCATCTATGAGAAAATGTGCAGAATCACTTCAGATCAACTTGATTATTCACTAATAAGGAGTAAATCTTCTAGTTCTGAATCTTTTTATAATATAATGGAGGTTCAGAAGAGACTACTCAGCCACTCACTGTCACCTACAGAAAATGAAAGTATTGTATAAAGTATCTCAAGATTGAAAATATCTGCTAGGTTTTGGAGGAGCTTGTTCCTGTTTGGCTCAAAGTTGGTTCATGTTTTGATGATGACCTGCCCAAAAATACCTCAAAAACACCGATAGAGATTTCAATCTCTGAATCTAAATTTTATTAAAACACAGACCAGAACATATAGCTTTAAAATATATAAACTGAAAATGAAATAAAAAATAAGAGCTTGATAAGGAATCTCCCATCCTATCTAGTGCAATTTTACAGTGATTGCATGATCTGTTTTTTTTCAACCTGCTTTCCCTCCAGTGCAGCTTTCTCATCATGGCTATGCATCTGCCATATGTACTTTCTTAACATGTTCAGATTACAGGCCTTCCTTCCACAATTTCTCACATGCTGTCTTTCACTCCCTACCTACTGTACTCTCGTTCCTTTCTTGTTTCCCAGCTTTATTCTTGTTCAGGTATTGTTTTCCAGCTGTGCACATCCAACAATGCTGACTATTCAAGAGGACATAAGAAGATAACACTCTACCCTGCTGCCTAATCACATCTTAACTTTAATAACAAAATAGATTTGTAAGCTTATACAAATAAAACAAATTTGCCTTCAGTCACATATGTCATTCTTTACAAATTTACAGAAACAGATTCTCTTCAGGCTGTGAACTTAACAGAAGATACAAACTTCACCTTGTAGCTACCAGGAAATTCAGTGCAGTCTATAATTTCTGGTCGTATCATAGAGGTATATAAGCACAAAGAGCCAAACCCATCGGCAACTTCATCAGCCATCCAGCTGCGTTTTGCAAAGGAGTGAGTCAGACTGAAGAACCATGGCAGTTTCAAATGTGTATTATCTCTCAAGATGTGTAATACAAAACTGACAAAAAACCCCGAACCAAAACATATTCCTCAAGGCTGCTGAGCCACAACACTTACATAACTATGGCTCCTGCTTTCACTGTCTGCTTGGCTAAAAGAGTTAACAGCATCATCATTCCTTGTCAAGTCTGGCATCATCTCTTAATTTCTTACAGATGTCCAATTATGTGTGAAGATACTAAACGAGGCAAATTCCAGACCTCCTTCCTTGGTGTCTCCCAATAAAGTAAGAGGTGACATTCCTCTAACCACGTATGGATATCTTCCCCGGAGCTAGTGATTTTTAACTCTTTCAAGATGGAGTAGTGAGAAACAGGTAGCTCATTCTGAAGGACAGGCCAAAAATGCACTGAATTAACTACACCCAAGAGAGCTTACTTATCCACCCAAAACATATATCATGTGCTCTTCAGACCTGTTCACACTCTGGATGCACTAATGCTCTCCACACTTTGGACAAGTCTTTTCACCCCCACCCCAAGACTCAGCTCCAGTCCTGTCAGATTGATCTGGTTGGGCCAGAATTATGGCCAGCTCCAGACAGCAGCTCACTCACTCTTATGTTGTATTAGGAGACCTACCTATACTACAAAAATTCAACCATATGGGCACAACTAAATTTAAACTAGCTTGCTTAGCATCCTCAACTATCAGCTACTGATTTTTCTCACACCAGGACTTCCACTCCACCCTTCAATTTGAAGCTTGTCCTGAAAACCACTTTAAAGAATACACAAATTCAACTAGCATGTTTTAAACAGAAATCAAAAGCAATTTCATTCTCCAGATCCATGTGTTTCTACTGCAGCAATCACTTGTGAGAGCCAGGCAAGACTGAGGTGTTAACCATGTGATCCAGCATTCAGGAGACCCAACAGGTATGCTTCTAGAGAAGAAATTACAACATTTTCCGAGTATTAATATCAAACCCGCTTTAAATCTCTTATATTTCCTGCACATTTATTCTACTGACAACTTAAATGTTATTAGAAGATGAAAGATTACAGAAATTGAAAAGTAGGAAATCTGTCCCTGGGACTTCCACAGCAACTTCTGCCTGTGCCTGGTGATGCTGCAATGACAGTTCTGCTATCAGCCCAGAGCAATGAGCAGTTGCAACAAGTGCTGCAAATTTTACTTTGTAATAACGTTCTAAAGACAGCCCTCAACTGAATGTTTGAGATTTCTTTAGCTTCCCAATGCAGGGCCTGAGCTGCCTGTCCTGCTTTCATTTTCTAAACCTCACATTCTCTTACTCAGGCTCTCCAATGAACAGTCCAAGGATTGCTCCTCTGTACCATAAGCAGAGGTGTTGCTGGTGCTTCACCTGTAATACTGCAGGTGAAATACCGTGTGCCTTAGTATCCTAACGCATGTGCAGATTTACATACACTTCAAGAGCAACATAGCATAGCTGAAACACCTAACACATCTACTTTTTATCAGGACATAAATTCAAGCTTCTTCAGCTCCCATGCGCAGTCAGGAAAAACAAACAAACAGGCCATTACTAATTTAGAAAGCTACCTGAAATTAATCTACTTCCTTTTCAATGAAGCTTTCAATGAAGCTTTGTAGCAGAAGTCTTGCTTGTTACTCAGGGACCTTTGATATAGTTCTCTGTTTCTCAACTCAATCACAGCAGAAGTCTCCAACATAACTCTTCAGATTTGACACACAAACCAAACTCCTTTCTCCACACAAAGTGAGGATTAGCCTTCATTGTGCTTTATTAGGTTCTTCACTAAAATCCATGACAGCAGCCTCGTCAAGTGGGTGACACTTGATGTTTCTAAGAAATTATTTCTACCTGTATGCAAAGTGTGGGTTTACCAGAGAAGGAAGAGGAGGAATGGGGAAAGAGAAAGTAAAAGCTCCCATGACCCTGACCAATGCACTGTCGGCTATATGCTGCCACAAAACCCACCTGCCATATTTTTCACAGTGTATTTTGCAGAAAAAGACACCTGGTCCCACCAAAACAAACAAAATCATCATTAACTATGAGTTTAAATCCTTTTTTGCCGAACGAATTAAATATTCCTTTCAGTCAAAGACAGTTAAAATTATAAAATTCAACTGACTGACAACATGAAAAAAGACCTGCTTCAAAACTGGGAAAAAAAATTCAAAATTGTGAAATATCTATCTGAAAATAAAAGCTTTACTCCAGACTCTTCCCAGGTTCATACCTTTTCCCTACAAGGAGAACCATGGTTAAACTCACATGTCTGTGAAGACTCTTTTGTTGCTTTGAGTTCTACATTTAGGAATCAACAAGTTTGTGAAGAAAAGTACCTTTAAACACAGATGTGGCCTATCAAATAATCTATCTAAAGCAGAGGCACATAAATCTTTTCCACCTGAGCTAATGGGATTTATTTTGAGGCTTCTGCTTTCAGCCTAGTTCTGGTGCGTATGAAAGGACTCGAAATCTAAAGAACTTGTCATAGGTATATGCCCAATTTGGAAACACAGAGACACCAAGGAAGCAGAGTATTACTACCAGATTCAGATTTTCATAAGAGCAGAATCTATACCCACTCACTGGGAAAGTGTCATGCACTGAGAGAGGACAAGTGTCTTCCATTGAATTTTCCTGGCTGCCTCCTGAAATCTCCAGATGTCCAGCTCTAATGCAAAGAAAACCAAAGATAGTTTTTAATTTCTGCCTAAAGTTGCCTCAGAAGTTGCCTCTGTATTTCTACTTAGCATTCTTTAATTTCAGAACATGGTTGGCTTTGAATATTTTGAAATATATATTTTAAAGGCCATAGAGTTATTCATTGAAATTACTGTTCAAGTTCAAAGACAAGCTGCCTCCATGATATTTAGGTTAAAAAACCTGTAGTATCTACAAGATTTTTAATGTGTCCTGTTGATTAAAATATTCTGTAGACTCTAGTCAATATGTTATCCTTGGACTCCAGCAGCATGAGAAAAGCGGGGATGGCCCTGTGGGCAAAGCAGAAAGGTCTCAACCAGGAGAGGAGTGTGGGTCAGGCTCCACTTTGGAGGAGACTGGGCTGGTCCAGAGCACAGGGGCATGTTGCTGAAAGAGGATAAGCACTGGCCTCATATTGTAAAGTCACAGTAAAAAGCCCCTGCTGCCAGCAAATTTCCAGGCCACACCTAAACACAAGGGATTAGCAACGCCCTCACTTAACAGACAACACAATAGAAAAATGAAGAGGATGAACAGTTTGTCCAAAGCAGCAATACAAATGTGGTTTTCTGCATCCTAGTCCAGTATGTAGATGTCCCTGCCAGGCTATACAGAAGGACTTAATAGGACTGGAAAAGACACAATTAATAACTGGGTAGACAGAAAGCACTATTTACAAGCACGTCATAGGCCCCGAGTCATACATTGATTGAGTGTGTTTGTTTCTGTAAAGCAGTGTTAATCCCACTGTTGAGGCAAACATAAGGATTTTAAAAGAGGAATTTAAAGAGGGGTAAGTGAAGGGGAAAAGGCTTGCCACTCTTCATAATATAAAAATATGTCAGTGCAAATAGCCATCATTTATTAGAAGCCTCCTATCTGTGTAGCAAAATGTCATCTACTGATGAATGCAACTGGAAGGGGGAAAAAAATAAAAAGAAACTCTTGTCAACAGTTTCCAAACAATTCCAAATCAAATAATTTGCTTTTAAAATTATGTTTTGGTTAATTCATGTTAACTACTGGATATGTGTTGTTCAGAATACATAATTTCTCAGTGGAATTAGCTCTTCTGAAAAGTCACCGATTATTTTAATGGCAGTTTTTGTAAGCCATAAATAGCTCTAAGACTTTTAGAAAAGTCCTGAGATGTTTCATAGAATCATAGAATGGCTTGGGTTGGAAAGGAATTTAAAGGTCATATTGTTCCATTTCCAATGCCATAGGCAGGGACACCTTCCACTACACCAGGTTGCTCAAAACCCCAAACAACCTGGTCTTGAACACTGCTGGGGATGGGGCATCCATTGCTTTTCTTGGCAACCTAAATTTAGAGCTGAGTAAATTGGAAATTAGTATGGAAATTACTTTACATATTGTTGGGACAATGGCGAAAATCTAAAATGTTGAAGTTCTCAAAATCTCCTTAATAAGCAAACACTACTAAATGCTTCAGGTTTCTATCAAAGGAATTTCTATACTCCAGGCATGATAAAAGACAATAAATTTTAGTGACAAGAGCTATAATTAAGATAATCAGAATATTTTGGATGATACAAATGGAAGGGTAAATGGCAGGAAATTTTAGATTTCAAAATATATTTATTGCACCCTAAAATACTCCTTATTCTTTAGAAATCTGACTTCTCTGTGAGAGAAGAATTCAGTTTTCTCAGCTCTGCTGAGAGCAGGACATTCTGGGAAGTTAAGCTGCCACTGCAGTGCAAGGGAAGGCTCCCAAGGGTTCAGACTCCCAACTCCATCAGCCAGCCTGCTGTCTGTCCAGGCACTGGAAACTGGGAGGCTGTAAAGAGGCAGATGGCTTTGTTTTGGGATCTACACTACTACTGTGGGTCTCAGCTCTCCTCAGGCCTGCTGTGCAGCATTTCAGAAGCATCCTACTTCTAGAGCAGACTCTATGACTAGAGTCATTAGGCCTTCTAAAGCATACATCTGATGCAGCCCTCCTTGGCTCCCTTCACAGCTAGTGAACCCATCTATTTTAGGGTGTCATGAATTACTCTCTAGAAATAAATATTTTTAATTAATTGCATGTCAGTCAAAACATGAACCTATAAATTGCCCAAGTTTTGGTATCCACATAGCAAAAATTTTCATTCAATCAGGTGAACCTAATTCCAAGGGTCTAGAGTAGATCCATGGCCACATATTTGCTGGTTGGAAAACATTCTTCATCCTGAAACTTCAGCAGAATCAAAATATCGTAGAAGAACATTCAGATTCAATGGTAAATGACCACAACAAAAAAAATCAATGATGTAACAATGATGATTGCAATGAAACTTGTCTAAGAAAAGCTGTGAGTCATCTGAACCCAGCCAGTATGGAAATCCTTTGAAATGCCATCCTTAAGGCAGAACTTTTCAAAACTGGACTTAACAGGAAATTATTTCCTAGCAGGAAGAACAGGAAAAGGTGCTCAGTAACTCTGTTTTTCTCCAAAGAATTTTAAATTACTACCTTAAATTCAGAAGTTTACACAAATATGTGGTAATGGTTAAACCTTCCCTGAATGACCTGAAGGGGAACAACCCCTCTGCCTTTGTGACACACACCCACAGCATTCCAGAAGTTAAATTACTTCCCTATCCTACTTGACACCTATCTTATGCAGTCTCTTGAAGAAACAAGTTTATGAGATCCTTCAACAGCAAAAAGCATTCTGCATAAAGATCTAGCTCCCATTCATAGTGTACAGGTAACAGGTTTACATGTGCCACATGTATTAGTTGACTGATGTCTAAAATCAGCATGTGGCTGTGGGAAAATGCATGAAACCAGCCTCAAGAGGGTTAAAGTTTATACATTTGTTTAACAGAAAAATGGTTCTAAGACATTGAAGCGACTCCTCTTGCTTTATCTGCCTACAACTACCATCACTCCACACCACCAAACCCTCTCTGATAATGTCCTGGCATTTGTAATAAAGATCAGTCACCTGTTACCTGACTATGTCAATGTATTTTGAAAAAGCTTTCCAGACAGAATTAAGCAGAAAATAATGTTCCCATTGTGAAATATATTTTCAGGATAAAGCCCAGAATAAAGGTTTCTTCAACAAAAATTAAAAGGAAAGGAAAAACATTTCCAGGGTTACTCACACAGGAATAACTATCAGCCTGGCAACCAATGCAGGCTGGGGTTAAAGGCTTTTTGTCTGAATCAAAGTGAGTAGGAACTCAAGACTTGATATGTCCATGTGGTAGAAAAGTGCTTGAGCTGCAGAGATGCTTTTTATGCCCTGGGGTTTAAAAAAAAAACCAAAAACCAAAAAACTTCAGCCTTAAGACTGTTTTCCAGCACAAATTTTAACAGAACTATCCTGTTTTGATGGAAGTTTGGCATTTGGCCAAATCTGACAGACCAGTAAAACAGTTTCAGGCAAAATCAAAATATCAGTCCAACAACCTCTACCAGAAGGTCAGAAAAAAAAAAAATGTAGCTCCTTTGCCTAGGAAGAAGGATTATGTGTGACAATTTCACTTTACTTGCTCACCATAAAATATTTAGTTAATTCTTTTCTTCTTTCCTTGATGATGATATACAGTCCTAAAGAACTGCTTCATTTTTGTTTTTTTTTAAAGCAATTACAGCAACAAGCATAAAAACCAAAGCAAAATGCAAAACTAAACAAGCACAACAGAAGGTCACTTGAAGAAGTCACAAAATAAATTACCCAGATCTCATATTCATTAGGGCAGAGTTTCATTACTGCTACAACAGCAATAGACAATCTCAAAATTAGCACAAACTCTTAGTGCATATTCTACCCTCTCTAGCACAGGTGACTTACCACTGTCATGACTCCTTTGTCAGTATGTGAAAGCACAAACCCTTACAAAGCGTATGTTTGGCTGCTAAAAATAAAGCCTAGATAAATGAAGCTAATTTCTTAAAACATACTCTTCACTCAGGTTCCTACACCAGGTAACATGCCTATCCCTGCTTCTCTAGAATGATGACTGGAACTTTCTAAGCTACACAGCTCGTGATGTCAAACCACACATGTTGCTGTGCTTCCATATCTGAAGTTTGGAAGATTTGCTTACATTTGATAGTGCAGCTCCTCTAAGAATGCAAGCTAGAAGACCAATGCAATGTACTGAAACGTGTCTGGATGTCAAACATGACTCATTTTATAAAACACCCAGTAAAACTTGCATCAACAGAACAATTGTAGTTATATTTTAAATCAATTCTTGATCCTTGTTTCGGTTCTGGGGGAGTGGGAATGAGTGGGTTGGTTTTTTTAAAGCTTCCACTCAAATGAAAGCTTACAACATTTATTTCTAGTAGGCCACAGCAGTTTAATGAATCCACAAGTATCTTTCCTTATATTCAGTGGACATGAACATAAAGGAAGATATATTTTTGATTCATATATCTACTACTTCCAGAACTACTTGTCTGGTCTCACAGCCTTGCTTGCTAGTTGCAGTGGTGAACTCAGAATGAGGAGCAATTTCTGCAGCTTCATGTGCTAAAATGAAAAACTCAGTCTTGAAAGATTTATATAAATTCTGCACATACAGAAATTGGTGAAATGGAATCAAAATCTCTGATTTTGTTTATCAAAACCTGTACAAAAGTTGGTTGTGGTCATTAGCAGATTCCAAAATTGCAGTCCCAGAAAAAACTGGTTGTATTTAATTTTCTCTTTACAGATTGAAACAAATTTCATCTATCTGCCTATTTTAGTAATAGAAAGATATAAGAAAAATAAGCTCAGTGAAATATACTGGGGATAGAGGGATAGGCCTGAAGTTCAGCCACAGCACAGCGTGACTTGGCTGTCAACCCCACTCCACTGACTGAAATTACATAATTGCTGTCATGTGGATACAAAATGCTGCTAGCGAGGATTTTCTTGTTATTTTCTAAGCCCGTGAGAGACTTTTCTCTCACACAGAAGAGGTAGCAGAGTTATGTAAACAACCAAACACCTGCAACCTTGAAAAGTCTTGTTTAGAATACAGAAGAAAAATATTTTGACAATGGATGTTTTAGGACTTTACCCAATCACCCCCAAGGGGTGGCTGATCCTTGTCCAATTATGAAGAAAAAAGTCTATAAAAGAGTTTGTAAAATTAAATAGATCAATCTTGCTGCACAATTCCTGCCTGCTGGATCTTCTCTCCTCTTCCTCCTCTAAGGCTGCGGGACACGGTGATATACCCTAGGGCCTAGGGCTGTGGTAATACTGTCAGGCAGTTGGTTGTCACAAACCAACTGTTACTCCCCTTGTTGTGTTTTAATGCATGAAAACTGCACAGGATCGTGGCAGATACGAGGCATTACAGAACCAATGAAATAAAAGTTAAAGCCTGAATTATTCATGTAACTACTCTTTGAATAAGTCTGGTATATCTGCCATAGTATTTCAGATGGAACAAGACATGAATAGCACATTTGTTTGAGTTTTCTCCCCATTCCATCCCTCGCCCTTGGGTAATCAGGTGTTTTACCAATATGGTAAGTCCGGATGTGTCTGTCAAAACAGGCTTTGACTGGAAATGCTGTTCCGACAAAATAGAAAATGCAGCATTCTTCACAGTGAAAAACTCCACAAATCTGAATGTCGGTTTGCTTTCCCAGATGACAGTACAGTCATTTTCTGAACAGCTTTGTTTAATAAGTTGTTGGTATTGCTACTGTGATTTTCAAGCTGAAGCTTTTCTGCAGCCGGAGCAGTTTCCAATGCACTATGTCCTGTTTGGAGCTTCTTAGGGAGCAGACCACAAAAAACTACTACTCTATTTTTGGGTTTTAAGTAGTCTAAAGGTGTGGACCTAAGGTATCAGGCCTTCCAGTGGTCTAAACTTTGTCACAGCATAGATAATGATAACTATGGCCTTGTCTACATTGGAGTGTCATATTCTTCTATTCAAGGGTCCAAGTGCTCATGGAAGCAACATTACCACCTTACCTACTTGCCACAGAGTCACATAAATACCCAGAGCAACCTTAATATTTAATAGCATAACTCATCTGCATATTTTATGTATCTGCAGCTCCATCCTATTGCTAGGATAGTCAAAAAGAACTTCTTTCCTAGTACTGTTTTTTTCTAATTTAATTTGAGGGCACATAGTTAACCAAGTGGCATATAAGCTCTAGGGTATCTGTTTCACTGCTCCCATTGGAACAAGATGTGAGATCCAGTGCTGATTGATTTTACCTTAATGACTGCCATGGCAAACCTTATTTCAGCCTTATCTTCGCAATGAAGAAGGGTGGCAACAAAGCTCAACAAAGGATACAAAAATGGCAGGTATTTCAATACTGGTATTTCAATAGTTATCCAGTAAAGACAGTTTTCTGTTTCCATGGCAGTAGCCAGAAGAGTCCAAAACTGTGTAATTTTCATGTTACTTACAAAAAAATTTAAAAATAAAAGAAAAAAGCCTTCTCAGACATAAAAATTCAACTCAATAACCAAATGGAGGCACTCAGGACTCACAGAGCTGTCAACATACTAAAGCCACTGTGCAAGACATTGCTGATATTATGGCAGAAGTGAAGAAACATTTTTTCACTTCCTACGCAGCTACGACATATCCCTGAAAAAAACCTCAGTATGCCACAATCTATTGGACTCAGGATGTGAGTTGCACCATTAGTCCTCTGGTATCACATCTGAGCAGCCCTGAAAAATCAACAGCAAACACCTAAATTGTTCCTATGTAATGGCACACATCTATCTGGAAACCAGTTGGAAAAAATGCCATTGCATCTAAAATACTGCACTATCAAAAACTAAATAAAGTAGAATAAAAATATGTAGCAAATAGTTAAAGATTGTTTCTACATCAGATCATGTTTGTTGTAGTTGGGGTCATCCTTGATACAACTGATTGCAACAAAAATACCTAAAAGGAAACAAAACATTTTTGCTGCTTCAGGCTCCAAATGTAGCTGGTATCCCTACTATAACTAGGAACTAAAGTTCTGAAGTTATCATACTACTTATATTCGAAGTTCATTCAATTCAAAGAGAGTGCTTCAAACAACTCCTATTATGTCCCAGATGGATGCTAATACCAGGACAGAAATAATAAAAAATCCTAAAAATTACCTTGTCTTTACAGGTCTGTTTAATCTACAAGTACTCAGATCTCTAGCCAGTCTGCTCAGGTGCATTTAACTTTCCCTTTCCACACCTTAACACGATTGAAATTTCTGAAAATTTAGCCAAAAATTTTCAGTTGATGTTTTCGTAAAAACATCATCAGCAATTTTCCACCGGCTCATTCCCCACAACTACTTATCTTCAACCCTTGTACCACTTGTACCTAAACGCTCAGCAAAGAGTAGAAAACAGGCTGATCTTCCTTGCATCCCTCTCAATATTTGAAACAAATGCAAACTGTGAAAACCAAAATAACAATACTGTCTGAAGGTGGTAACGATCTGACAAAATTATAGTTAAGAACCTGTATGCATAAACAATTTTTAAGATGAGATTCACCATAGTCTTCACACTTTTGCCACTGAAGCTGCTTAAACCATTTTTAGCTGCTATTGCTTAAGCTCTGAAAGTGGAGAGTTTTAGTAACTCAGATTCTGAATTGTTGACTGTTTATCCCTGACAAATTTTGAACACAACCTCACTGGCATCCATTGACCTAAAAATATACCCCAGTAATTCAACAGAACTGCTTGCTTACAGCACCAGTTAATTTCAACCATTATGTTTGCAACATAAACCACTGGTAAACAGGATGATGATTGATTGATTGATTGATTGAATTACACTGAACCTGATAAGTAGCCCTGAGATGGCTATTGTTTAATCCAATCACTTTGTCATCACAACAATGAGATACAAATGACTATTCATACCTTAGTTTAATTACAACAATATTATTCAGGCTTAACCTGCATTGATTTCTATAACTTTTGACTTTATGAACATGAACATGAGTCTGTTTCTCTCTTGTTAACAGAAACACACTTTTGAAACAAAAAAAACTCTGAGAGTGCCGATACACTTTTCTAAAATAGAGAACTAGAGAGTATGGCTAATGGGAATTATTTAGTTTTTCTTCCTTTCTGTGGTTTGGATTCAATTATCTCTACAGCGACATTCACTGTTTCCAAAGAAAGATGGCTGCTTATTAGGAGCATTCAGGGTTTTCAAAGTGTCATAATGTATATAAATCTGAGCCATCCATTCATTTTGATTTATTTACATGCTTTTTTTTTTTTTTTTGGTCATTTTACATAGAACTTGCAAGAGAATATTTGTTATACAGAGCAGTACATATTAATTTTGCAAGGATTCCCCAAATCATGTGCATTACATCAAAAGACCTGGTGTTAGGGTAGTAACATCACAACCTTGCAGTTGTTTAGCACATATAAGCAACCTAGACAACAGAACTTAATGAATTAATTTACATCTACCAAAGTGCTAAAATGCTACAGTTCTTAGTTGTACATAAATTGCAAATTTGGGGACATCTGACTTGAGAGCCGAAATTTAAAAAGTTTTATCTCTTTTTCCGTCAATATTGCCTCAAAAAGTCATTACTGATGCTCCATGGAAGCAGCTTTCTCATTTGTTTTGGCAAAAGTCTGTGGATACATAAACTAGAATGACAGATATTTCTACTTTGTCAGAAAACTAAAATACAACTGGAAGCAATAATGAAGTTGGATTTATCAATCGAATGCCTTGAAGAGTTCAGCCATATACTGATCTTTGCACAAAACCATCTTCAGAGGGAAAATAAAAAAAGATAAGCAAAAAACCCCTGTTGTCAGAATTCAGACTGTTAATTTAAGCAAGCCCTAACTGTGTTAATAAGGAGGTTAAGACTATGGTCATCATTTTTTAATCTTTGTGAAAGATGTGTAAGTAATATGTGCACCAGTCTCCTATTGGAGTTAGTGATAAATACTAAACTTGATTATCCAAAGTAAGATTAAAAGAAAGTGAATCCAAAGTAAGATCCAAAGAAAAATTTAAAGTGTCCAGACGAAAAAATTACTTGCTTGGTAGTGAGAACTGATGATGGTGATGATGATAGATGATGATGACGACAATGCATATTGTTCACGATCAATAATTTTCTAATGAGTACCTTAGGAGGAGCATATAAATTTTCAAATCCTTAAAACATACACAAGCTAAGTTCAATATCACTTGCTAGAAGCAAAAAAGTTTTGCTTTTCTTCGGATTATCTATATCAGCAGGGATCAATCTCTCAATTTTTCAGCCCCAGGAATGGTTTTCTATTAAAATATTCCAAAGTATCCTGTGCCATTTTATAACTATTCCTACTTCTTGGCACAGTCATGATACCAGATAATTGATAAGATAATGAAGAGGAACTAGGCATGAGGAATCCACTATTAACTTATTGTGTATCCTTACACAACCATATTTAGGTCTTCATCTTGTAATCATGCCTCTACTTGCCTGAGGGCAAGCATGGCTAATCCTCAGGACTAATGACATAACTCTGCTTCCAGGTACAAGCCTCATCACACCTCTGATAAGACAAAACTTGCTCTGGACACAAGGGGAGATTTGCTAAATTTTGCTGTAGCAAAGCCCTTCCTATCTTGCAAGTTTCTTTCTAGGGCCTTAGAAAGAGATTCAATAGTTGATGGAATCTTATTTTTGTTGGCTTTAATAATACAGTTTAAAATGCTGTTTGGAACAAAATATTACCCATTTTATGTGTATTTGCTTTGATTACATAGAAGGAACTGTTCTGATTACACAGCGAGAAAAGTGAAAGAGTAAAGTAGAGCAATGAAGTTTAAGAGTTCATTTATTTGATAGTCGCTGGTATACAGATTACAGTGGCAAATTCTTCAACTCATCAGAATTTCATATGAAGAGATACAAACCACTAATTAAGTTAGAGGAATCCAAGTCCCAGTTATACATAAACTACATAGATGAAAATTAGAGGAGCATCTGCTCGGGCTGGAATATTCACAATGCATAAAGCAGTAAGTGTGTGAACAACCAAACACTCAGAAAATGCTGAAAGATTTTGGAACAGTTACTATAATCCATGAACTACAGAGGTACAAGGAAGAGTGGCTGGAAGAAGTTCTTACTTCACCACATTTCTGAATATACCAATTTTTTATAAGATTGTTCCTAAAAACAAAGAAGAAATAATCAAGGATTAAAACAAAAACAAATGTAAACACCTATTTACTTTATATTCTAGCAGACAGACTGTTCTTTAGGAATTACCAATAAGCTTCATACACACCATTTTAATCACAAAAATTAAGTCTGCTGTTGTATGAAAAACTCTGCTGCCGATTTGTAGAGAAATCATAAGAATCATACTGAAATAGACTTCACTTGATTCATTATAGAACATACTTTTAAAAAAGAGTATTTTCATAACCTAAGCATTATATATATGTAATGGTTTCACATAAGTAGGTATATATAAGCCAAAAATTTAGTATTTATGATCACAGAAGTCTGAATTAAATAGTTACCTTTCACAGACAACCCTTTTTCACACTACAGAAAATCCTAAAACAAAAGCACAGTAAATTTACTAAAAAAAAAAAAAACTAGAGCCATTGCTCTAGTTTTAAATGGTAACTAAGGAAGTCTCTCTCTACCACTCAGGGAGTGCAAATGCTCATCAAAACCAAACATGAAATACCTATAATGCATTATTGCATTAAGGGAGACCCTGGTTCCAGCTCCCACCTCTAGGCTCTTAGTTCCACAAGAATCTTTACTGCAAAGAAACCTGCTGACCTTTTCTTAATCCTGACAGATCTGCTGTGTGCTGAGTGACTTTGAAATTCAGTAATAAAAATGCCTTGAGGCTCAAAAAGTCCCTTTTCATTAGGACACAAAATTCCACTCATGTTCACCTGTAAAAAGAACCATTAAAAATGAAGAATAATTTAAAACTTTTCCTTCCTTCCTTCCTTCCTTCCTTCCTTCCTTCCTTCCTTCCTTCCTTCCTTCCTTCCTTCCTTCCTTCCTTCCTTCCTTCCTTCCTTCCTTCCTTCCTTCCTTCCTTCCTTCCTTCCTTCCTTCCTTCCTTCCTTCCTTCCTTCTCCTTTTCTTTCCTTTTCTTTTGTATTTTTCTAAAAAACACTGAAAATAATCTAACAACCAAAACCACACTCTTTCTGGGGCCAGGCTTCACAGTACTAAAGAAGGAGCAGCTACATTTAGTAACTTGGATACATCTTGGAATTTGCAAAATAAAGCAGAAAAGGCAGACTGTGCAATGGAAATTATAATAAATTATGGTGGTTTTATTTTTATATTTTTTTTAATTAACTTCTCCAGAGAGAATAGGTTGTGTGCTTGTGTTTCATAAAGCTCAATTCTTCTTACATGAAACAAAATGCTTGGTTTAATATTTTTCTTAAATGCTGAGTTCAGTCATTTATTTTTGCTGATTACTGCCAATTAGGTATCCAATCTTGGTTCAATGTACAGTAGTTTTATAGCACAGTAACTCCAATGCCTTTCAAAAGTTCTACACCTGGGTAAGGGATTAGAATCAAGACCACAGATGTAATTAAATTGTTTAATTTAGTTACATCCTAGGGATTATACTTTATATCCCAGAAAAAGGATATTCTTCACATTCCTATTTCCGTCAACTTTCTCTAGCTTCGTTTATGAAAATCTGAGCGAACATCCAATATCATGCTTACTAGCTTCTACTCACCATTTTACAAAATGGCAACCATAACAACCTGAAATCCTGAAAACCTTGAAGGAACAAGGTTTCTGTAATTTTTTTCAACACAGCCCATCTATCTAAATTTTATATCAAGCTTTTACCATTTAATACTTCCTATCTTATACTAGCTTTCCTTTGAATTACAAAAATTCTCCATTTTCTTTGGTTATCTATTTATTTACCAAAATATAAATTTAGATAATGTTACCTATTACTGAAAACAGCTATAGTTTATAACATATAATCAGATCTTGGTAGTCCTGGACTCTACTCCTGCCCATCTGTAACTTAATGCAAAAATTATATTCCTAAATCCTGGCATCAAAAGCATCTAGGCTCTTCGTTGGCACCAGGAAAGCATATGTTCTTTAATTTTCAGTCCCATAGGAAAATTAACTGGAAGATCTACACTGGACCTCAGCAGGTTATCTTATTTATATAATGGAAATGACAAACTAAACCCTTGAAGTACAGAAATGTTGCCATCTACAATGTAATGAAAGCAGGTTGCTGATTTTTGATCATAATAAAATAAATTTAAAGCCTTACTAATTTTCTTATATTTTTCTACCATGGAACAGGAATATCCTTTCTATTTTCACACCGCTCAGTCTATGGCAGAGCATAAGATCGGAGATGATTAATAATAATAATAATAATAATAATAATAACAACAACAACAACTATTGGGAACAAAAACAGGCCAGTGTCAAAGGGTTTCAGAAAAAGCTGATGGCACAGTAAGAGTGCATGTCAGGAGTACGTCTTCCTGTCTATCACTAACTCCAATAGTTGCCTAAGGCAGAAAGGAGCTTATGTATGACCAAGTAAGACAGACCCCTGTTTACTCACTACAAAAAATGGGGATCCACAGCTGTGTATCTTCAAAATGATGCTTAGAGTCTAAATCAAAAGACTTCAACAGAAAACTGTTCTGTAACAAACTTTTTTGGTGTTATCTCTATATTGAAATTAATTACTTCTGTAATTACTACTGCTGACTTGAAAACTCATTCAAAACAAATTTTAAGTTCTGGGTTTTGTTTGATTCAAATCAGAGCCTGAAACACCAAAAAAAAATAATGTCAAAATACTGTTAATCTATCTGTCAATAGATAATATATTTTTTAAAGACAGCATTCTGTCTTTAAATAGTGTAGAAACCTGACCTCACCTGTAACGTTTCTATTGGTACATCACCATGAATCAGACGACCTGTACTGCAATCTCCCCTAATATCTATAATAATCAGATAATTTAGTTCTACAATACATTTAATAGATACAATAAGGGATATACCTTACAAGGCTATATGTGGACTGAAACTGCCTGAACTTTAGAGATCCAGAAGATCACTCAAGCTTGAAGAGTTCATTTTCTAATGAAGAGTTAAATCACCAATTACTAAGTGAAGACATTCAAAAGCAATGTTAGTATATGGGAGATATTCTGAAATGACACTGCTACAGCACTATCCCTACATTAAATGCCCACTATTCTATCACTCCTGTTTGAGATATTTCTAAAAATCAATAGTCCCTAAAATTATGTTACCATTTTCAAGCTGTTTTTTCCCATTTGCTCTCAAAGCCAACTCATTCATCACTTTTAGAGCCACCAATACCAGTTTAGAATAAGAATTTCATCCCAGCCATTACTGCATTTCTTTCAAAAGCTTCCCTTAGCAAGCACAGGGTTTATGTGAAATACTGAATGCATGGGAAAGAAAGCTTGAGACGGAGTCTAAAAAGTCATGTTTTCAAAAATATTTTTTAAACATGCTTAGAATATTTTACACGAAATGTAGCATATTTGCTACACAATTTCAGTTTGTGATTATCATGCAGTCCTTTGAACAGGTTAACAGCAATGAAGGAAAGAAGTAATAATTTCTTCTATACACTGTTAAGAGTGTTTATAGTTCCAAAAGGGTTGTGGTTTAATCAATTTCATTTGAAGAAAAATAATGAAAAACAAGCAACATCAGCTAAACACCCTGAAAAATAGACAGTCTTGCACCTAGACAATGCAGGAACAGTGGACTTTAGTGAACTACCAAGAATTAATTCTGAAGACAGTCACATAGGAAAACACAGACACAAGTTTTGGCCTTCTGAAACTTTGAGCAAGGCAGATCATCCAGCGCTGGAGCTGACTGGTGGGAGTTGATGTGGTTTCTTAAACTTTGGGAAACAAGTCATGTACACTCACATGCACAGATCTCCATTCCAGCTCCACTTCATTCCACAAGTAGGAGAACTAGAAACTACTTAGGGCATTATGCATATTGGGAATTATCTTATATCTGAGATTATGGGCGACTCCCACATCTGCCAAAAAAACATTAGCTGATCTACTGATGAATTTTCCAAAAATCCTTTCTTTGGAGAATTAAATTACCTTTGTAGATGCAGTAAAATCTAATCAGTACATTTTCTGAACATGTTCCCTAGGTCTCTCTTTCTTATAAATATTAATGTACGAAATCAGGGGCCAAGCTGTCCCAAAATTCATACACTCTATGTATAAATTTAGAAGTCTTAATGTGGTATTAGCACACAGAAACAGTAAACATCACACTTGGCTTTTAATACATTTAAATGTTGAGCATTTTTAAGTAGAATACTCTCAAGGGACCTAATTAACCAAATGAAGATTTTTCAGATTAGCAAAGCAGCTAGATATGTAGATGAAAATACAGGCTAAGAAGTTTGAATTTGCACTAGTGACAAGCATATGCTTTAAGCTCTGCACTTTGTAGATGCATGAGGTGAAGTGACATTTATTTTCTTCTTTTTACTGGGTAGCTCCAGGTTAGATAAGGTTATTTCACATGAAACCAAAATATCATCTGTCAATTCTCCTGTTTGTGATTACATTAACATAAATTAAACTGTTAGAACTAAACAACCTCTGATGCAGGATAGGATGACTCAAAATTGATTGATGTCTGGCATCAGATAGGCAAGATCTTGGCTTCCTGGTTATTCGGAAATTAATGACAGTGATTTGTTCATCAGATGACAGGTAGAATAAAATAAAAATTAAATAAATTTGAAATATCATAATACTAAACAATATGAATCAAATATGTCCAGTAAATGAAAATGGTTTCATCCACTCAGTAGATTAGCAAACATGTCTCCCCAAGAAATCACTTTGGCAGTTTAATTCATTAATCAAAGTCTTAGAAAGGCTGTTTAAAACTACCATGGCATCTATCATTAGAGCAAATATACAAGTAAATACAAATATTACTCTTTATTCTGAGTGAGCTCCTGGATGTATTTTTAATGCTACCATTCCTAAATGTTAGTCTCCCAAAGCAAACTTCTGTTGATATTTTAGTATGCCCCTAAAGGAAGGACCATGAACAGAGAATATGTCACAATGACAGAAAAAAATTCATCAGGGTATACATGATTGGAGCATTTTATGTATTCATAATAACTTCATTTTTTCTCAAATAAATCCCACTGAACAAGAACAGTACTAACAGGCATTTTAAAAGAATAATTTAAAAATAAAGAATATTTTTAAAGTGTGCTAACATGTTGGTATGTGTGCATATATTGTGTATATCTATTTACCTAATTCACTTATACATGTATGTACAAGAGTAAACGTGTATTTTTAATTTTAAAAGCTGCATCACTAGTTTTTGCTGCCTATTTCAAAGATGGGAAGACAGTTATTTTTCATATGCAAGCACAAAGCAAAACACTTTTTTATTCCAAGAAAAAGTTTAGCTTTTACTACTCTACATAAATATTTTGCATATACTTCTATTCTTCCATTGAATTGTATGAGAATGCTACAGATGGTTTGTCACATCTCGATTAGCTCATTTTTCACAATGCTCTTGTGACACTCTGTATCATTTACACAAGGTTTATTTGTCAAAATCCCATAGCACCTTTCTGACAACAGATGTTTTGAAATTCATCTTATTTTGCTTGGCAAAGACTTATTTTAATGGATGTGACAGTATGATTTCAGTGAAGAATTCACTGGTCATTTAACTCACTTTAGAAAAACTAAAACCAGACTCTGATAAGTGTTCATTTTGTAACACTTATAATGTATTTTAAAGCAATCAGCCTTATAAAATGTGGTTTGTTTGGGTTTTTTTCAGAAACGATTATTCACTATAAGCTACTCTGCATAAGATATTTAAATAATGACTTCGGCCTGATTGTTTCTTCAGTTTCCCTCTTAAATAGAATGCAACTTTGAATCCACAGGTATTCCATGTATCACTTTGTGCATCAGGAACATGCATAGCAGAAGGTATGACAGTATTTTTTTCAGCAGGAATTGTTACAGATGAGCAGTAATTCTGAGACCTTAATGTAAACCAATGGACAAATATCACCATGTCTCATCATAAAGGAAAATAATCTCAGGGGTCTGATACTGCAGATTTTACTGGTGAGTAGCCCTTGTTCTGATTATTCTTGCTGAAATGTTCTGTGTCAGTGGTACAGGTTAACAGAGGAGTTATATTCTAATTCAGTTCTCTTATTCAAGGATGTGACAAAGTGCCTTATGAAAAATGAATGAATGAAAAAGGATGAATTCACAAGTCTCCTTAAAGCCCCTCCTCACCTTAAAAATGTTTGGCATCTCAGTGCTGTGAGGCAGTCATCTCCTCCTCAAATGGTAATATTGTCAAATACAGAGTTTTCCCCCAAATAAGAATGCACAGGTGGTCAAGCACAGTTGCTCAGTTAGCAAATCCCCCTAAACTTGTTTTACTGAAAAATATCATTTATAAAAATCCACCATCATATACCAGATACTCTAGTCTGCTAAAGCACACACAGACTGCTTAAAAAAAAAGCCACCATAGATGTTGCCACTGACATTTTCCTGCTCATCTTCATTGTATCCCTGTACTATCTAAAAATGGCAAGATTTAGCTTGCATTAGGAGTTTACTGCAAGAAAGCCATGTAAGAATAAAATTGTGTGGATTTTGTTGATTTATGCTTTTTCAAATGTGAGCCGTGATAAAGAAGGAGGAACAGGACAGTTCCCTGATTATGCTTCTTAAAATGATCTTCCGACCCAACCTAAAGAGGAACTGTAGTATACATACGAAACCACAACACATGGTGGCATTCTGTAATATAACAGAGGGTGGTTTGTACTTTATCATTGACTGGTAGGTATTAGCCATGTTTCAAGTGATACTTAACATTTTCACTCTTCATGATATAATCCTTTTGTTCTAAAAGTGCTTGTTTCCTGAGGACATAGAGTAAGTCATTACCATTTCTGAATGCTGTTGAATACCACAAAATTCAAAAACAAAGAAGTCACTGCAATACCATTGTATTTCTTTTATTTCTAGGGTTCTAATACAAAGTACTGGATAGAATGCAATCACCAAGGTACCAGTTTTCTCTGTTGACTCCTGGTCATCTTCCCTGAATAAGAACTGCCTGCAAAACCTCCTGGTCTGCATGGCAAGGCCCTGGCTGGCGATGGGCAACAGGCAGGTGGACCTGCACCTGGGTGCCCACAGGGATGCCGAGAAGCTCTCCCACAGCTGCCGGCTGTGCCTCACCTCTCACTGTGCTGACTGGGAAGTCACCGAGCGGCGGGGAGCGGGACCCCTTCACTACAGCCGGGCTGCACCTACCAAAGCCATATTGGTGGCTCAGTGAAGGGGCTGGCGAAGGATGGCCCCCGGACACCGGACACCCAAAGCGCCGTGCGCTCTTTGTCCTTCAGAGAGAAACACAAGCGAGACGGGGACGCGCGGGGAGGCGGGCAGGTCTCCCCGAGGGGCTTCCTGCCCGCAGCACACCTGTCGTGACCCACACCGGAGCCCCAGCGCAGATAGCCGGGCAGAAAGGCTGGCCCAGGGGGTCCCGACCGAAGGTCCGCCGGCTGCCGCCCTCCTCAGCCCGCGGATCCCTTCGCCCGCTGCCGGGGAGCAGGGAGCCGCCGGCTGGCGGGAGCGGGGGCGGCGCCCAGCCCGGGAAGTTTCTCGCCACAGGTTGCCCCCTCCCGCCCGCCCCCCGGGAGCCCACGGGCGGGCCCGGCCACAGGGACGCACCTTGGCGCCGCAACCGCCGCTTCTTGAGCCCGAAGATGCGGACCTTGGAGAAGATGTCCACCAGGTTGCCATTGCAGAGCCCGCGGTTCTTGTTGGGACTGTTCCGCCTCCTGCTGGCCGAGGGCCGGTCCCAGTGCTGCTCCCTTGCCTGCCGCTTCTGGCGGATCAAGCCGCTGGCGATGGCCGCTGCCATGGCTTCTCGCCGGCTCGCCCACGCCGGGCAGGGAGGAGGGAGGCGGCGAGGCGCTCAGCCCCGGCGGGAACCCATCCCCGGGGGCGCGGGCGAGAGGGAGCCTCCTCCGGCCCGAGGCACGGCTGCGGAGGGGCACCGGCACCCTGCGGCCGGCGGGAGCTGCCGCCGCCGAGGGTCACCGCATGGGTGCCCCGCCGTCCCTCCCGCCGTGTCCCGGCGCAGGGGCACTTGCTCGGGCGGATGTCTGCGGGCGGGCTGGCGGAGCGGAGCGGCACGGAGCGAGTGGGACTCAGGGCAGAGCCGCGCCCGGTCGGGTCGGGTCGATCGGGTCGGGTCCGCCAGGCAGCGTCGCCTCCCGGGGCTGCCCCTCAACCCCGAGCCGCCGCCGACCGCTCGCCCGCCGCTGCCATCGCCACGGCCGGGGCGGCTACCGCCGCCTCTTCCTGGCTCCCGCCTGATGATTGCCAAGTGCTTCAGAAATCAGCATCTGGAGAGAGCAATCTTCTTCTCCAGGGAGAGCTGTAATCACGGCTCCTCGGTCCCACCCCGCTCCAGCCTCCCCTACACACGCACGCACGCACACACACACACACACACACACACACAGAGGCACGCACCGCTGGAGCTTTTTTTGTCCTCCCCAAGGCGAGGGGCGGCGAGGGTGCAAGCAGTGGAGGAGGGAGAATGGGGAAAGGCAGAGGAATAAAGCACAGGGGGAGAGAGACGGAGGGACGGGGTGATGCTGATGTGGTTTGCTGGTGGGAACCGGGAGGTTCCCGGTGGATCAGCCGCCAGCTGCCTCTGCCCCCCGTTAGGTTTCCGGGTGGCTTCGTGCGGGGCTCCCTTCCCGGGGTAAGAAGGAGGGCCCTACGCACTGGTGGAGGGGCGTATGGCCCTCCCCGTTCTCCTTCGCCCGCCCCGGCACACCGAGGATCCCTCGCAAGCACCCTCTCTCCAGCTCCCCGGCAGCGGCTCCCTGCCGGCCGCCCCCGCCGCCTCCAGCGGTGACACCGGCACTTGTCCCCGTCCCCAGGCGGGGGGAGCCGGGAGGCAGGGCAGACGGCTGAGGCGACACCGCGTTCCGCCAAGGGCACCCTGCCCCGCGCAGCCCCTCCGCCCGCCAGCCCGTCCGCAGCTGGGCAGGGGTGCCCGCCCGCCCCTCCTCGCCCCGCAATCCAGGAACGGAGAGAGCAGGAGGTGAAGTCTGGAGGGAGAGCGGGTTCTGCCTCATGGGAAGGTTTTAGAGCCGTGAGGGAGAAGCACACCTACGGGGCTGAGGGGACCTTCAACCCAAATATCAAAGGGATTACATAGGGCACCCACAAATAGCCACAGCAGGTGGATTTATCGATCACCAGCACCGTGTAAAATTATAGGCTACGTCTTGGAGCACTTAAGGAAGCACCAGCCAAGCTCACTAGACACAGAACACCTAAGAAGCATCTGCCCCGAGAAGTTCACAAGGCGCTGCAAATAGTAAATACCGTGTAAAATAAGACATCCCACTTCTTTCCTTTCATCTTTTTCTGTTGGCTTGGCTCCCTTTCCAAATAATGGCCCAAAGTTTTTCGTATTTACTTTCTGCAAGCCTAATGGTTAAACTTTCTGAAGTTTTAGCTAGCCAGAGGAAACTAGAGGAAGGAAACAAGCAGCTACACAGAAAAATATGCAGTTAGCCTATAAAGAAGGGCAGATGCTTGCACAGGCAATTATCTATTTTTATACTGTTTTCACAATACTCTAACTTCTTATCAGATGGTTTTGGGGTTTTTGTTGTTGTTGTTTTGCTTTTTTTTTTTTTTTTTTTTTTAAACAGGCTTGGAGGTGTAAATATTCATCCAGGAAAATTCACTGCTTTGCAATACAGAACCTAGTATGTAAGAATAGGTTCTTGTTTCAGCAGAGGATTCAGCTTCTTTGATATTGACCATTTTCCCCCTAAATCCTTTAGTCTACGAAGTGCTATTTTTATACAAAGGGCAAAAGTGTATGGTGGGAACTCCAGTATACAGGGATTTTGTATTAATACTAGACCAACTAGGAACAGAACATGCACAATCGGATCTGGATAATACATTTTAATTCTATTTAAAAGTGTCTCTAAAGAGATTCAGCTAAGACTCATTGGATTTTCTATCTGGCAATTTTTACAGAGCAGCAATTTCCTTACAACGGTTACAATTGCCTTAACTAATGCAATTAGACAGAGAGGTGATTGTTGTTTAAAAATTTTAAATTTCAGTGTAGTATTTTTGCATACTGCTTTCTTTTTCCTTCCTTCTCAAAAGTGGACAAGACATGGTGTTGCCTTCCCTCAGACCCCTCAAGAGGGAAGCGCTCCTCCGAGTGCCGCCCCAGTGGGCGTCCCGCTGCCCCGGCCCTGGTCCCGTGCCGGCCGCCTTCCCTGTCCCGGTCTGTTTCTGCCTGCAGCACCACGGACAGCGGAGCAGAGACCGGCCGCGGGTGGCACAGGGACATCCCGTCCCTGCCGTGGGCGAGCTGACAGGACATAGCCCAAAGTCAGCTCGACTTGGCTGCTGGCTCCGAACAAAGGAATGAATGAGAGAGAGTAGAGTGAAATAGAGGCCAGCCACCCACAATCTCTCATTTTCTCAGGAATGCAGGGCTATGATACATACATATAGCCCTAACATTTGCATGAGAAACTCTCTCCAAAAAGGTGTGGGTCCCAAGTTCCTCTTTATAGTATCCGATGATGCTATGCATTATATACCATCTACTACTGTTGTTCCTTTTCTGTGTTTTCCTTCAAATACTGGGCCTTTGCCAAAACACACATTTCTCAACAACATGATGCTCAGGGTGATGGCAAAGAAAGGCAAGAGAGAGGGTGAAAACGGGCGGTGTGCTATAGACAAAGAGAAATGTGTTTCTTACTTTTTACATTAAAAAAAAAATAGCTTTGTACTCACATCTCAGAAATGCAGAGCAGTTGTTTACAGCTTAGGGTTTTACAAAGAAAACTCAAGAGAGCCATCTGGTGTCCTAACCTGTGATAAAATGTGTGCAATTCGAGTCAAAGCGAAGGTTCTGCTAACAGATGGATTGTACAAGTATGAACATATCGGCTACCTTAAAGACTAGGAACTGCATGAGATTATGCACTTAGGACAAATGGAAATATCTTAATTATGACATTTTCTACATTAAAACAGAGTTTTATTTCTGATTAACAAAATTCGGGATATGAAAACAAACGATTAAAAGCCAAAGAGGGGGTGAAGAGATTTTCAGTGCTTTCTATTCTCCCATCTGTTCATTTCTAACTGGTAATTTATTATGGATTTCAGGAGTTTTCTAAAACAAAAACATTACAGAATCTGTAAAATTGCTTTCTTGGACGAATTTTAGAGTAAAAAATTCAATGTATATAAAGTGTGCATAAAATGCTTGCTTTATTATATGCTAGGGTATGAAGCATTATTATTCCTTAATTTACTTTTTGCTGTATTACTGGGAACAAGCCATATTACATGCCAGCTAATTTAACATGTACATTTCAATGTGATCTTTTCAGGCATCAAAGTTCAATATTAAAATATATGTCATTGATATTTGTGTATATGCATATACTAGATATACATAAAATGCTTTTTTAATAACTTCCATTAGGAAAAATGGTATTCAATGCTTTATAGTCTATCATAACCTAGATCCATATGCTACAAAATTTGTAGAACTTAAAATGTCATCCTTATACAGTATGTGCAGTGGGAGTTTTCTTTTTTCTTTTTTTTCACTTATTATATGTTTTGCAATAATTTGGATGATGTTACAAGATGCAGAGTAATATCTGGTCAATGCAGACATTAAAACTTTACAGAGATCTTCCTTTCATAAACCATTTCAATATAAACAAAAATGTACAGGTATGTACCCATGAACGCACATTCCACCCAAATTTTCTCCTCCCAGATATCCTTAAACTGTTCTTGATATCAAAACCAACCAAAATAAATCAAATAAAGGTGAAAGTTCTTACAAATATATTTTCTAAAAGTGTAAAATGCCAGATTATAATGCTGCTATTAAGCATGTTTAAGTTTCATGAGTTCTACTGAAGTTTTTATTGCACTTACTTGCCAACAGTAGGGCACACACAGCTCACTTGTCCAGTTAAATACACTAGAAGATGATGAGGTAAAGTCAGCTTACATTCTAGAAGTCATTAATAAAGTATAGTGAATCTAGATGTTCTTTCAGACTTTACAGAGTTGAAGATTGTTTCATGTCTTTGAAAATGTTTGTCTTTTTTGTTTCGAAGATGTTGTGTGCTATAGTTGCAAAAAATATTAGCACCTTACTCCTTATACTTCCACTCAAAGTAGAAAGGAAAGTCTAGGGGTAAAAGTACCAACTTAGGCCTAGCAATTGAAAGGCATGCATAAAACTACATCTAGACCACTGGGAAAATTTAATATTCCAAGAAGAGACATTTCAGGAGTGGAAAAATCACTTGTTTCTAAATTGTGATGGCTTTATTTAATCATCCTTATAGTGCTTCTGATAAGACTGCAGACTGATTCCCAAAGTACTGTTTCCAGCTGAAGTTGTGATTCTGGTTTGTTGGTTCTGATAAAAAAATGTATTGAAGGTTGCTGGTAGTTTTAGTGGACCATAATTAAACTGTCTAAATTCAAGGTACATATTAAGACCCCTCCACTCCCCAAAATATCATAAGAAAATGTGATACAGTCCTACAAATAGGATTATTCATGTAATTGCAAACTGATATCTTCCCAGGGCACACAGTGTGTATATATGGGGGAGGATGGGTGTTGGCAAGCAATAGTAACTTTCAGTTCTTGATTTAATTCTCTTGGGGGAAAAAGATGGAGCAAGAGAAATAACTTAACGACTTGAACAAGGTGAAATATATAATCTATGGCTTACTCTGTAGGTAGGTAAGTGTTTAATTGTACAAAACTGAATGAGCTAGAAAAACGTTTGTCAGCTTAAAAGATCACATTTTTCATGAGCATACCAGTATGAACATATTAAAACATAGATAATAATTCCCTTTTCAGATATTTCATGTGCATTCCATGTTTATCATAAGACTAGTATGGTATGTTTGTGCAATGAGCTGTAAAGAGTTTTAATGAGGTCAGTTTTATATGTTCTTGTATATTAATATGGATATAATTCTCCTTATAAGTTATTGTTAATTTCTCAAAAGTGAATTTAGTATGAAGCACTGAAATTTGAAATCCTTAACACCCTGAACACTTGATGGTTATTGATTAGACTTTGAAGAACATTAAGAACAAAGTTTGTTAAACATGGTCATATACTTTGCAGAATTTGGATTTCTATCCTTTCGCACTTCTCTGTATCAAAAGCACTCAGCTTTCAGTCTTAGCATTCACAATGCACTCAAAGAGCCAAAATCATACCTATTAAAATTTACTAAATACATAGAAGGTCTTATGGAGTCACTTGTTTAAATAGGTCAGGTGAATCCGTTTAATTAAAACAAAAGTAAGCTTCCAATATGTTGGTCAGAGGACTGCACATATTTTAGCCAGCTTCTTCACAGGCTGTGGACTTACTTGATCTTATGTATCCAACTCATAAGAAAAAACATTAAAACATAATCCCTGTATATGCAAGAATAAATTAATGCACCATGTAAGGAAATCCTGCATTAGATGACTGGTTATGCAGAGAACATAACCATCCAAATATGTAACACTGCCTATAGCAGCTCAGGTGCAATATTTCTTCTGCATTGACCAGTGATATTTCTTTCACGTATTTCCTAGGTACATCTGTAACTCACAGGACTGAGTACCTCTACACTAGATATTGCCTTACTCTTTAGACATTACATAATTCTCAGATTGCTTGGGGTTTTTTTTGCTTTTTTTGACTTTGCTGTCCCCCTTCCCTTTCCAATGACAAATTGCACTGATTATCCTGTAGTAATGAGTCTCATGAGTAGTGCTGTGTCAAGTGAAACACCTGCTTTAATTCAGAGTTTCATTTTTTATTCCATGGGCTAACTCTTCATCCTTCAACAAGGGAAAAAGGCGGATAAAGATTCTTAATGCTATTTTTAACAATTGATCTTTCATCCAGATAAGATGTATGATTACATCTGCTAACTTTTAGCACAGCTCCTGTGACATCTTTCATGACTCTTCCTGTTTTTCACTCCACCTGTCCTCTATTTCCAATACCACTTCTTTTCAGACCAGGTGAACAAAAGAAACCAGCTGGATTGACAGGAGTATTTGAACAGCACACAGATCATATAAGGATCTCCAAAATAGCTCTCCCAGGCCCAAAACTTAAACCCATTTAGTCTCTTTTAAACAGTTAACAACAGAAGTGAAGGAAGAGAAACATAAAAATAATCAAGATCACTTCTAGTGTAAAATCTGAAAAAGTAATTAAAAATTAAATACATTGTGGTTTCTGCAGTGACATATATAAGATTTTACCTTTAAAAATGAAATAGTCTCTACAAAGAGAGGTTAGTAATAACTAATAACAGATACACATTACCATTAATTTTGTTCCTACTGAAGCTAATAGTAGATCTGCCACCAGACTGCTTCAAACAAGGCTCTGGTGACACAAGCCAGAAAAAGGACTTTAATTAGAGAAAAGCAAACATAAACCCCCCCCCCCCCCCCCCCCCCCCCATCTTTAGTCCACACAGCTGCAGAGAGCAGTTTAAGATTTAGAGGCCTAAAAACAGCATGGAGAGCTTCTTCATTAATATGCACGGCTTAAGCCAACATCTGTTGCATTTACTTATCTAGGCACAGCAGGACTTGTCTGCTTTGCCTGACTTCTGAAACATGCAACAGACTTTGCTGTTATCCTCTCAAGTAACTGGAAGTCTCTGTAAGGTGAGTCTGCTTAATTTTGTTCTACAGAAACAAAAGAAATACTGTTCCTAAGAAATTTGGTCTCTACAGTGAATTTGCTCTGGAGTCAGTGCAGCTGGCAGAGCATGTAAGTTGCTATACCTGTTTCAGAATACTCTCCAGTGGGGATTTCCTACACTTAGAGCATATTTACAAGTGGCTTTCTTGCTTTCCCTGGAGCAAATGTGAAAACACATGACAATATGAGAAAAAAAATGTGCAATATTTGTGAACCTTAAGAAGAAGGGAGGTGTTGGATTTTGACCATCTCACAGAGATCCAGGAGAAAAGGCACTTAATATCCATTAAAATAAACTACTGATAAGAAAAGACAGTATGAACAGAGATGTATATAAATTGCTGTCTTGAGAAGCAGAAGGATGATTCCCCTCAAAATACATCTAATAATCTTTTAAGTATAAAAAGTGATTTTAACCAGTGACAGGAAGAACTGGAGCATGTCTGTCCATGCTCGTGAATGCACACATGAACATACAAACACACCCAACAACAACACTTTGTTTCTTGGAAGAAAGCATGAAACACACTCCCTGCCAAATAATCTAGGAAAAAATAGTTTTATTTTCTGCTATGTGACCTAAAATTGACAGTGTGATTAATTTCACAAAATAACTTCCAGATAGTCATCTTTGTTTGCAATTTTCTACCATTTATTTTTGAATACCTTTTGCTTTGCAATCCCTTTCATACTATTTTTGAGACATTTACAAGGAAAAAAAAACCCCAAAACTAGCATCCTGTTCTTTTCTTATTCAAGAGGGAAGGTCATCTTTGGGTACTGAAGTGAGAAAATGTAGATATAGAACAATTCTGGTTCATCCAATGTTCATCCAAAGGGTAAGCCTTGATCTCCTCTCAGATCTAATCACACAGATATCAAACACAACTAATGTTCTCTGAAAAAAGTCCCATACTGTGTTCCCCTTTCCAAACAAACAGAAAATTCAGTGCATTGTCTAATACTTTTATTGAATGCAGTAAATTGATGACAGATATAAATCCCTGAAAAGCAAATATGCCTAGCTTCTTTTTAGTTAATCTAGACTTTCAGAAGTATCTGACATGCTAATATAGTTTATATTAGCATAGGAACAGATTTTTGCTTTCTCCCCCTCAATGTTTCTTTCACTCTGTATTATTTTCTTTGACTGAAAGATTTTCTTTGCACTAACACAATATTGTTAAGCAACAAATGCAAAGAAATATTATCTATTACAAAAAAAGCCACGAGGAAGCTTTTTAGATATCAGCCTTCTCTTTTCCTCTCTTTGATAAACAGTTAATTCAGCTCTAGCTTCATCACCAGTGGTACTTCCTATATCAGCACATTTCCATTTTACTTCTTCCAAAACAAAAAAATTCATTTCTTCTATACTTTTTTATGTATTTGAAAAAGTCTAACAAAACTAGTAATGAGTTCTTTGACCTAAAGAGAAAAAAGAAAGAATTTAAGAACTTCTGTTTGCCCATCTTGTTACTTATATGATCCTAGAACATCAAGACAAAGTTCATAGACTTTTGCTATCTTTTTACTTATTTTGTAGACCTGATAGAATAGAATGAATACTAGAATTATTTTTAAATCCTGAAAAAATTGCAGTACCTGCTCATGTTACTGTGGTGATATTCCTGGCTATTAGTTCAAATACCATAGCATTTATTATTAGTGGTAATAGCATGAATACTTCTAACATAGTGACCTGATTTTACAATCCAGTCTTACGAACTCAATACAAAATATCTGACAATTAAGACAACTCATCAAAACCTTTCAACATCGTATCTCTCTAATGTGCAGTGCAATTATCTGATTTGCCAGCAGTGGACACTGTTTGTCTAGTTATTCATGGATATATTGACTGAGGAATATCTTGCTACACATATTGGCATATTTTTGTTTTATTACTTGCACTGCAAGTAATAAACAAAAAACTTGAGTTATTTGTACCAGACACAAGCTGAGTAAAAATTGTGTGGTAGGAATATTTTTCAACATCTGTGTGATAGCATACTACTTTACATACTATTTTTAAGTAACTTTAGGAAAAATAGACTTATTCACATGGTTTTAGTTTTTTTTTAAATCATGATAATTTCAAGTTGTAAAAGATGTTCTGATATAAAAAAATAAACAATTCTTTGCTTGTATTTTTCATAGACTTATGGTTATGAGAATGAAACTGTACAGCCTTTGCATTGCTTCTACAAAATTCTTGCAAATAATGAAATGAGCGAGCTAAAAAATTCTAAGGAGAATATTTACTTCAGTATATTGTACCATTTGTTTAATAATACAATTGTTCAGGATATGCAAAGGATATGTTTTACCCATTGATATTTTTACAGGCACTTTGAAGTTAAGCTGACGAGTAGGTGTCTTGGGGTGACTTTATGATGTGTATCCCATATCGCTGCCCTATGCCCAGAAATTAATTCTTGTGCCTTTCTGTGCTTCTAAACTGAGCCTGAGAGGGGGAAGAAAAAACTGAGCAAAACTTTTTCAAAGCAGTTTGCAGCTTGTTCAAGGTCACACAGAGATGATGACTTTTCCCAGCTGCGGCAGGGGAGCGAGGAAGCACCCGGCTTGCTGCTGCCCAGTCAGCTTTTGGCCAGTGGTTCAGTTTCTTTTTCTCCCGAGAGAGACTGAGAGTTGAACCTTTTTTTCCTTCCCTGGATTTTCGGATTTTCTCCCTTTTCTGCTGGACTGCTTCAATATCAGAACACATCGGGAGGACTTTCCACCGGGCACAGAGGGCCTGGCCCTGGGCCAAGCCCCAGCTCTGAGGAGACCAAAGGGAGGACTCTGACACTTTCCCGGGTTTTTTCTCCACAGCGAGAGATTTTATTATTTAGCATTATTATCCTTTTCCCATGTGTTTGTTAAATAAATAATTTTTATCTCCATCACTTTCCTTCAAAGAAAATTTATTTTTCTCAAACCTGGTGGGGGAGGGGTGGTTGTGCCTTCTCTCAGAGGATATATTTCTAAATTTGGCCAAACCGGAACAGTAGGTCTTTGGTTAGGATGAAAGAATAGATATCTATAAGACCAACATGAAGAGTTGCAGAAGGTTTAGTAGAAACAACCTAGCTAGTTGGAACACAGTTTCCATTAATCTTAAAAATAGAAAGAAAGTCTAAGCATTTTTAAAAAGCAATGCACAGGTTTAATCACATTATCTTAGGCACTATTACAAAAGTTACAGCAATCACCTGCCTATCTCAGTATTCAAATGACTCATTAAGCTCCTCCCAAAATGCCTATCAGTCTAACACTTAAATAAATGCAGTTTTCATGTAAGAATGTCCAGTATCTTAATAGCATAATTAGCTCATTTTCTGCCTAATACAGCTGAAATCTCATAAACAGGGCCCAACAGTTTACTGCCAGTACCTGTACACAGGACTCCCACAAAGCCTACCACAACTATGCCTTTTGCCATATGAAAAGCCAGTTGTATTCAGTGGTAGGATCATTTGAGATCTGCCTAAGACTGCTGTGAAATTGCCTTCCAGAAATCTGGGAACTTCAGAAATATTGGTATGAGATCTAGGTTCTGTCAGGCTGTATTCCAGTCTTTGAAAACCTGGAGTATCCATCTGGTCAATGACTTTTTCAGTCTTTTATTTTGTGTATAAGTGACTTAGAAGCCACCAGTCAGTACACAAATCCAGGCAACAGAGAATGCTTGGACTAGACTGAGAGACTGCTGAAACTTCCTTCCACTCACATCAGCTCTTAAACCTGCTCAGCCTGTGACACCGGTCCCAAACCCCACTTTTCCCAAGCCATCCACCATAAAACTGAGTTTGCTACTGATGGACATGTGTCTCTTCAAACTCAATCCCTTGGGACAGATTTATTACCAGGAATCTCTAAGTATCCCTTGCATTGTCCTTTTATGTTAAGGTAGGTCTTGTATTTACAGAAGTAAATTAAAATTTATCACCCCAAGTCTCAGGGCTTTTTTACTTATTTCCAGCCTTAGTTTAAGCACTATGGAAACTTCATTTAGCTACAGATGTAGGGAGGAAGAGCTAAATTAATACCAGGAAACAGCTTGATGAGTGGAAGCTCTCTTTGATGCAATCCAAACTGTGCTCTGTAAATAGTAAATGAGAGGTTCTGGCTATGCTAGACTGAAAAGGAAGAACAGAAGTCATTAGAAACAGAACAATCTGGCAGCCAAATTGCTGTGAACCTTAGCTCCTTTGCTAGTATTCTCTCTCTAGAGACAAAACATTACTTTCTGGGCCTTAAAGCTCAAAGACAAACAATGTACATATCATAATTTTTTGTGAAGAAAAAGAAATCTTAAAATTACCGTTGCAGTTTTACACAAGGAATAAGGTACTATACCATTCTCTAAGTATCACTCATATAAGGAAGTTTTTTTGGATTTTGTTTGATATTGTGTCATACAAAATAATAGTGCTTTGATGCCACTCACATTTTTTAAATTAACCACTAAAACCTTGGATACAGGTAGATCAATTTTGCATTGAATCCATTTCTAAAATAAATCTCCTAATTAAAAAAAAAAAAAGGTTACCAACAACAGCAGACCTGGATCTGAACAGCATATAGATATTTCTAAATCTGACGGTTTTCTTTTTCCCAAGACAGAAAAACACTTCTGTTTTACAACAGGATCTTTTAACTGAAAATGTATGCAAAAAAAGGATGAAAAATATTTTTTCTGATAAGCGGTCTGGGCACAATTTTATGATTATATTCAGCACATTTAAACATGTGGAGCTGTTGGCAATTTAAACCTTGACTGCTTCTTACATGCTTCAAATGACATGTGATTTTCTGAAGCACAGATAATCCTTACCACTTCCAGCATACTTTCACAATATTTATTTCTGATGTCCTTGATTTATGAACCATAATGAAGTTAATCTATCAATAGTCTACACAGGCTCAAATATGAATATCAGCAGTTACCTGACAAAGCTTAAGCAATTTAGTTCTCAAACTCTAAATGTTTCTCCAAAGATCATCACAGGACATAACTTCTTATACTTTTACTTAAAAATATTTATTTAATAATTATACTTTAAAATGGCATAGATTTATACAAGAAATGAAACAGATAGTGACACAAAATTTTCCCACTGCCAAAAGTGAAATGTAAGACTGGAGTCTAGAAAACAAAACCTCAGATAGCCTATCAGGAGTGAATCTAAATGATAAGATAGGTACAATATGGAAGGGCATAAGAGAATGTGTCTTTAAAATTCCTCAGAATTTTTTTACAAGGATAGAGGAATTAAGTTCTTATATATGTATACTGACATGTGTGAAAACACACAAATGTGAGAGAGAAGAGAAAATAATATAAATTGTTATTTAAAGAAATCTGTGAGCAGTTTAGTCATCTAAGCAAATTTCACATCTATCATTACTAAATGAAGACTGTTTTCTTGATTCCAAGTATGCTTGATTCCAAGAAAACAAATTAAGCTACAGAAAAAGCTTTTTGAACTGAAAGAACTATCTTTTGCAGACTGAAAAATAAATTGGCCATTTTTCTCTATGAGAATAATAGTATATGACAAAAATTGTCAGTAAATTTATTTATTACTTACTTATTTTATGAGTTAATTATTTAAAAAAAAAAAGAAAAAAGTCTAAGACAATGATACTGTTACCAATCAACAAACCTGATCTTACTGAAATGGAAATCTGTAGGATAATTTATCATATATAGCAAAGTTAGAGCAAATGTTTAACAATTTCAGCCATCACTAACAACTTTGACAATAAACAAGAAGGAATAGTATAATATCTAAGGAAAGACAGAGTGATTATTCACGGAGAAGCCTTGCTGTGCCTTTTTTTGATTCACTCCAAACAAAAACTAGGACCTTTTGTTCTCGTACAAAAATTAAGGCAGACTAGTGGATTTGCTGGGAAAATCTCCTTCATAAGACAGTTACCTTAAGATGAATTGTCACAGAGTTTGAGTTAACAGTGGTATTCAGCACCCTGTATGTACAGGTATTTTTCCAGCACAGATTCTGAGCTGCTGTATGCAAGACCCCATTCCTCTCTCACCTGCCCTAAACGTAGCTTCTAGATTTAGATTCCTGAGCCTAAATCTGCCTCTGTAAATGCCTCTCTGATGCTTCAAACATTATGAAATATTGAAGTTCCTATAGGGGTTTATACTAACTAAAAAAGTTTGAGATAAGCTTTTCTAAAAAGAAATTTTCAAAGTTATTAAAAATGTTATCAATTTTCAGTAGTTAATAATTCATCATTTGAAATAGGTTTTTTGTATTCCAGCATCAGCTGAAATATCCTGGATTTCCTTTTTTTCCTGCTTATAATGCTCATGCCCATCAGAAATCTTTAGGCCATTTAAATTTTCTCACAAAAGCCAGCAAGGGTGCTAATTAAAAGATTATGTAAAATATTTATAATGTGAAGTACTGTAACAATATAAATTATCAGGGATTATCAACTTTCATGCACTCAGTTATATCTGCTGGAACTTTAATATTTTGTATCGTAGCTCTGATCATTTGTCCCGGTTATTCCGTGATGCCTGAACACATCCCAAGACAGATCTCCTTTCTCTTTTGACTATACTTAATCAACATTCTAACATACTAACAAAATCTGGTATACATGTACGTTTTTGCACACAGGGGCTCCCATAGTGACCTTAGAGCTGAGAGGAAAGTAACTGCAGATTTATTATCTAGCTCACAGAAATTAATAGTAGTGTGAGCAACTATTCTCTATGATAAGAGCTGGCTATGTCCCCACTATTTCTCTGCAGATAAGTGGCAAGATACTGGTTAATGATGGGCTTTTGGGGTGGAAGCAAGGAAGGGAAATGAAAGCATTAGATGAAAATCTGAGATGCTCTATGTTGTAAAGCCCTCCCACCTTGTATTGGAATACATCTTCTGAGAAAAAAGAAAAGCATCAACCATTTCCACACACACTCTGGGTTGGAAAAAATATTTCCACTTTAAAACCTCACATTAAAATACTATATAATTGATTGTCCTTTTGTATGAACTTAATGTAATTTTGCTCATTAAACTAAGTCAGCTATTAAAAAAATATTCTTGATGCAGTTCTGCCATAAAATTAAAAACTATACCTTATTTAGCTAAGGCACAAAACACGAGTTTATTCATTCTAACCACCAGCACATGTTGACACTGCCTTGGGAAAATGAATTTTACCTTCATTCAGGCTAGAGATACTGCCTTGCTCTGGGTTGCTCTGTTCCAGATGAACACAGAAGTGCAAGCAAAACAAGCCCCTCTACTTTTCCAAGATCTCCTTGTGGATACTCAATTTTTCAAATGTATATTAATAACAACAAACTGACTTTTCCTAAAATATATTTTCAGCGTCCCTTTTCTCTGTTTGGTGGACAGCACCATTAATCCTCCTGTTTCTCTGTTCCATTACTTCGGCTTCATTAACTTTCTCATGCTACTGAAAAACCACAGTCTTTACATGTTGTCGAGATTCAGTCTGTATTATTTTTGAATTGTTAATTATTTTTTAGCTCCCTTATAATCAAATCTTATTCTCCCCTTTGTGGCAGAGCTTTCCTTTGGAAGCCACTGAAGTAACCCATAGTGTTATACTGTTCCGTATATGTGGTATCTAGCGCAAGGACTGAGCCTCTGTGACAGCTATGGCAAGACAAATCCTGCAGCCCACTGATGATCTCCATATGCTAAACATTTCTGGTTTCATCACCTATCCATCCAACTAAAGGCTTTCTCCCACAATACAAAATATTAGGAGGAAATCAGTGCTGCTGCCAGCATCAGAATATTTATAAAGTTCTGATGTAGAGCACAAAGCTGTACTTCCTTTAATATAAATTAGACTATATAGATCACCTAACTTTAGCATAAATAGGGCCATATTCTCAGTGGTGTCCATGAAATCTTAGTTTTGTTGTAATTATGATAACTAATACAGGAAAGGAAATGAACTCTGAAGAACAGTAGGTAGATTTTAAAAGACAAAGAATGGTTTTCTCTCTGATACATTCAATAGTATTGTTAATTAGAGACAATTTACTTGCTTATCTCTGCCCACATAACATGGCAAATAAAGCAACAAACGCCCTAAATCAGACATTTGGAAAATTAAAATTTTATGAGTCAAAAAAAAAGAAACCAGTACATATTCTTTAAAAGCCAAGATCATAGAGGCTCAGAACAGTCTAATTCACTTGTAGTGTTGCCTTAACTGATTACTGGCCAATTGAAACTACTTGTTGTTTTATGACAAACGAAAGCCAGGTAATACAATCTCATTCAGAAATTGAACCTTAGAGTGAGAGAAATGTTGCTCTATTCCCCTTTCCTTACTCTCTTACCAGCAGGTGGCACAAAGAGCAACAATAATGCTCAAGCTCACCCAAAATCCTTTATTATGTATTAGTTTCCTCACAACAAGATCAAAGATAATTCCTTTATTCTTTGCATAATAGTAATTCCACTCAAGCTCCAAACAATGCTAATATTACTCAAATTTTTGAAAAATCCTTCATCTTTATTGTGACCCCTTAATAAATCCTCAGCTAATCAAAGGAACATTGCTAAGAAAACACTGTGGGGATCCAGAGTGGGAGATCATGCAGAAATGTAAGTATGATACATAAAAGCATTAAGAACTCTTTGAGGATTCAGATTTATAATACCAAAAGATGCAAAGAACTAGACTGAAGTCACTTAAACTTCATCACTAGAACCTTGGAATTTAGGCTCCCTCTACATGGATGAACTTGTCAAAAGGAGACAAACGACAAACACCCACCGAGACTTTGGAAAAATCTCACCACCCTCTACTGATTATAAATAAATCTGTGCTCCTAAGAATTAGTTGAAATGAGAGGGAAGCATTCAACAGCTTTAGTACAACAGGAACTGTTTTTGCATCCAGCTTCTTACAAGGAGCTCTCTTATCTCTGCCTGATTTAGGTTTTCATAGTCCAGGTCAAGATTTTACAAGCCTGCTTTGTCCAACGTGCAGATAGGTCATCTCCATTCTTTCGATCCTGTATTTTGCTAACTATTCCTTCTCTTCTTTTCTGGAGCTCTGTGTCTCTCTCTCCCCAGATATGAGACAGGTATCACAGAAGCTGTTCATTCTCTGCTGAAGGTCAGGCTCAGACCAGAATCAGAGAAGACATGAACCAGAGTGGAGCTGCTTTGCCTCAGAGCAGTCATGTTGTGTGAAGGTGCAGTTGGCATAGTGCCATTTGTGTGTTGAATCCTATAACTGTTTAGGCTGGAAAAGACCTTTAAAACCATCAAGATGGTATGAAACAGGAGAGGGAACATTGATTTGTTTAGCACAGTCAACATGTCTTTGTGTTTATGTGGTCATAAATGTCACAACTTTCTGTAGATACAGTAGGAAGATATTCAAATGAAAAGTGCAGAGAGAAATTAAAATTCATTAGCTGCATCTATTTTAGCTAAATAATTTCCCATGGAAATCACTGCATTCAAATCCTGCAAGAATAATTTTCAGTAGAACATCTGGGCATGCTAGATTCATTGTAAGAAGATCTCAGGGATTAAGGGACAATACTAATGATTTATATTTATTTTATTTTTTTAGTATCCTGAGCAGTAAGAATGATAAACAACATTTGAGGATTATTATGCTCTTGGTTAGGTAGTACTTTATTAATCTCCTGAGTTATTAATCTTTGTGAATGACATGCCTGTTAACAAGCACTGTTAAATACTGGAATCAGACCTGCTTCCAGTACTTAACAGTGGCAGAAATCATTTAATGGGCTTTCTGTCTCACTACCTTCTGCCTCCAATTTTTTGCCTTCTCTTGCTTTTTCCCTCTACCCACCATCCTTGCCTTTCCATTCAGAATTCTAAATCCTGTAAATTACTCACCTATTGTGTAAGGGATTTTAGACTAAACACTCACTGGGCAGGGTAAAGAACTGCCCTACCAGTAGGAAATGAAAGCCAGAAAACCTCTGTTTCTTTTGTTACAAGGCTACCAGTTTACCTGCTGCTCCCTTCTGTTAGAAGGTATTTGCTGCACAGGGCTACAGCCTGAACAGAAGAAAGAGATTGTCCCTTCTCATTGCCTGGTTTGTAAACTGCCATTCTCAAACCCCTCCTGTCTGCAAAAGACGTGTAGCTAAGATCTATCTATATAGATATCTCTGCATCTCTATCTATAGTCCAAAGCAAGTAAATCTGTAACTGCAGAGGCTATTTTAAAAAATGAGCATCATTTTATTCTGTGCTAGCTGTGCACCATGGCAGGAGAAGTTAACTAAATCTAATGCTTAAAATGACAAAGAAGTTTCTGATCCCAATCTCCAGAAAAGGCTTTGGCTGTAAATACCAAGTGAACAAATACAAACAATTCCACAGTAGTTTATTGCACTATTGAAGAAAAGAACTAAAATTTTGGTTTTGTTAGTACAGACAAAGAACTACAGACAAAACAAATTTTATTCACAAATGAATTCTTTTGCTTGACAGGGATACTGCCTTTGCACTCTAATAACAGTAAAATTTCATGTTTAAAAGTCATGTGAAAACACTGAGTATTTTCATTTTAGTTAAACAAACAAGCATTAAAAGAAAAAATACTTGAAAGGAACTAATGCTCAACACTGCAACCTATTACAGGTGCAGTTGACATGGCTTTAAAATGAATTTTAAATTAGTTAGACAAAAATCAAGGGATTTCATTTGCTGGTCATTTGTGAAAATCTCAACTGTCTGTGCTGCATATAAAAAGTTAACAATACTAGACATTATTTTGAATATCATAAAATAAATATCTACAATATTATTGGACGCAGAAGAAATTGTCTTTTGACATTATTCCCCTGTTCTTTTGGAAAGACAATGTTTCTCTGGTTCAAACAAAATTTTATCTGAATGCAGAGTTTAATATGTTATCATACAAAAAGACTATATTCTAATTAGCAGAAAACCAGCAAACCCTTTTTTCTGACATAGCCTTGAAACAAAAGGTGTAAATTCAAGGAATACTATCAGATGCCTGTGTTAGAAGCCATTTTAATGAGAAAAAAATCACAGCGGGTGTCTTAACCATTAACAAACCCAAGAGCTACAAATTAAAAGGTTGACAGGTAATTTGGGAATGTCTAGCCATTCCTCACTTCTTGAATATAATGGTGCAGTAGAAGCAAAATTAATTGCCATGTCGATGTCAGCAAGATGCACAAAAGAAATGTCAATGATTAGTCAGTGAATGCTCCCACCAAAACACTGAATATGTTCAGACAACTTCTCCCCTCTTATGCAACTTATTCTCAGCTTTGAAATTCTGGAAGGGGCAATAAGTAGAGCTCAGCAATGAAGAGCCAAGAATAGGGATCCATCTCTTGTTTTGAAAGTGATTAGAGGTATAGAAATATAATTTGCTGGTCATAGAAGACGTGGCCATTCTGTGGAGATGAAAGGTCTTAGCCAAGAGCGCATTTATCTTTGCATTTTCTCTGTGTCTGTTTAGATAGATATTCAGTTCCTGAACAAAATGAAGTTTCACTTTATGTTGATTTATCCACTAATCTCCAGCTCCCTTAGTCAAGCACTGCTTCCCTCTTCCAGTGACCAACAGTTTTACGGGGAGTAAGAGCAGCTCGCTCACACAGCCAATAGGAAAAATAGCATTCATTTTAGCAGGTTAATCTGCTGGATCTACGTGCTGATCCTGCTTACCATGTAGTCACAGTGCTGGAAGGCAGAGAAGAGGAATGTGAGACCACAAAAAACCTATGTCCTCCCAGATGAATGACTTTATAAAAGCTTAGTGTATTTTCTTAAAATGTCTGGTGCTCTGTAAGAGGTGGTTGCCTTGCATGCTTGAACTTCTGAAGTTTGCGTGTTAGTCCGGCAAATGTTAGCAGAAGTGTTATTGCTACTGGAAGTCTACGACTGTAATATTCTATCACAAGGATTTCATAAATGTTTAAAATAATTGAGTTACATTTTTTAAATCAATGGAAAGCTACTTTAATGAATGTTCCTGAGGTTTTTTGTAAAGAGACAGTAACTCATGCGAATGGTTGGGCTATTTCAAAGTCAATGGCAGGAACGTATGATGATTTAAAGACTTTTTGTATTGAGAGAAAGGAGATGCTATGGTCTCAAGGAGTTTTCAGACTATTGTATAGTGTTTGCAAATGTTCTTCTATAGTTCAACATTGTGATTACTAGATCAGCTACTAAACCCCCTTTAGAAAACAAACCTGAAGAATAACTGTTACTGCAAATTATTTTGTATGTGATCTCGGCTTTCTGAGAAAATATAGACCAGTCTGACCCAAGTCTTAATCATGACTTCTGAAGTACAAGGCTTTTAAGGTTTGACCTGTGCACTGGAATTCACTGATACTAGGCACAAAAGCTATCATTCCATGGTACAAGTCCTGCAAAGATCTGTGGTAGTGTGGTCCTACCTTGGCTTTCCCTGTGTAACAACTGACTGACTTTAGTAAACTACTTATGAATTCAGATAATTTATAGGAGGTTGTAGCAAGGTGGGATTTGGCATCTTCTCCCAGGCAACAAGTTACAGGACAAGAAGAAATGGCCTCGAGCTGTGCCACGGGAAGTTCAGGCTGGACATCAGGAAGAATTTCTTCACTGAAAGGAAGCATTACAATGGCCTGCCCAGGGAAGTGATGGAGTCATCATCCCTGGATGTATTCAAGAAAAAACCAGATGTGTCCCTTAGTTCTGTGGTGTAGTTGATGTGGTGGTGTTTGGTCAAAGATTGGACTCAATGATCTTGGAGGTCTTTTCCAACATTTATGATTCTATGATTGTCTTAAGTTGTTCACTGACCTGTTTTCCCAATTGCTTCAAACATGCAGATTCAATGACTGGGTTGTGTGAGACACAGAAACTGCATATTTATATTTGTTATAATGTTGAAAACCTCTTTCATACCAGCCTACTTCATAACAAGTGCTTATTTTTATTACAGTGATAGTACCAATGAAGTGACTTTTCATGGAATCAATGGCAAAATGTCAATGATTTTGATAGATCAGACCCAAAATGGCTGCCAATTACAGTACTCCAAATTTATTTTGAATGTGTTTAAAAATGTTTATCTTTGTTGAGGCAGTTGGGGAAGAGCTGCTTGTTATTTCAGCTTGCACAAAATTTATTTGTGCAACAAGAAATATGAGAAAAGGATAATAAAATACTGCATTATACATGGTTTCTGTTTTTCTGTTGTGGTGAATCAGAGCACATTACATGGTTAGTTTAATGAAAACCGTTAGAAATTGATGACTAAGAGGTACATATGCTGAAATAACTGTCCTTTGTAAGAAATGGCTTCAATGATGAGAAAGTTTGTGGCTTCTTCCTCAAAAAAAGGTGTGATTTTAAGTGCCTGGACCAGAAAACACAGCCTGGTATGAAGTAATAATACTGAATTTGTCTTAAGTAATATAAATAAAAGTAGGGCAAAAAGGGAAGGTAGTGGCTGAATCCTAAGGAAGGAAGAAGACATAAGTAATAGCTACTAAAAACCATGAAGGAAATAGTTTCCCATCGATGTAAAATAGATATATAGATTAAGTCAGAAAAGAGGTTTGCAAATATTAGTTAGTATAGTTGTTTTTAAAGTATCATCCTTGAGAAGAAGGTTGTTTATTATGCTAACACTTCAAAATAATAACAAAGCTTCTTAGTTTGCTATAGCCCTTATATATAAAAACGTATTTTCCTAATTGATGGCTTCACGCATACTGATATCTGTGTGAGAATATCTTACCTTTGACCTCACTCACAATGTTTTATACTATGAATTAAAAGAAATGTCAGAGACTTTCATTAGGCAGTCCATCAAGACTTTACATCGCATAAAATGTAGGAATACACACAAATCAAGAACGTGTGGTTTAAAAATTACTGTGGATAACATGAACTAAAGCATATCAGAGAGGTTTTCTTTAAACATGTATGCAAAGAAATTGGAAGTAAACAATGGATTCCAACACTCAGATGATAGTGAGGTTAACCATTAAGTGAGGCTTTTTTATTTCCACAGTGAAGTGGAATACAGAAGAGTAACACAGTCACAGTTGCACATGTAGAAATTGAGCTGGTAGGAAACACACTACGGTTTCCTGAACATATGGCTCAAAAGTTTGGCATCAGAGGGTTAGCAATTAGCCAGAGCTGTCTCCTACTCTATGTTTGGGTTTGATATTTTTTAAAATCACTGGAAGTTTAATGGCCAAGTTTAAAATTTTACAGTAAATCAGAGTGTTTTGAATATGTGATAGTTACAGCTATTATTAATGAATGGGTTCTGCTAAGGATTACTTACAAAATAACTGTGCTTATGTAAGCCAAATATATTTATGAAACTTTATTATGTAAAACATACTACCTTGACATAGAAGTTATACTCAGGAAAAAATTGTTTCCTTCTGTAAGAAGCTGTAGCTGAGATTGGCTTGTGGTAAATTTAACACCGAAACCTACATAGTAAAAACTCAATATTCTACATTGAATAAGAAATTTCTCATTAAACATTTTTAAGGGAGGGGAAAAGAAAGAATATGTTGTTATCTTCAGAAGGTCAGCTTCACTTCATAAACTGTAAGTAAGTATGCTGGAAAATTAAACTTTCTTGGAATATGCATGCAAATATAATTAAAGCCCTGAAAAGTAGGCAGAAACCCCCTGCATAACCTTGGTAAAAGTTAGTTTGCTGATTTATTTGATCTTCACATATCACCACTTCCAAGGAAGGACAATCAAAGAAATCAGAAACAGAAGTAGGTGAATTCAAATCTATTTGTTCACAAAGGGAGATAAAAGCCAGAATGCATTGGTTCTTAAAGAATGTTATTAACTAGTCCAGTGTTTTGCTGAAATGCATTACTTTGATACAACAAAAGAACTATGAATGCAGGTATTATGTCTGATGTGTTTTCCATGTCAGAATCCTTTGCTAGACCTTCTCTAAATGCATGAACTACATTGCTTCAGCTTCTAAAAATTGTTTTAGTTAAGACTTAAATTAATGGAAGGTTTAAATCTTAATACCATGCTAATTTTGATTTATCAAAATGAAAAAGTTTCCTTTCGAAAAGGAATAACTAATAGAAGTTTCTGACATGTATTCAGAAGCAGATTTTTAGGCTTTCTTGACTTTTTTAAAATAAAGCTGTTATTTGTTGGAGACTTGTCACAAAAGGAGTCATGTCCTTAAAGGGTTATCCTATAGGAGGAGTCATGCCCTTAGAGGAATATTCAACAGGAGGTTATCATTAGGCTAGCTGTAACAACGACTATTAAAAAAAGAAACAAAAATTGCTGGACCTCAAAAAACATCAATATTGGTGGTTCCAGCCAATGACACATTACCGAAGTTGTGGCTACAATGGCAGACACATAAGAGCATACAAAACTCACTGTTACTGCACATTTAAGTCCAAAAGAATATGATTTTTTTTCCTGTTTAGCTATATAAAATATCTTGCTATTAAACTGGAGGCTTGCAAATTAATTTCCTTTTTAAAATAGGCTTTTGGACAGAAATCATACTCAGCTTGCTTTGGTCAATAGTTTCTAAAGCAATTTAAATGAAATTTCCAAAGAAACTCCTCAACTCTTCCATCACATAAACAAGAAGCTTGCTTTCCTAGCAAATGGCCATGTGTTTATCACCCCAGCTTTGAGCCTCTCAACCTAGGCCAAGGCTTTCAAAAGCAGGCTCCGGAGGCAATGCTTTTAGGGTAACAACCTACCCACCAGCACTTGCAAAGGCTAATAATCTCCATTTTTGGAAGGCCAAGCCAAAATCCTTGCCCAAGGTTAATAATGTCAGTCATGATACAGGACAGTAAAATCTGTTGTACCCATACAATCCATCTGTTGTACCCATACAAATTCTCAGTGTTTATTAAATAAATCATACATAAACCGGTGGCCAGCGGCTTATACATAATTTCTAAAATAACCTCATGTTTTGAAAATCAAAATAAGAATGATAAAACGTGTGCATTGGAATGAGCATTGAGGAAGATAGCCATTAACAACTGATATTTAAAGGAATAGTTGTCTATGTAAATTAGCTCATAAGGGAGATATAAAGACACCTTTTGAACAACCTAAGTTCGGCAAAAATGTCACAAAACAAATATTTCTTGAAAAAGCTGTCTTTAAAAAATATGTCCTCACTTTTCATTGTCCAGCTATTGTACCATAATGTTAAAGCTTGAGAACTGGGAAGTGGAACAAAAGTACAAATAGAAGCCAAAACAAAAAAAAAAAAAAAAAGGGGGGGGGGGCGGGGGATTTAAATTATTATTTGTGTCAGTGGAATACATATGGTGAAAACTAAATTTAGATTGGCTGTGATCCCACATATCCCATTAATTTTGGCTTTCAAACACGGAAAGACTGGAACAGGCTCAGCACAGTGGGGTCCTGGCCCAAGACACAGAGGTATTAGATGAGAAGAGTAACCATGCATAAATATTCACATATAAAGTAGGCAGGAAGCAATGCATGTAATATCCCACATACTCATTCTCCCACAACCCTGAAATGCCTCCCTGAAATGTATCTGCACGAAGATCAGATATTTGTCCTTAATCACAACCTTCCATTGTCTAATCAGGCACAAGAAGAGTTTGTACACTCCACGGTTGACAGGGCAGAAATTTTTAAAGGAAATATTAAGGTTTGTATGAACAAAAGGAATGGATGTATGGTTTTGTAGAGAAGGGGAGGAGGGAAAGTGAATGTGCAGGTATGAAAGGAAGCAAGCTTTGATTTACAGGATATTGGTTTCAGCTTCAGAGAAAGAGTTAGTCAAGAGGATCCCTAAATTACAGTCAGCTCCTGGCTGGAAATCATACTCAAAGAAATCTGCCTGTAAATTTTGCAGAAAGCTGAACTTTTTTAATTCTAGTGATTGATCTGTAGGCTCAGTGGTCATTACACCACTTCTCACATTACACCATTTCTCATTGGACCAAAATCTTGAATTTTTGTATGACAAATTTTCCACTTAAAAAAGAACAATGCAGGATTTTTTTGGTCTCACCTGGCATTCCACAACGGTGCCCCCAGCTGCTTCTCTAGCCTGATTGGCAATGTGGGTGCTGAAGATCCATAGCCTGGAAAATCACTGCAGAGAGAAAAGTTCCCCCAAAAATGGAATCCCAGGAACCCAGTACTGCAAGATTCAAATTCCCCTGTCAAAGAAAAGCTATTGCATCCCAGACCTGGAATTAGAAAAATATCTGTACTCTATCAGCTATCACCTTGTGTCTGTGTACTAAACTGGGAGTCACAGTGCAAACTGAAGTGTCCCATGCTGTATTTGTCTGTGTATCAAACCAAGATGACCTGAGAATGAGAAAACTTTACATCCTACAGGCCTATCCACTTAAGTCGGTGTTCAGATACAAATGATGACTATTAGAATTGTTCTATATGATCTTAAATTTTAAAAAATCCACATAAAAGGATTCAGACTAAATTGGTTATCCTTCCTAGTTTTCTTTGCTTCTGAAAACTTGCCTAAATGAAGTCTGTTATTGAAAGGTGTGCTTATCATTCTTGTGAACTAAGGAGAGAGATTTTACTTGGGAAGGTAATAGAAGTGAGAAAAGGAAAAATAAAAAAGCAGCAAAAATGCAGCTACACTGATTTTTTTTTCTACTACCCCAGTTGCTTTCTCTTTTGATCTGTTGTATCCCACATCTTGATAAAAAGATTAAGGACAGTACTTGAAATTAAAATATGAATGAATTGCTTCATTAGGGTTTGCAGGTTCCATTCTGGAGTAAAAGTACACAACTGAGGCTTGACATAAAAGTAAGCTGTGTTTAGGGTACACTAAACCCACAGTAATATTTCAAGTGTAATATTGCAAACTACTACAAGTCAGCTGGAACATGTTAGCTATTTCTGGCTGTCAAAACAAGACAAGCTATGATTCAAAGAAAATATAGCTATTTTTACTGCTAAAGTTCTGCAGTTGGCCCTTAGTTACAGGTGAGGGCACTATAAGCAAAAATAAAACCTCGGGACAGGCTAAATGAAGATTGTTTTAAAGTGAAATATCTTTAAAAGGCACAATGAAAACATGCTCACTGACATTTCAAATCAAAGAACAGTAACTCTTAAATTGAAAAGAGTTTTATATCTGGTATATAGACACCATTATTTAGAGAATAATTGGAGCTTTTCACTCTAAAATACATATTATATGCACATGCATATAGACATTTGAAGATAATTGCCAAAACTCAAAATTCATATAACCAAAGTGATGAAAAGTTAAATCTTCTGCCCAGTGCACCTAATCAGGGAATGATCTGAGGTAAAACTGAAAGAGAAATGAAGACACTAGTTCAGACATTTTCCTCTATGGTTATCAAACCTCACTTTTATTTTTGATAGAGGAGACCTGGTATTCTAAGGTAGCTCTGTTTTTCCTAAGTAAATGCAACTGCAGAGAATTTCTGTACTTGTTTTCAAATAGGTTTCTGATATAACAAAATACATCACACACTCAAAATTATTTGAAGCTTAAATGTTAGTATTTTCTTTTCTAAATTACTAAATATGGCTTTAATATTAGAAACTAGTATTTTTGTGGTAGTACTTATATTTTCCAAATACAAAAGGCATTTTGAATGACAGCTACCATGACTTTTCCATTAGATATATTATTTCAGCTCAAAATACTTAATTGAATTGAGCAGGAAAAAAGGCCACATTTAGTCACTGGTGTAAATGAGATGATTTTAAAGAACGCTCAGCATCAAACTGTTCCTCTAATAGTGAAGCACTTTTTCTATTTGGTTGACTAAGCACACAATTTTAAAGGTCAGCAAGAAATGAATAAAGTCTTTACTTAAAAGTTTTGAATATGGTTTGAACCTTGACTTCATAATCATTTTTTACAGTCTAAGATATGGAATAATGTAAATGTAAGGCATTTTTCTAGAATTACCAATAGAAAAAATGCCAGCTGGGTTGTCTGAAAACTGGTGTGAGAGAACTGAAGATGCTGGCATGTGCGTGCACAGGAGTGGAGTCTTGTATTTGGTTTCATTTGAGTAAAATTCTTAAAAATAAACAAAGAAAAAAATGTTCCAAGAATATGAAGAAAGAAGAAAAAAAATAGTTACATTCTCTGGGATTTTAAAACTGGGCTATTACTGCATTGCTTCAATGAAACTATGTAAGCAGAAATATGCTGTGATGAAGAACTTCATGCAGAGAAGACAAACGGAAATATTTGATTTATTTACCAGAAGTCTGTTGTCTTTTGTGAAGCACTACACATGAGGTCCAAACCCTAAGATATTAAAATTTTTAACTAATCCAAGTTCTGCAGGTTCTGTGGCACTGGACTATCAAATGCCTGAATGTTTGGATCCAGCCCCACACTTAAAACTATTAGATACAAACATAAACAAAGTCAGCTTGGCAAACAGAGGGCCTCACAGTGGGGTTCACTGCTGAAACTTGGGATTTCAGGCTGATTTTCCCATGCATCTTTACACTGCCTAATCACAAAAGCTAGTCAGCTCAGATTCTAGTAGGTCAAAGTCATCTACTAGCTAGGCCAAAACTACACACTGTGTGCCTACCTACATGTTTTGCTCAATGCCTCCTTTATTCACAGCAATACTGGCAGAACTGTCCAAGCCCAGGATGGTCCCCAGGATCCCAAGAGAGGGAGCAAAGTTGTCTGTTAAACACATGATGAGGGTGAGGAACCAGGAGCATGATGATGATGCAGTCAGCTGCTCCTAGAACACTGCAAGAAGACACTTTTCTTCATGGAATGCGCTTTTCTGACATTTTGAAAGCATATGTACCTATGAGCTCGATGACACAAAATAAAGCCAATGATGTCACAAGGAGGCAAATACAATTTTTCTTTCAACTCAGGGCAGTCAGGATATCACCTCATGTTTCATGTTTTGAGAGAAAGTGAGCACTACTTTCATGCACAAGTAATTTAAGTTAAACCTGTACCACTTTGATAATGTTACATTTGAGCAGCTACTGTTAAAACAGAACTGAAAGAAACCAAAGCAGTGCCTTGTTTTTGCAATAGCAAAAGCACGTGGAATAAAAAAAAATCACAAGCTGTCACATAAATTTCATCATTTAACATAAATATATTTTCTTCCTCTTTTTTTTTTTTTTTTTTGCAATAGAAACAGTATGAATGTAGACATTTATCTGGTCTATATTCTGCTCATAAAAGTAGGTAAGTTTTACTGAATCTTCCATGCAAATGAAATTAAACAGTTGGTATCTATCAAAAAAATGATGAGAACACTGTCGGGCAAAAAAACCCCTAAAATCTATTGCTGAAGTTAAAAATATCTATAAAAATTATTCTGATGACACCTACCCATGTTATTTAATAGTCTAAGTTCCCAGAAAAAAAAGAAGATAAGCCTTCCTTCCCACCTTCCTTTTTCTTCCAACATCCTTGCTGCCACCAAAGCTCTTATTGATGCAAGTGTCTTGCAGATCATATACTTTCTAGGGGCCTCAAGTATATCCATATATTACCAATCATCAGTCTTCCAGTTTCAACTTTTCTTTACTCCAAAGTGGTAAAAGTATGTTTTTTTAAGAAATAATTTTAGATAATGCAATCCAACTTTGACAATTTGTGATGGATGAAACTTCATTTTCATTGCAAGCTATTTAAATCATGTGTATAACACCAAATAGAAAATCACTTATATTGTCTAAAACACCAAAAAGAAGTTAGTTTCCATCAGAGCATAACTAAAGAAACTCTCTCCAAGTAGGTTCAGAAAATCCTCACCTGTGTGAGGAAAAATTTGTTTAATAACAGACACAAAAATACTGGCAGTGGGAAAGTGGCATAAACAGCTGAGGCTTTCAGCAATGCTCTGCCGACATCAACAGCAAAGGGAGGAGAGCCTCGAGGTAGAAGGACTGCTATGCCTCAGTCAAAACCCAAATATTTTTGGAGATTAGGAGCCCACTGAAGGAAGTAATTGGCCCAAGAGATGGCAGTACTTATGACATGGATGTCTAAATTCTTCAGGGGAGACATCTTCTTCAAGACTTCACACAGTTTTGAGTCAGCAGCAGTATTTACCTAATACCAACATAGATTTACGGCCAAGGATCAAAAAGAAAAATACCATTTTGCTGTTCTAGCATCCATTTCCAAAACCCTCCTGATACTGGTTCAGTCAGATTTACCTTATTTAATTTGTTTGGGATTGCAGGCCTGCATGACAAATAAAGCTGAATTAATTTGTGTTTCTTGTGGTGAAGTAAGCTACACGTGTAAGAAAAGAATATTTATTTTTACTAAACCAAAGCATTATCTTAGCAAGACTAAGTATGAGTGTCATAATAACCAAATATTCATGCAAATTAATGTCTGAAGAAAATGTCTGATTTTTAGGCTAAGACAAATATATTCTCACACACTTCTACATCACATAAATGCATTTAGTAAACAGCTAAAGTAGCAATGTGTTTATATATCATGACTTTTATTATTTAAAATAATTCAATTATCTTGTTTCCTCTGGATTTTGCTCTTGCCCTAGCTGGAAATATAATCAAAATCTTTAACTTCGCCTATTTATGCAACCACAGAAAATGAGGTACTTACTATTGCAAAGAAAACAAGTAACAAAGTAATTAAAGGTCAAATTTTTGAAGGCTCCATCCCAAAAAATGACCAAGCAAGCAAGGGAGCAAAGAAAAAAGCTAGAATAGGTCTGTGTATCATTAAGGTGCTGCATTACATATTTTAAAAGGTGTGTATGTGGGTGTACACTGCAGACAGATGACAAATCAATTCTTCAGGAAAAATACGCATTATGATTATTAAATGCTAACACAATTATAACAGTCAAGTGCCACATTCACTCAAGGTATGATGATGATATTCCACAGATGAAAAATTATTAGTAAATTTTATACCTGCACTTCCATAAAGAAGGTTAGAGGTTGCATCTAAGATTACCAAATTTAACATATTAAATATCAACAGGTTCTTAATGGATTAAATTTATTACTTTGAAAGAAAAGACAAACCCAAGAAGAGGGGGAAAATTTTCAGATATACTGAGTAAAAGTTCATTGGATTATTCTTTGGTGCTTTTATATTGAAATTTGTGTTTCCTCTAATGTAGTGCTGGTCTTAGTAAGTGATGTCAACTTTAAAATATGCCTGAAGAACAGAATGAGGGCTGGTGGTGAAACAATTTATGAAATGATGCATAAATAGCCTGTGCAGTTTCCCTGTGAGACTTGACAAAACATACTGGATTCTATCCAGACATCAAAATGTAATTAAGTATGATTTATTATGTATATTCATAGATTATTCATGTCTGAACACTTCGCTTGCTTGAACTGCATCAGAGTATTTGGCCCTGATCTAAAAAATATTTTAAGTGAAAAATCAGATTAGAGAAAGTTTTCCTAGAGGAAATAATTTTTTCTTTGTCTTTCTCTACACATCTAGAGCAATTAATAATTTGAGACATTGGATTAGTGTTAGACCATTAATCTAAATATTTAAAATAGAGACAGATGGTGCCAATACAACACACAGTGTGATCCTGCAGGAAAGAGAGCCTAACTATGGGAGCAACACCAATATTCCATATGTTCAGGCTGGTGGTGAACAAATTAAACAGAAAATGATTTGGCCCCAACGGCAACAGAATTGCCACACTTCCTACATAAACCAACAAGTTGTCAAACCAGTTCAAGAACCACCCCATGCTAATCTCTACATTTTCTTGCCTTTGTCCGGACACTTTTCAAATACACCAAAAAATGGCTCCACTGAGCCAAGAGAAGCTCCATTTTCTCTCATTTCTAAGGATGAGAAATCTCTTAACTGTAAAATCCTGCCGCATTAGCCTTAGCCTGTTGTGTTCTTGATTTAGTGGATTGAAATTTTTGTTTAAAGAAGTGGTACATGATGATTAAGAAAAGAAGATGTGCATTCTCTCCTTGCTCTACTCTTCCCCTCCGTTCCCTGCTTGGTGTAAAGATGGTGGTTTGTAAATGCTCTGCAAATTTCAGTGTGGCTCAAAGAACTTTTACAGGACTTTGAGAAAAAAATAACCACCACGGCCATCCCCTCCAGCAGTAAAGGTATTGCCATTGGCCATGTGCCTGACAAACATATTACTACTGCTTCCTTTTTTTAAAATATGCCTGTTTTAACTTTCCTGTGCACCCCAAGCTCTTCCCTCCTCCAAGCTTTCATTTGGCCCTCTTTTTGGTGGGCCAAAACACCAAATTTGAGACCCTTTAATGGAGCCACATTTCTATGAATTTCTGTGTGGTAACTAGCACAGTGGGAGGCCAGTCACTGGCTGAGGACAATGAGAAGCTCTTACAACACCAATATTAATTTTGGGGCTTGTCATATCCTGCTACCAAACCCTAAAGGGTGTTTGCAAAACCTATGGACTGTTTAGCTGTAAAAATGTGCTGGAAGAATGCAGAGAGGAAAGGGACTAAATAACAGAATTTATTCTGGAATAAAAATTAATACAAATGAGAAGGGTATTCAGGTTGAAAGAAATGCACCTAGTCAGCAAAAAATGTTGTAACAAAGTTCTAAGCAAAATGTAGAAAAAACACATCTATTTCCAAAAGGAAAAATCATGCAAATTTTTTGGGTTTTAGCCATTGAGCTATCTAAATAATACTGTCTAATTTTATTTATTTATTTATTTATTTGAAAATGCTTAGCATCCTGTCACTATGGCAACAATTTTCTTTCCTGAGTGCCTCTTTGTTAACATTCCCTTGCTGTAGTAATGCTTCCATCACCATCTGGCAGTGACAATTTTTTTGCTTGAGTGAAAATTCCTCTAAAGTATAAAAATCAGGCCAGTTATTTTTAGAAAGCTGACTGCCCCAGCTCTTACCGACTTGCAGAGTTCCAGTCAGAACCTCTGTAAATTCAGTCATGTGATATTGATAACTTCAAGAAGAAGATAAGCAACAGTGAAGAATGATTGAGTTACAAAGCTGACCAGTTGTCCTTTTGCCTTTGATAGAGAATGTTTATTTTTTAAATTTTTTCAAGAAGTCATGTTTTAAAAACCACATACCCCATCTCACCTCCTTTGCTGCACTAAAATTCATTGATATTAAGCAGATGACAAAATGAACTCCATTATTGGTAAAATGTGTTCCAAGAATACCACATGAAGACTGGGAAACCCTCAGTTTCCATGGTAAATCATTTGATTCTAATACATTTAATAAGCGTGTTTAACATTCCATACTCTGTGGGTTAAATTGAAATAACGTAATCACAGTTATTAGGCCAAATAAATAAGGTAAGAACTCAAAGGAAGAGCAAAAACTGAGTATGTACTGACAATGATCCAGGCTGGACAAATATGGAAGGAAGAGCTCTTTCAAACATATACCTCCCTTATATCTACATTTTGATATTTCAGTAACTTTTCTGAATTCTCCTCTAAACCAGAGAACAATGTCATTGTGTCACAAGTATAAAATGAGCATTATTTTTCTGATAGAAATAATCTAAGTGCTACTAAATATTTAATTGCAACAAACGGTCAAGTATCTATTTTGCAAATCTGGTTATTGGGTGTATATGAAGAGTGTAGCATGGGACTACTTTTTTCAGATGACACATCCAAGCATGTGCCGCTGTTGATTTCTCCCTTCAAAGTCCAGAGCATAAGACCAGAGTTCTGTTCTGCTCCCTGCAGTGAACATATAAAATAGGCTCCTTTATATGCAAAAAATTTGCTTTCCATGTGTGTTCGTATACAGACAAATCTCTATCTCAGTGATGGTTTTATGGCCCTGAAAGTAAATGCTATCAGGAAAAGAAAAAGGAATTGACAGTACATCGTAGGCTGGCATTTGGAAACAGGAGAGAAGCATGTAGCTTGACCAGAAACATTGATGGAAGAAATATATTGATGGTCACAAAGGGGAGTGGAGAAGTTGCAATGTCTTTTAAATTCTAGGGCAACTCTGTAGGGTTTGAAAGCTTTGTAGAACACATATGTTTTAAACTGACAATATTTAATGTGGAAACTTGAGAAAGAATCTGAAAAAGAAACCCAAAATATTGAGTCCTATGCTGCACAGTATCAAATTACTCATATTTCTCAGTGAGAACTCTGTAAGTAACCTTAGAGAAATTACTAAAGGTCTGGTTATCTTTGATGATTCAACGTTTCTCAGGGTTGGTATCTCAATACAACTCCCAAACAGCAATTTTACAAAATCTAGGCGGGGTTTTTGTTTTGCCTTTGGTTTACTTGGATTTCGTTTAACTGGTTGGTTGTTTCCTAACATTACTGAAAGCTTCCCCTCTTTCACAATGGACTAATTTTGGATTAGGTTTAATTTTTTTATTATTGAAGAAATAGGTTGCCAATTTAAACATAAGATGAACTTGTTTTTGAAAAGACTGAGAAGAAAATTCACTATTACATCCCTAGTTTCACTTTTTAGAGAAGGTTACCATGTGTAAGATAACTTTGGAAAGGTCTATGAGGAAAACCATTAACGATTTCCTAACCAGAAAACAGAATGATAACATGGAGTTCCTTAGACAAAAGGACAAAGTTTTCATTTTCTTCTTTATAAAGTAAAGAAATCTAATTTTTATTGAAGATCATTAATATTTCTTTGTGTTACATACCATTGTAAAGTGCATAGTTCTTTTCTTTGGCAAAAGGGTGATCTTTTGAAAAGAGAAACATTCTGTCTTCCAGTCTCTTTTATAGAGAAAATTTAATACACATATTTACACAGGCAGAAGAAATTATCTAAAAGTCACATGAACAAAACCAGCAGAGCTCTTAGAGCTATATATTTCTTGAATGGACTTGTGAAATAATAATTTACCACACCCCAGTCATAAGAATGATGCTAAGACAAGTCTCTAACTCTGCTCAGATTGCTAGGAAGGATCAGCTTCTAATAGGGCCAGTCTCTCTCTACTGAGCATGAATAAGCAGCCCTGTATCTTAGAGAGGATAGAGGGAAGCGAGCTGAATCATAACCCTGCTTGTCAGTCATCTCCAGCACTGCTGGGCACGTCAGACACAGCTTCACAAAAGTCAGAAGTGCTGGATTATGAAGGAAGCAAGGGCACAAACATATTTTTTTAAAAATTATTTTTATTTTTATTAGCAGAATTAGACTGGAGTAAATTTCATAAATTGAGCAAATAATAGAATGGTTTGGTTTTGCTTCCCCATGCTCTACAGATTTGCCTCAAACTCAGGAAAGCTAATATTTTGCTAATATTTGCTCCTTTCTTCAGAAGTAGTTGCATAAGAAGGCTTCTTCTTCTTTTTGGCTGATGTCTATTTTGTTTGGACATCAAGTCCATGACAAACAATTTTCCCTCCACGGCATCTCCAGAATCCCATTTCTGAGTTTAACAAGAGAACTCTCTTCTCTTACTACTGCTAATGAGAATTATAAGTAGCTTGAAACAGGCAGAAAAAAAAGTGGATGGGCATATTTACAAACTTTTTATAGTAATTTTAAGCAAAAAGGTCAGAAGCAGAGGGCCAAAAATTATTTTAAAGACAACAATCATTCTAGTAATAATAAAATAAACATAATATATTTAGTGTAAAGCAAGAAAATTTTAAGCTATGGGTCAAAGAAAAGCCAGCCAAAAGTATATATATCACTGCAAAATAAATAGACATCAGCATCAGAGTACTGTTAATCTGATTTGTAATACCAGAATAGCAGTTTTCAGGTACTGATGCAATTCAAAACATGACATCTTTCTAATTTGCACTTTAAAAATTCAGTATGACTGAAGAACTAGATTTTTTTTTAAATTAACTTCACACTGTAAGTATCCAGTCTCAACGCCTACCCCTCAGTATTCTTAAGTGCTGCATTTCATTATTTATAACAGAAAAATTATTAAAATCTAGGAAATGGCAGAAAATACACCCACACACCTGCTACTAAGTATTTATTTATGCCACAGGAAAGCTTTGTTTAAAAAGGTTTTGTATTCTTTGCAAACAATGTATCTAATTCACCACATTAGGAGTGTTGTTGCAAACTTTTCTTATGCCAAAACCAGCAAATACAAGATTGACAAGCTGCAATATATACCTTTTGTTCATAATTCAGACAAAATGGATACTGGTGTCTCCGCTGCTAGCAAAGATTTCTGGGTGATGCAGAATTACCAAGGACTCTCTACAAGTCCCCAAGTACCACTATTCCTCTTCAATGCAAATGGTAAAAGAATCACTGCCCCACACCCGTTCCCATTAAAATACCTCTGATCGACAGTGCCACGATAAAGATATTTTGTACCAGTATAACCTGGAGGTGGTGCCCCCTCCACTACAGGCCAAGAACAACTCTTGAAATTAAAATGGATAACCTTTTAGGCTGCATGGACAGATGACTTTTTTGGTGATTACATAGATGGATCACAATTCCATTAAAAAAAAAAAAATGGAAAAAACCCAACCCATCTGCAACCAGCTCAGATAGAACTTAATCCACAGTAATTATTCATCCCTTTGAAACTTTTAAAGTGCCATTATTGTTGACATCTTAGTAGCCCATGCATTTTCTGTCAAACAGACAGCTCTATTCAATATGTGTCATGTCTATGCAATAGTTATCATGAAAATTAATGATAAAGTTATGAACCTCGAAATAAAAGCAATTAATTTTTTTTCCAAATGTCAGCAGTACAAAACCTGTACATCTTAATTAGTTCTTTATCATCTTATTTCGTATTTTTCCACAATATACAGTTATTATTTAGATTAAATACACTTTGTGGACTCATTTTCCATCATGATAGAGTAATTTTGCTCCGTTGACAATGTCAGTTTAGGCTTTACCCTAGTCTGGGAAGAATGTATGAAAGTATGGATTTCCTTGTATTGGGTTTGTATGGCCAGGTTTTAGTAGCTGGGAATCACAGGGGTGACTTCTGTAAGGAGCTGTCAGAAGCTTTCCCCATGTCCAGCAGAGCCAATGCCAGCCAGCTCCAGGATGGACCTGCTGTTGGCCAAGGCCAAGACAATCAGGAATGATAGTAATGCCCCTGTGATAACATATTAAAGGAGGGGAAAAAGTATTGTGGAGATGTAATTGCTCTCAGAGAAGAGAGAATGAGAAGAACAGCCCTGCAAACACCATGGTCAGTGAAGAAGGAAGGGGAGGAGGTGCTCCAGGTGCTGGAGCTGAAATTTCCCTGCAGCCCATGGTGAACACCACGGTGAGGGAGCTGTGTCCCTGCAGCCCATGGAGGTCAATGGGAGTGCAGAGATCCACCTGCAGCCCATGGAGGAGTTCACACTGTACCAGGTGGATGCCTGAGAGCAGCCTGTGAATGCATGAGAAGCCTGTGGTGGAGCAGACTCCTGTCTGGGACCTGCAGATCCGTGGAGAGAGGAGCCCACGCTGGAGCAGATTTCCTGGTAGGACTTGTGACCCCGTGGAGGACCCATGCTGGAGCAGTCCTGAAGGACTGTGCCCTATGGAAGAGTGATCCACATTGGAACAGTTCATGGAGAACTGTTGGCTGTGGGATGGACTCATGTTGGAGAAATTTGTGGAGAACTGCTTCTTGTGGGAGGAACCCCATGCTGGAGTAGGGGAAGGATTACTCTCCCTGAGCAGTGGCAGGAACAACCTGTGATGAACTGACCATAACCCCCATTCTCCCTGCACTGCTGCACAGTTGGAGGTAGAGCTGGGAAGGAAGGAGGAAGGTGATTTTTAAGATTTCTTTTACTTCTCATTATCCTGCTCTGATTTTTTTAGTAATAAACTCAATTAATATCCCCGAGCCTGTTTTGCCTGTGATAGTATTTGGGGAGTGATGTCTCCTGGTCCTAAACTCAACCCATGAACCTCTTGAGCCCCTTCTCTCCCCTGTCCAGTTGTAGAGGGGAGCGATAGAGAGGATTCGGTGGGTGCCTGGCATCCAGCCAGGGTCAACCCACTACATTCCTCTTAAAAGGACCAAGCACAGAGAGATCACACAAAATCCCTTTGTTTCTAGTTTCACAGTAGAAAGAAAAGAATTATCTAGATCATAGATGTTGTGCGAGTCCATAAACAATAACAGCATGCTGAGGATTAAAGTAATCCATTATAACATGTTTTTCTCACAGGAAAAAAAATTCTATTTTACTGAGCATCTAACAGATAAAATTTATTCTACCTTTTCCACTTAGTTTTTTGACACACAATCTGTGCAGATCAGTTAATGTACAGGATCAGATCTCTTATGTGCTGTCACCAAGAGAAGCGCAGATTCGCTACTCTGTTGAGAATTTACTGGTTCTGTTCTTGTTTTCAACTGAAATGGAAAGGCTTTCCTATCATCAGGGTGAATACAAATGCAGCTTTTGTTTCATAATTATCACAGCTATTCAGACCTTGAAAATATGACTTGTTTTTGCTGTAGCTGTACTGTGCAGATCTTAGGGGTGTCATAGAAACTAGGAATGATTCACTGAGAAGACATGTTCCTTCTCAGTCAATAGTGAACCAACAATCCAGAACAAAGCAAAGAAAAATTGGTCTAGTGAAGATCGTATCTTTCTTGAAACAAGTTTTTGACACATCATTTGCTTTTCTCTATTCCTTTTGATAACTAAATTCAATAAAGCATTTTCCCCATAATTTTTTGTGCTACAGCTATGATGCTTTATGTATCTCTCTGATAAACAACTTGTACCTTTTTAATGAGAGAGCAGAAATGAGAACTTCATGACAGAAAAAATCTCACCAAAACCCAAACCAAATGACAATGGCTTTTGAATAACTTCAGCACTTTTGAGTGAAGTGTTCAAATACCACAAAACACGGCACTTTTTAAAGTGCTGTCTGTCCTACCCTTAGAAGTAATACAACTTTGCTGTCTAATGGCAATCTTTCCCTTTATTTTACAAAAAGGATACCTTTACCTCTGGATAATCTGTGTTATTCATGGCTGACTACCATCTCCCTGTGTCATTCAAACTAAGATTCTGCAACTAGAATTTAAGTTTACAACATTTTGATGAAACTTGGACCAGAAAAGCAGGTGGTTCTCTATCAGGTCTACAGCATTAGCTTTTCAAAAGAGCACAGTCTATGCATGTAGTTGATTTTAGTTTAAATAGTATGATTACACTTTCCCCATCACAGCTGTTTTCTCCAAAATCCCCATATACAGTAGCCTGTTATATATTTTTAAGATACCAGCTGTCTAGAAGACTTCTGATATTGCAATGTGATATAGAACCTGTCAGTTTAAGTTCAGTCACATTGTGTCCAAGAGTAAGCACAGTCTGATTCACTGCCCATGTGTTGTACCTGATATTTCATTGGCATTCTTTCTTAAAATGTTGCAGGCATTTAACTAACAAAAACTGCGAAGATGTGTTTTTATAAAAAGCATCAAATAGCAGTATGAGGTATCACCATATGATTGAGCAAATTCTATGTTAAGACTGGTAAGTAGGGAGAGACAAAGGAGAAAGGGAAAATTACATACCACTATTTGTGTTTGTTGTAGTCCTCCCTCTTCTTCCACCCTACAAAACAAGATCCCATATAGCAAGCGTTATCTACCTACTAGGAAGCAGGAGGCAAAAAGATTGTCAATCATGGGGTATTACATACAGAAAACTTCCACCCTTTCTCCCCTTTGCAGTCCTTAAATAAAATATGAAAAATTTTGTAGAACAAGGAAATATACTATTATGGAGAAAGTCAGCATAATGTAAAAAGGGGAAAGAAGGAGGAAGACAGGATGGCAGAAAACAAGACTGTGACAAAGACAATTACTATATACGTAATTTAGACCTTTGTAATTCCTGTCTCCTCCCATCCTACAAAACAAGATTCCATACAACCAGTTGAAGCGGTAAGAAGTGAAATTGGCAGATCAGAAATTTAGACAGGATCGTCTAAATTGCCAGCCTGAAGAATTCTTCAATCAAATTATATCTTAAGCACCAAGTCTTGATAACAATAGTGGCAAGAACTGTATGAAGGATCAAATCTCAGCTTTGTAAGTAACAAATACTGCTGCCTCCGTCCTTGGTCTAGAAGATTAAAATGCTTCAAATGAGCTACTTATGAACAGGTACACACCAAAGATTTTCTGTGCCAAATTGAGTATCTTCATAGCCCTGCATATTTCTAGAATATCCTTCCTTTCTCATGGAATGAAACAGACCTCTTCTTCAAATGAGTGTGATCTAGGTCAGGGGAGATGCAAGAACATCTGATGGCTCTTAAGTAACCAAGAGGTATAGCAATTCATGTGTAATGTTGAAAATTGAAGGAGAAAAACACAGAAGTTCATCTGGAAGTAATTAGTTCAGAAAAATACTGAATTCTGACTCCAATAACTGTTTGTGTAGAAGAAAATCATAGGGCTCAAAGAAACTTATGTTGAAAATGTTGTAATATCTATGTTTTGAAATAAGGAATATACTTTGCTTAATGTCTAACAGGTTGTATCTTGAATACAGTAGGCACAGAAACTTGAGTATTAAAAAGAGTTTTTTGATGACCTTATTGGAAGGAGGAATTAACACCCAATCAGAGATCACTTGATAACAAAACCATTCTAAATTAAGAGAGCTCAACAGATGTAAAACAGCTTCAATTCTTAAAACTATAAAGAGAAACTGACGTTGCAACTATAAGACAACTAGGGTGTAATCATTACCAGAATTGTAGGTAAGCTTGAGAAGATTGAAAGAATATTTGTTAAAATACATACATTTCTGCAGCAGGTTATTCCACTGCTTTCATACACATTTAAGTAGGCAACTAAGCCAAAAGAGGAGGAGAGGGGAAATTAGATACTCGTGCAATCACTGGTGAAATATTACAACAGGACAAGCTTCAGAAACAAAGTTTTCTCACATGTTAAATAAATGCATCTTCTAACTGCTAGTTCTGGATCTTAAACGATCTGGTTTCAAGAAAATCAGAAACTATTCTTCTATATCACTTCTCATAGGAGTTACGGTTCATTCACTAAGCCATAGAAAATGGAATATAGTTAGCTGTATATTTTGAAATAAATATTACACTACTGGGAAGTTTCCAAACTTTAGAGCATGATCTTTTTCTTAAATGATCTTTATAAAAAAAATTGTCTACACAAAATGCAAAAGTTTGAACATATAAAATTAAAATTCTTCAACTCCTTTTGAACTCTCCTTTAGAACAATATAATTAAGTCATGGAGGGTAGACAGAGCAAGACGGAACAGCAGTATGATGGAAGAAGTAAAATCCAAGAGAAGACAAAATAAGTTGATTTTTTTTCAATAGTAAACCCAGCAGAAGAAAACTTTGAGGCTGGTTGAAGATTAAATAACCCAATCCAAAAAAAAAAAAAAAAAAAAAAAAAAAAAAAATCAACTCAGAATCAGAGAAACTGTGAGAAAACAGAAATGCACTCTCATTCCTGGAGAACAGAGCAATTAAACTAGAAAGCAGAATAAATTACATATTTGCCATAAGTCAAGAAAACTGGAAGGCCACAGATCACAAGAGAACAAAAGAATGCAGCACTAGCAGATGATCAACTGGGTTAGGGAAAACAAGGCAAACTGGATCCTACAGATGCTGGAAGTAGCAGGCAAATGATACAGCTACTGTAATACCCAGCAATTTCTGGCTGCCCAAATCCACCATTCATGCCTGCTTTACCTGAACCAGAACCATCAACCATGCTCAAAGGATCTTTTTACAAGGGCAAGCAGTATAGAACAAAGGGAATAGCTTTAAACTGAAAAAGGGCAGGTTTAAATTTGCTGTTAGGAAGAAATTCTTCACTGTGAGAGTGGTGAGGCACTGGAATAAGTTGCCCAAAGAATTTGTAGATGCCTCATTCCCAGCAGTGTTCAAGGCCAGGCTGGATGAGGCTTTGAGCAATCTGGTCTAGTGGAAGGTGTTCCTGCCTGTGGCAGGGGGGTTGGAAATAAAGAATCTTTAAGCTCCCTTCCAACCCAAACTATTCTATAATTCTGTGATGATCTTGCTATACAGAGGACACAACACCTCCGCCCTTGTACTTACAGAATTCTTTTCCAGAGCAAAAAGGCAGAAACTCCAATAAGGAATTGGAAGGAACACAAAGAATGGGGTTGCACTTCTGACTTTTTGTCTGTGGAGGCTGTTTTGACCCTACAGGTTCCTGGAGTTCCAGTCAAATCCAGATTATACACATCAGCCACTGAAGACAGAACATAGCAAGCGTGGATTTCCCATGTGAGTTCAAACTCCCCTCCTTCAAACACTTTTTATTCAGCAGCAATGTCCTCGTAGACCCAGCAGTCAGGTTGCATCATCTTTACATACAGTTTGCTGTCAGATACATGCCGCCTGTCCAGATTAGTTGGAGTAAAGCCTGCAGAGAGTACATAATACAGAATACCCACAGAGGCCCAAATCTCACAGCCCAGAGCTGGTAATATGAGCATAATGCTCTTAGGCCTGTAAACTCTGCACTTAGTCATCCTCATTCCAAATAACACATATGATTTTCTTACCAGAAACATGTTAATGGCCATGAAAACCATAGAGAGCACATTAAGAGATGTTTTTCACTTGTGTTATATGGAAGACCCTTTGGAATGAAAAGTTAGCCAAAAAATATATAACCAATTTCCACAGTGCAAAATTTGTACTTATGCAAAAATCATCAAAACTTTGATTTTAATTAAACATATTTTAACTGACATGAAATACAGGATTTCTTATCTTCTTGCTCCTTCAGAAAAAATGTTTGATCTTAAGCAGCTTTACTGAAGTTGCAGAAGTTTCATGGATTGCAGTGATTTCCTCACACAAAAGATATGACATCAGAAATATCTGCTGAAACACTGAACTCAATCAAAATCTGAGTTGGCCATTTTTTTGTGCTAAATATCATATCCTAAGGGTTCTTGAAAATTCATCTAAACATCTCTAGAAAGATTTCTTTTTCTCAGAAGAAAAAAACCCATTTGTAAGTTGCTTTACCAATCTGCAAAGCAATTGCTTTTTTGGTAAAGTATTTTTATCTGTGTAAATCTAATTACCTGAACAGGTCCCACTGGTCTGCATAGCAGCCAGCCACAGTGCTGGATCAGAAGAAGGCAGTACAGACACAAAAAGCAAGGAACCTATTTCTGCAGGAGGGACAGTCTTCTCTAGGTGGGACAAGCTCCATTTAGCAAGTGGTGAGTGTGAACAGAATAAAGAGTATGAAGTGAATGCCTATTTAAAAAAAGAGAATGACTAAATAATAGAAAGAGTTACAAAAAGACCACTTGGGCAGTGGAGATGAAGGACAGTTTTATTGATTGTAAAGAACACATCAGCTGCCAGAATACTTGAAGGGGGGGAGAAATACAAAGGAAAAGACACAAAAATCATAAAAGGACAAAAAAAGGCTGCTGATAGATCATTTCATGTTTAAAAAAAAAAAAAAAAGAAAAAAGAAAAAGCAAAAATGGAAATTTCTCACAAAATCTGAAAAGACACTGTACTGAGCTATATCTGCAGCCTGAATTTTAGCATAAGCATGAGCAGAAGACATATCCCTGAAAATAGCATTCAAATACTGGAACTTCTGCTTTCCTTGATTAATTAGGAAAAATAGACTTATTTGGGAAAGGAGGAGAAAAGATTTTTGAAAATAGAAAACAAAAAGGAAAAAACTACCAAAAACTAACCAATGAACCCTTAAACATTAAGAAGTAGAATGAGGAAAGGAGACAGCTCCTACTAACCAACTGCTCTGCCAGCATGACTGATATTGGATATTTCTGTGGCAACATGAGATGCTCAAAGATAGAACAACGTAATTTCCACACTTCTGCAAGAGACTGGCAACCTGTGACATGTGGGCCAATAATGTTAACAAAAGTCTAAATATGATTTTCTTTTTTTTCCCCTCAGGTATCTTTGAGGCTTGTACAGAAAGGGATATACCTCATGTCTGAGCACCCTGTTATCCCTTGGAAGCCAAAGCCTTGGGCTCAGAAGCACAAGAGTTAAGAGAGCCAGTGGCCTAAGGTAGCATGCAACTGAATTGTTTATACCTCCTACTATTAAATTTTCATTCTGTTTCCTCATTTCAAATGGGTGGAGCTATACTGCTTGTTGTAAGGGAAGTTATTTTGTGGGCTAAGGTAAGAAGCAACATATGAAAATAAAATTAAGATGAAGTCTGAAAAATAAGACAGAAAATTTCCTTGGATAAGATTCAGCTATCTCTGAAAGATGAGCATAAAGACCAGTATTGCAATCACAACAGCAGCATCTTAGATGTTGGAAGTATAAGAAAGGAAGGAAAAAAAGGAAGAAAATACACACTAGATGAGAATATGGAGTTTGGCTTTCAGGATTTTTTACTCCTACTGCAATACTGCTCAAAAAGTAAAAAAAAAAATATATAAATCTACAATAATAGTAAATTGTAGTAACTAAATGAAAGAGACCTGACATTTTTCAGACACATTTCAGATGGGCATGTAAACAACCTTAATGAGACCACACAATTTTGTTTCTCCAGAGTCTTTTCATTTTTTGTTATCATTACAGTGAAAATAAGGGTTAATATATTCTAGGGGATAATCTGGGGATTTAATGTTTGGGCCAGTTAGGCTTGTGTACCCGATAGCTCACTATAAATGCACACATTGGAGCTTACAGTCAACTGTAGACATTTCATAATTGTTTTGAAAGATAACCTCCTCTGGCTCAACAGCCCTCATAGCACAACCAAAGTTACTATATATGCACATAACAGCTCAAAAATTTCAATATAATTAATAATTATTGTCTAGTCACAACAGTTAATCACTCACTGTACTGCGGACAGGAAATGCGTCAAGAAAATACCAGCTGTAAAAGTGCAGCCGTATAATTAAATGAGTTAACTTCATTTATAAATGAGCACCTTTTGCTCTCCCAAGTTTGCTTCATAAACAATTACTGTTTGATAATACCATGTTTATTATTTCAAGCCATTTTTACATGAAGAAAATTACATACAAGATGTCTTCGGGAAGAAAAGAAGATAGCATGAACTGCCTAGGATATAAGCCCTGTAGTCAAGTGCAGATCTTGTGGGATATGGTTATGAGGACTGAAGGAAAACCAGAAACTCAGAAAAGAAAATCAAATTACCCTACCAAGCTCATACAATAAATACTAGAATAACACCATATTGCAATTAACCTCCATTATATTTCTAGCACTGATGTATTTAAGAGAGATGCTGCTTCAAGGAAGGATGGCATTCCTCAGTGGTATGAAAGCTAGAGCATGACAATCCACTTTGCTTGCTCTCAGTTTTTACAGTGCACAGTGTATTTCTGGACCTGTACTGGGCCTCTGTGGTACTACTACAGTACAAGTAACATGTCTAAATATACAGTCTTTGTGCAAAGTTATTCAGTTGTGGCTCTTTGTCCATCATTTATTTGGAAAGACTACTTGATTTTTTAATTCTACATCAAGATAAAGACACTTGCTTGTAATGTTTTGACTTTCTGGCAATATAAACATACTTTTTTGCGTGTTGGAGAATATGCAATTAATTATTAGCTTTCTAGTGTAAAGCAGTAACCTAAGTGTGAATCTGATACAATAATTCTAATACTACCCCCAAATTTCAGTGAGTAATATACAATGGCCATCATGAAAGACAAGAGAAAATCCTCTAGAAAAAAGATGCAAAAGCTGCTGTAAAAGAGAAAAGCAGGAATGTGTGATGAGAAATGAAGACATACATGTCAGTTTTACATGAACATCAAAAGTGTTGATGACAAGATACTTAACCCGGAGGAAAGAGTGTTATTCCAAGCTACACAAGCTGAACCCCCATATGAACAGAGTGAGGAATTACAATTGGAGGAGAGAAAAGAATTGGAGACAACAGAATAACAGAAAGAGTTTGTGTGTGTGTGTGCATGCCTGTGTGTGTGTCAGGGGAAGACTAACATCAGAAGAAACTAAAATAGAAGACAACTAGCAGATGAGGGAACCAGGCATTTAAAAGAGCTGAAAATAGATTCTAAGAAACTATAATTAATCTCAAAAAGAAGAAATACATGAAAGAAACATCCATACAGTAAGCAGAAAACAGAGAAATAAATGACACCTCAATATCTTTCGAGAAATCTGTTTTCTGTAGGTCTCACTAGCACACTATTCTGACTGCCCAAAGTAGCTTTTAAAACCTATAAAAATTATATAATACTTCTACGTGTTTATTCACACAACTAAATGTCTAAGGTTGTAGAACTGCATTTGAATACTGAGGTCTTTCTGTATACTATGATAATTTACTCTAACATGCAAGAACTGGGCTGTTTTTTAACTTATAACCTCTCCCAAGCGCTAGAATATGAGCTAAGTTGACTAATATCAGTTGTAGAAGTGTTGATCATATCCCCACAGTACATTGCTTGCTTTTTCTTTAAAGTATATTATGTGCTGAAGTAGTAAGAACACATTATGTTGGTCTGTAACAGCTTGAATCCAGGGTTGGCATTTTGTCCAGTCTGCATACCAGGCAGCTGTTGAGTGGTACCTAAACCTAACCTGCATCAGCAATTATTATGGGTCCAGCACATTGTGCACAATGACAAATGTCTGGTTTATTTCCTAATCTTTTTTTTTTTTTTTTTTTTTTCTGTAATTCTTTGTTCTTCTACTAAAAAAAATCTCAAGAATGAGCTCAAAAGGAAAGAAAGTGTAAACTCCACGGAAAATTAAGCATTTACCTGCCTTTTGTACATTTTAAAGCCCCTTCTTTTTACACTGTTACTCACACTTTGTAAGTTGTTGTAACTTGCCACATAGACTAATGATTACAGACTAGATTTGTGCACATTCTCTCACCTCCTGCTAATGTTCTACAATAAGTGAATATTGACCTATCTCCTCCACATTATAGTAATGAAAAAAAAAGCTGTTAAGAAATGCTTTTTGCATGATTTTTGTAATTGCTCAGCTTCCACTCAGGTACCTAAAAAAGATTTTCCAAAATGCTTAGCAACTGACATGTTTAGCATATTCCAAAAAAATTATGTCTTATTTTGGTAGCTATATAAGATTGGAGTATTTTGCCAGTGTTTTAGAAAAAGAAAAATCTAGTTTAGGAAACCTAATCTTCTTCCACTGACATCAAAAGAAAATCACCTTAACGGTACTGTAATTAATTTGGACCTGAAGTATATTTCCAGCATGATGTCCAGCTCTGCAAACGTGGCAAGTGGAAAAAAAGATATAGCCTGCTACACACGCTCTTAACTTTTGTGAAATAATAAGGAAGGACAGTATAAGACTTAACCAAATTAAGATGCAAAGCAAGAATGTGCTCACCTAAATGTACTCAGAGGTTCTGAAGTAGAAAGTATATTTACCAAGAGAGTAAAGCGTGATAGCTCCTAATATGTACAACAAAAGACTCATCTGGGTTAAATACTTTATTACCCTGGTCTGATCGAAGACTTTAATTTCCTTACCAGATGTCCTTCAAAAGAGTACAATTTAATCTGGCTTCACATCCCACTCTTGAATATTTCACAGAAAAAGTTTTGAATGGATTTCCACCTCAAAGAATCTCAAAATTTTTCAACAAGGAAAATATTACAGAATTTCACATCAGTCAGCATTGTAATCATACACATGATAAACTTTCTGCAGCAAAACTGCCCAAAGACAGGCCATCCATATTCTCACAAATGAGGCCTGCGATGTATGTTATCCTCCCTGATCTGTAACACTGCTCCCACAAACCCTCCCATCATTAAGCAATGGATAACAGCTGTAAACACCTGGGAATGGCAGAGTTCAGCACTCCTATGTGTGTGCAGTGTGTGCTGTCCCTCTTACTTCTCACATATGGACAGGGTTTATATACCAGGGATCATGAACAGAGGGCCAGGTGATGCGTAGCAGCACAGGAAATGGGAGCTGTCACAGTTTCTGAAGCCAGCAGTGTCTCCTACCAAGCTATTTGTGGAGGTTCCTCAGGGGAACATAGGACACACATTTTTAAGGATGACAGTAATCTCCATTCTTGACGTCTGTAACAGCTGACGGTCAGGGAGATCCTAGGGCAAACTGTCCACAGTCTCCTTCAAATTTCTGCAGCAGACCAATATTCAATTGGCCATGGAAAAAATCTGCTCAAATGTTCAGATTTCTGATGTTATCCCAAGAACATTGTGGAATATTCTGATAGTGGCAAGGACTCAGAGCTGGATTTAATCCAGCATTATGCGATCACCAGAGAGGAAAATTAATCTCTGAACAAAGCAGTTCAAGGGAAGCAGCACTGGATACTGCAAGGAAGAGGGTATGCATTTTATAGTTAAAGGAGTCAGGGTCTGCAAATTGAAGAGTTCCCTGCACTATCTGTAGAGTTCTTAGCACTTCTCAAGATGAATTGTTGGGACTTCAAATTAAAGAAACCTCTGAAAGTCTTAGGGGGTTTAGAAAACAGCATCACTTGTTCTGTTCTGCCATTTTCATCTCAAAAGATGTAAAGTAATCTGGAAAAAAAATTATACCATCCAAAAAAGAAAAATACTTAAGTTAATAACATCAACATCTGTCACATGAACTGGAATATTGTAGCTAAAAATTCATAAGTCAATTGTCTTCCATTTTATAGGTGATTAAAAACATAAAAAATAAAAAATTTTGCAAATAAGTAAAGATGAACACTTCTCTTCTTTGAGTGGCCTGATTGTAGCAAATCAATTGCACACACATCCATTAGAATTAGGAACTTGTTTTTGTAACATGAAGACAAACTAAATCCAGCACTTAGGGGAAGAGTAACATCGACACTGAAGTACAGCTGAGAATTTTAACAAACATCCTAAATGCTAAATACCACCACCACCCCCTGCTGATGCAAAGGAACCTCTTATGTACATACACACATGCAAGGAGTTATAGTAGGATATAGGTTGCTGAAGGTTCAAATTACAAATCCTGCATGGATATTCAGTATGTATCACCACAGTAAATACCTAATTATTATGAAAATCAAGAAGAAGAACACCAGAAAATTACGAAAAAATTGCTTCTAAATTTTAGGGATTTAATCATCATATTCAATACCAAATTTAGAATGATAAATGAACTAGGTTTTTTTCCAACAATATTTCATTTTAATCAATATCTTACTCAACAAGCCACAGTTTCAGCACATTGTCTTGATTTCAGCACTTTTAAAAATGCAGTGTAAAATATAATTAAAATATTCTCTTGTAAACTACTATCTTTGGCTCTGGGGAGCAGAAAGCTTCCAAATTCTTCCCAGTTAAAAAATTTTCACCAAGTTCTATATGAAATTAAGCTTTCCAAATATCACCGAAAGTTTCTCATACTACAAGGAAATGCTTTGAATATATTAAAGAAAAAAAAAAGCTTTAAGATCTTTTTCTTCCCAGAGAAAGTGTCCCTCTTAGCTGGCAGCAGGAAGAGTGACAAATAAGCTGTTCCTGAACTGAGACAACTGAGACAAGAGGAAATCAGCTGTTATTGACATAGAGAGATGATGCTGCCACACTTCAAGGAGACTTTATGTGCAAGAACACTAAACCTTCTGGACATGGTGTCCTCACATGGGACAAACTCAGCCCACTGTTAAACTACCACATGTTAAGTCGCTTGAAGCATGTGAATGCAACTCTTTCAGCCTCATAAAGCCTCTTATATGGGATTCCTGAAGTAGAATTTCAGCAGCCTGTCAGATTGTTTTGTTGTTGTTGTTGTTGTTATTAGCAATTGGGAGAACTAGCTCTATTTGAAGAATTTGACTATGGGCCATGTTTCTCACTGTGCTAAGCATGGTTTACAGTTTGATCCCAAGAAGCACTCACAAAGTGTTTTCTTCTGTACATACACCTTCAGCTTTCATAAATGTTCTCTTCTTCACTTGGGCTCAAACAAATCCTAGCAAGATACTCTCTTTAAGAAAATCTACCCAAACAAAGTGATAAAAGTGATACCTCCTTACATTTTCATTTAGGGCACCTCTCAATCCCACTTCCTGAAAATCCCAACTAAACAAAAGCCAAGAGATTGTATTATCTGTAAAATTCTTCTGACTGATTGAGGGTTAAAGAACTTTTCTTTCTATGAAAAGTAAAATACAAGGTATTTAATGAAGCTTAAAAAAATATGTAATTTTACTATAGACGGAATCAATTTACTACAGAGTGAAAGTTACCCAGGTGTTATAAATTTACTATCAGAATTTATTATCAGAAAAAAGGGAACAAAAATATTTAGCTATTCATTCCTGTCAAAGCATGTGATAAAAATGAAACGTCTACAATTATGCTATCCCCACCCACATGAAAAATAGCAATGAGGAGGAAATAGAAGAAATTAAAATTTTTCTTCTCATAAGAACCTTTACTTTATATGCTATAAAGACATACTACTGGTCAAATTCCAAAATAGACATTGAGTGTTCACCATCCAAAGTAATTTGAGGGAAAATACATAGGTATCATGTCTGCAATTATGAGGAGGTAAGAGTTCAGTCAGATATATTTCTGCACAGCAGCCACAACAAGTAGCACTCCTGAGCACCTTAAAAAATATAAATCTACTAATCAGAGCAAATTTTACATCCCTGTAAATTCCTTCAAAGCCTTGCCTCCAAAATCCAGTATGAATCCACTGCTTTGCAGCTGCAGAGACCACAGTCCGAGAACCACCTTCACAGTAAAAAACATCTGAGTTCTCCTTCATCCTCCAGAGCTCCAGTAATTCTTTGTCCATACCTCCTTCATTCTCTTGATGGACCAGGAGTTATCAGAGGGTGTAGCTCTCCCTTCAATTTGCCCTGATGCTACTTAGGTTCAGGCAACGAAGCAGCAAGAGGCACTAGGACAACCGAAATCAGACCCATCAGTGTCAGCGAAATCTGGGCTCTTGGACACAGCTGTTATGCACATCACTATCAGGATTTTCCCCCTCTGCAGTGATGGAGAGTTAAGAGATATGCAGGAATAGTATCTTTCTTAACAAGTATTTGTTGATCATTGACAAATGGTACAAGATAAATGACATAATAAATCACTTTGCTCAGCTTTCACTGGATTTTTTTATGATGGGGAGTGGGTATGACTGTTGCCATTCTTGCTGTCTTCATAAACCTCTTCTCTTTCATCCTTCCATCCTTTCACAGCTTTTCCATCTTCTTGTTTAAGCTCACCAACCTATTTCCTATTCCCCTTTCTCCCCTTCCACAGATGTGGGTTTTTTCAATTTTTAAATCTCTCGTAAAAATCAGAATTGGGAAGGTAAATCTGAAGATGCCCAGCAAGTTCAGTCAAAATAGCAGCACTAACTTGACAATTTTGGTCCACCAAAAGACTTCACAGAGGATATTCATGTTCAAGCAAAATATTTAAGTTAGATATCATTGCAAAGACAGCAGATATGCTCTTTGTTTTGGGCTGTAACTCTGTGTTGTACCGTGAATTGGACCCTAAAGGTGAGAAGCCTGAATACTTGTATTAAATACAAAATAAAAAAAATAATTTGAGGCTTTATTTTTAAATTAAAATAAATTGAGAATTTAGTTACTCTTCTGGTAAACAAGGATTTGATTTTGTGAAAAATTTGACTCTTCAAAAGTATTTGAAGTTTTAAACTTTCCTTCAGGATAAAATTACATTGGCTGAAGAATATACGAAGGTAAGTTATGGAGGAGCAAATGAAGTGTGGAGAAAAAAGCTCCCGAACTTTTAAATATCAGACTACTGATACTTTAGAACACCTTACCCAGAAGAGTAGTAGAAAAGAAGCAAAAGTAACAATTTCTGACACGGAAAAATTTAAAAATGGATAGCTGTGCTGCTTGCAATAATAAGAGGGTGAAACTCTGCACAAGTCTCTCAGTCATTGTATTCTCAAATTCCTGGCAGTTATGACCAAACAAAATGATCTTCAGATTTGAGTAAAATCAACATAAAAGTAAAATTTTGCAAATAATATAGGAAACATAAAAGGGTGAAAATTGTGATAACTTTTTAAGATGAATGAGAGGGAAGCAAGTGCAGGAAGATAATTATAAAACAGCTATTTGTTTCAGTTACTTGTATGCAGCAGGAACCTGAAAAGGCAGGAGGTTAATTATACTCAGTAAATAATGTTTTCATGAGGACACCTTTAGTAAGTATAACAGGTTCTCTGAAATTGCAACCATTATTTACTGCATCCATCTGTCCAGAAACATGCACTAACTGCAATGTCTATGGAGAAAGCAACACAAACTGAATTTAAACACAAGTCTCAATGCCTAGGTAATATGAGAAATTCCCGTGTGCAATTTTACCTATATTTATATTTCTAAGATTCCCCGCCTTCAGTTTTGTGACTCAATATTATTATTCATCTTAACATTGAAGTCTGAAACATTTCAAATGCATCCCAGCATTTCAGGAAACCACAACACGCAGCTATTCCCGACAACGCGTGAAAGCACCACCGCACACAGCAGTAAATCACTGTTTGTCTTCCACAGTAACTGCATCTTTTATACACCATTTGTGTGGGGTTTTGTAACATCATTCAAAAGAGCACTGTAAGCAATATTATAAATTCAGCACTGCAGCATGGTGCTTACATTTTCACATTAACTGATGTTTTTGTCTCTGATAAGTAGAGATACGGTTACTGATACCAGATAAACTTGGAAACACTAAAATAAAAGCCCCATTGATAACAGAGTTTGGAATAAATCACTCTTATCTGGCTAGGGAAGTGCCAATGATAAATTCAAGAGAATAGAAATTACAGTGGGCTGCACAAAGTGCAGGGGTTGTTCCGTGCTCTCTCCAGCCTCCTCTTTAACTGCATCCACCCAACTTTGTCTGCCCCCTTTCCTGGTGTCTCTGCTCAGGAAACAGGGAAAAGAGCACCATGCAGGGAACAGGAGACTTGCACATTATGATGGTGGAAAAACACAAGCCATGTCACAAGCCCAATTTATATATGTAAACATGCATACTTTTGTATATGGAATATACTATATGGAATATATGGAATTCACCGCCTCAGAATTATGCCTTGCTGCATATACAGTATGAGATTGCAAGGAATAGATATGAAATATCTACTTTAACACTGGAGCAAAAATTGAGAGATGATGGTTTATGTATTTAAGGGGATTAATTTTAGTTAACAAAACTTTGGAATAAACTGAGAGCAAGTAATTAAATAGAAATGATTGAGCATTTTTAGAAAAACTATAAAAAGCTTGTTAAAAATGCTTGTGACCCTGTTTTCAGTCATGTAATTGATATATTCTGCACTTCATTTAAATGTATATAGTGCTGAATGAAGAAAAACTACAGTAATTAAAATTTACAGCTGTATACCATAATATGTAAAAAAAGCAGAAGAGAAAACTCAGAGAGGCCAATCTCCCATAGGTCATACAGTCGTGCAGCTACTGTGAGAAGCCACAGAAAACACTTTTTAAGCTTTGAAATAAAGTCAGATTTTGCTCATGAGAATACAATGTTGTATATAAAACAATCTTGTGCCGTTGCATCTGAAAATATATATTTTCAGGTATAAAGAAACAGAGAAAGGAAGGGAGGAAGTGGTAGGAAAGAATGATGCTAAACATGGTTAAGGGCAAAAATTCCAGAAAACACATCATTAGGAAAAACCCCAAACAAACCATTTTTGGGGGGTTTTTACTAGTGTTAAAATAATATTGTTTGTATATGATTTGGACGTACCTATAAATATTTTTGTATGTCCTACAAATAGAAATATCTGTAAATACCATTATGAGAAAGGTCCTCAAAATCAGGTTATTTCTATATTTTTTAAAGTTTCATGGCTTTTTGTCTTCTCAAAAAATAGCCTTTAAGTGTTATTTACAAAGGAGTATTTTGCAATTAAAAAAAAATATTTTTACTGGCTGGTCTGAGTGTGCATGTAAGGGAAAGCACATTGTCCTTGGTGCACTTTAAGCATACAAATTATAACGGCCTTTTTGCTGCTGAAAACCTCATGCTGTTCTGGCAGTCCATGCTCTTGACAATGTATATGGCTGCTTTCACTAAAAATACCTCTAACTCCTATCTTTTCTTATGTTGCGCCCCAAATGCTTTTTGGCAAAGTGAGAGGAAAAAGCACATGGAGAAATAAAAATTAATTTAATCCAAAATTTTTTTCAGACCTGAAAAGTCTTTTCAGAAGGTTGGATGTATACGGCAGTCAATGGGCACATAGGAAAAGGTACTACAAAGGAGACCCTGGCTGAATCCCTTGTCTTTTGACAAGTTCAACAGGCAGAGGCTTGACAAGGTTTAGCAGAACATAGATACAACTTTCAGGTGGACCCTGAAAAAAAGTCTTGGCTACTTCATAATCCACTATTATTTTATCACCACTATATAAATATTTATCTATATATCTATACAGATATATACCCACAGTATGATTAGAAACATAAAACATTTGAGAAAATTAGGCTTTAATGTTTCGGGTGGGTTTTTTTTTTAATTGATACAAGTTTGAGCAACCTGGTCTAGTGGAAGGTGTCCCTGCCTGTTGGCAGTGGGGTTGGAACTAGATGATTTTTAAGGTCCATTTGAAACCAAACCATTCTACATTTCCATAATTCTATGAATTCACATGTTTAAACCCATACAAGAATCATATTTCTGTAAAAAATTTTGATATTAATCCTCTGAGATGTAAGGGACAAAGCAAAGAACACTATCTAATGAAAACAAGCATTTGCAGAAAGGAACAAACCCACCAACCTACCAACATTCAGATGCTCTGTTAGAGCAAAAACACTGCAAACTTGTAATCTTAACCTATATCTTTGCTTCCCTTGTCAAATAGCATATACATAATATAGAGGCATTCAAAATTTAAACTTTTAAAAAAATGCATTTTCAGCTAGGTTCTGGATGTGCCTTTGGAAATTGCAAACTTTTCTGTCAGCTGTTGGCTCATAAGAACAATTCTTTTCCCTATCCAGTGGTTCAGCATTTTTTCCCATAAAGAAGTCCTAAATAACGTGAACAATAAAAATGAAGATCATAGTTCCAGCGAATATGCTTACAGCTTTATTCAATGCCTCATCTCCACTAAACCGCTATAATTCAGGTGAGGTGTGTGCTGGGGAAAGCCACCAATAAAAATAATTAATCAAAGTACCCACATTCCATCTCCTCTATGTCGCTTCACCATCTTTTTGTTTCTTTCCACACTTTGTCCCACTCAACTGACTTTGCTCCAAAAGAGGTATTATGGTTTTATCACCACAGCCAAAGTTTTAAATCCTTCTAGATAATGTTGAATAAGAAGCATTACTAGAACTAAAGGAGTTGCCCAACAAGCTATTCTGGTTTTCTTCTAAATGCACTGATAAAATAACAAACTGGCAAAACACCCTAAGGTGGATAATGGCTGTACCTTTTCAATTACATTTACAAAATGTTATGACACAAAAGAGAGCTCTGAGAAAGATTCAATAATCTGGAACAGAAGATACATTATTGATACTACCATGAGGCTGAAACAATCCTGATCACTACATACCAGGGCTGTTAAAAAATAAATAACACCCAGTAGTACTCCTTTTTATTTGCTTACAGTTGAAGAAATTTAATTTGGAAATAAAAACAAGGACCCCACACTATACTCATAAAATTCAGGAAATTGTAAGATTAGCTTTTTCAGGTTATTAGGTAATATATAATACTTACTGCTGAATCATTTACAAATATAAAAAATATTATTGGCTAGAGAGTCCACATAAAACAAACACACAAAGGCAAAATGGAATTTACTTTGTAGAATCTTGTTTTCTCCTGTATACAGATTAATTAATACCAATTCTGTTAATTTTACTCATTGGATTAACTTGGATGCAAGTAATTGCGTCTGCTTAACTTTACAAATTTTCAAGGTAAACCCAATGCATCACAGTTATTTATTTCCATAATGCTACATTCTTTTATTTTTATTATTAAAGCTTGTGCTGAAACAAGAAATGAGAATAATAAGGCAATATACCGAGACAAGAAATCCAATTGCTATTAGACCACTGAGATATATCCTATTTGAAGACCTGAAACCAAGCATCACTAATTATCACAAAAGTTTTTCCTCCCCCTAAAAAGAGAAAAGTAAATGAGATAGAGGAGAGCTATCTGAAGCAAGAACAATGTGAAAACATCATGAAGGGCATGAAATTAGAAGGCATAAGGCTCAGAGTTCCAGTCTCAGTTTGCCATTCCTTACAGATTTTATGCAATTTTTAGGACTCATAAAGGAAAGCCATGATAGGCTTGGGATGGGTAGGACAAGAATCCTGAAGCTTTATGGAGACAATCCAGGTGAAGACAAATGTGTTCAGATTCCAGACAGCTAGCAAATAATGGAGGCAACATTTTTTGTTGTTATCTCTTCATTTCATATAATTAAGAGTTATAAAAGGATGCTGAATAAAATGCAAAACAAGCTAAAATGTGAAAAGATTAAAATGGAAACTATATGTGACTTTTTTTGTTTGTTTATTTTTTTCTGGTAATGAAGAACAGTTATTACCTAAGTAGGGGGATAAGACAAAGACTAAAGTCTTTCAAGACCTGGATTTAGTTTATCCTTTCGATGAAATTAAGTCACAGGCTTTCAGCAGTTCAGATGCTGAATTACATCTAATACTGCCAGGAATTTCTTGTTTTAGTCACGTGCACGTGTTAGGACAATTTAAATTTCCTACGTGCACAATGACCAATTACTTACTGAATTTGTTATAAAATACAAGAATAAAAAAATAATTAACAGGCCAAAAATGAATATGACCTTCTTTTGACAGTTCTTATATTTTATTCCAGTAGCAAGTGTCAAGGTTTTCATGAAACAACTTCAATAAAGAAAAAGTGTATATAGGGAAAGAAATAGGTGTGAAGATGGCTATGTCAGATTCTGGCTTTTTTGTCCTTTCTCTAAAGGTTACATTTGTCAGATTTGATGCTAAAATCAGTAAAGGGAGCTGATGGGGAATGAAAAATATAATTAATAAAGACTTAAATGTTTATTTACCGTAAATTGACTTGCAAAACACTAGTCTGCTATGACAACTTTCCACTCCTTATTACTGTTTTTATTTAAACTATTTTAGCTCATGTTCAGAAATGTTAATTGAAATTAGGAGCTTTCTCCTACTATCTGCATGTTTCACTTAGTGGTCTAAAAGCAGCTGATCAGCAATTTCTTCATAAAGTGCATGGGGATATTGACTTTTTAAAAATAAATTAAAAAAAAGAGAGAGAGAGAGATGGAGAGAATGTGAAAAGATGTCAAAATAATAATTTGCCAAATCTAAATATTTGGCTGGAATATATTTGTCACTTTGTACAAGAATGGATTTCTTTTTTTTAATGGGAAGATGAAAGAAAAAAAAAGCCGGGAAAAAGGCATATAGGAGAAGTAATATTTAAATCACCTCCCCAGTAAGTGCAACACTTGGTATATGGAGACCCCATTTAAGATCCACTGGCTGCAAAACCTTTTAACCTTGGTCTCCATACCCCAGTGACTATTGATTATCAGGCTTTTTTTGGTTCAATGACTAAATACAGTAAAATGGCAAACAAATTGCAGTTATGTCTTAACTGGATGATTAGCTATTCTGAGACACATGCACGTGCCCGTTAGCTCATCTCCAATCAGTCAGCCCTGCTGCAGTGCAGAATGCATTTAAATTCTGGCATGTCCTAAGGACAGGGAAATCACCCCTCCCAATTGTTCCCACATACCACTTCAAAGGGTTTTATATCAAGGATGATCAGAGCACTGGGAAGCCTGCCATATGAGGAAAGGCTGGGAGAGCTGGGGTTGTCCAGCCTTGAGAAAGGAATGCTTAGGGAAGACCTCATCACCACGTTCCACTGTTTAAAGTGTGACAAAGAGGAAGGTAGAGACTCCTTTTTTACAAATAGTCACATGGAAAAGCTGAGGGGGAATGGGTACAAATTACCCCTGGGGGGATTCCAATTGGACAGAGGATGAAAATTTTTGACACTGAGAACAATCAGCCATTGGAATAGTTTCCCCAGGGAAGTGGTGGATTCCCCACCATTGACCACTTTTAAGATTTGCCTGGACAGGGTTCTGGGACATCTTGTCCAGACTGTGCTTTCATCAAGAAATTTGGACCAGATGATCTGTAAGGCCCCTTCCAACCTGCTATTCTATGATATTATGATATCCTTTCTTTTATGGAGTGGCATTAAAAATGCCACACATCATCCAGTGGACAACAAAAAAAGCATCTTATTTAAAGTGTATTCACTTAAACATATATCCTACATCTTAACATTTTAATTTTCAACAAATACTTGTAATTAAAATCATTATAAAATAAGTAGGATGACTTTGTTCAACAAAAGTCAAAGTGTGATTCACCACACAAAACTGTTTTCCATAGCAACTGCTGAAAAAATTGTTATTATTCATGCACTCTCATACATACATGTAGAACTATAAAAGCAAAGCCACTATTTTATTTTTTCCTAATGACGCAGCAAAAATTTTGGTCACATGCAAGGAAAATGAAACTTAGGAAGATTTGCTTGGAATAGACAGGTAGTTTTCTTTTTTTGGGGGTAGGGGGCACAGAGGGGGCAGGTCGGGTGGGGTTGGTGGAATATACTGGCGCTTGTGGCTTTTCTATTAAAGAAAATGCAGAAAAGCATTAGTCAGATCCAGGAAACAGTTGATACAGGAAAGGAAAAAAAAATCACCAAACTCAGACACTGGTTGCTTCTATTCCCATAAAATCCATTTTGGATTTTAGGTAAAAGTTCAGAATAGATTCTGTTGAAAAATATTGGGAAATGCTAGAAAAAAATCAGCATTTTGATTGTTTTACCTAGAAGTGTTGCATAAACTAGAATCAGCATTGAGAGCAATACTGCTGTGGCTGGGGAGCATAAGAGTTTCCTGTAAACTCAGAAGTGCCACAGAGATCATATAAAGAGAGCAAGTGCTTGAGAACTCTGACACCAGCTGAAGCTGTGAGAGGACAGGCATAAAAGAAACAAAATCTCAGGGTCAAGCTCTTTGCCACTGAATACTGTAGATGAATCAAGCCATAAACAGACTTGAAAATTGATTTGACCAGTTCTCAGGCAAAATTTCTGAGTCAAATTAATAAAAATATACTTCCTCTGACTCAGGAAGATCCTACTTATTGTTACAGGAAATCTACTTTCTGAAAAAAGCATCCCTACCTGCTCACCCTGTTCTTATTGTTTCCCAAATATCTATTATTGAGTGATGGCAAACAGAATTGGATGGACATTTGGTTTGAACAAGTAAATTTGAACATGCTACATATTGTTGCCCACATACCTGCCTTTAGATGACCACATCAATATAATTAAGGTAACCAATCCCAAACAGCAAATTCCCATCTATGAAAAAAAGTGAGCACAGCTCTGGTCTCTGCAGAAGCCATCACTGTGCTATGTGGCATGAGCCTGGGTGCCATGAGCAGCAGCAGGGAAGCACAGAGGACCTCAGCCTGCCTCTCCCTCCTCCTCTCAGCACAAGTCTGAGCCAGGAAGCATGAGGAGCACGCACGAAGGACAATCATGCTCCCTCAGCAATGAGAGTCCTGCAGCTGATCATATGCCAGTATATTTTAAGGTCCATCAGGAGCCTGTTCACAAGAGATATCTGTTTTAGAAAAGCAAAAGTCAGTGTTGCTTTTAGCAAAACAGACCAAGTCAGCTCAATAGAAATAATCAAATATAAAAATAACCCCTGGTGACAAAGAATACAAGTAACAGTATTAAAGCATGAGCTTTACACTTGTACACTGCCATGTGTACATCCCATTGGCCAGCATGCTGCACCAAAACCAGTTAAAAAAACAGTACTGGAAGGATCCAAACACATCCAAATAAGCTTTAGAGAATGATCTGCACATGGAGACTGCACATTGCAGTTTTCCCCGACTGGTTGGCCACGGATGTTTCCCTTCTCTCAGAACAAAAGACAACGAACAAAAAACCCCCCAATAACCCCCCACAAGATGACAAAACCTGATCAAAATGCTATACAATGAGGTGCTTGAAATGTGAGCAGATTTGAGTTGGTATTCCTTTAAATCACTTACTGGATGCTAGTAGAAATTTCGATGAATAATGTAGCTTGGTATTAATACTCGAAACGCTAAATATGCTTTACAACAATTTGCTTTAAAGAGATGTACAAGTTCCAGAAGGTGAGGGTGAAAACTGTGGAACTCATCCTAAAATAAAATAAACAGCAGAGGGAGGAAGCAAATGCCTTAGAACAAAATCACCCTATTTTTAAACCAGTCCCATTTTTGTGTCTTTTACATATATATTTCATTTTTCTCTTTTGGTAGAGAAAATACACCAGTCTTTTATCAATCATACACATTTCTAGGCTCAATTTCCCTATGGAATACAGCTCATTAGAAAATGTATTAATAATAAATTATCTTTTTCTTCAAGTATATCCTGCCATTAAGTAGAGGGTTATTACTGCCTTATAAATACATACTGCTTTATCACCCGAAAACCTGGAACTGGGGCAAAAGAAGGCTTGAACATAAAAAAAATACAATTTCTCTTTTTTTAAGTGGTCAGTTCTTGCAGTGGAAGCGTGACACTTTAATGTTTATTCTCATTGCTGACAAATTTGTGCTCTCAGTTGTTTAAATGAAATGCATGATGGTTCTGTTACTATGATGTAATTCTTCATCAGGAAAAGAGAGAAATACAAGAAATCATTATTACCAAAAGCTGGCAACTTTTTCATTCCCTTGAAAAATTGACATCAAGTAGTATTTGAATTTAAATATTAGAGCTGTTCCTGCAGCTTACAACGGGCTGGTATTAGTTATGCCACAGGCTTCAGTAACACAACAAGGTTTTATGAGAAAACTCTGCTGCCTGCACAATTCATTCTGCTGGGCGGTGAAATGCTTTGGTGTCCATTAGAGGAAGTTTCATGTGACCCTCAGCAGCCGGGACAACAGATATGTCACTGGAAACAGAAGGCCCTGGATGCTGCAGGAAGCAAATACTCATGAGGATTCCTTACCAGTACACAGAAGTAATTGTAGCTTTCACACTGCACTGGTTCTGCAATATGTCATTAGGAACTCTATGGCTACTCCTCCTACTCCTCCATCTCTGTCTAGAACTGTGAGCACATCCCAGTGCCTCACAGTCTTGGTTCTTGTGATACAGTGCCCCACATACTAAATGTGCCTAGCTAGGTAGTCCTTCAGGATTTACTGCTGGTGCTTCTTTTTGGGAGGAGTGGTGACCAGTGGTCACCCAAGATAGCTATCTTAAAGCGAAGGTGCTTAGGAATAAATCATGCCAATAAGACATACAAAAGCAGAAGGAGGTCTATCTATTTGCAGTATGCAACTGGAGACATGACTGCAAGAGATGCTGTAGGGTTTTTACAGGCCAATCCTGAGTGGGGTCATCCTGATACTCACTGCAGTGGCAAAAACGGATTTCAGTGCTAAGCAGATTCTATCAATACTAGTTAAAAATAAGCATGAAAAAACAAAAAAGCAAACAAACAAAACCCCACAAAAAAAACCAGATTCCATGCCCTCTTGCTATCAATGACCCAAAGAAACCTCTGCAAAACTATCAAATTTTCCCTTACTCATTATACCAGTACTATTATCAAATTATTTCATTCTCAGTAGTAACATGGGGATTTGAAATGAGAAAACAGCTACAATCTCTTTTTAAATTTATTAGCAAGGAAACAAACTCCCCTTTCACTTTCTTCTTGAAGAAAGTAAGCTGAGATGCTTTGACTGAGCTTAGACTTTGAACTTAAAATAGTTAACTGACACAGGTATTGGAAAAATTAATTCATTTATTGCTAAACAACACACAAGGGGAAGTCAAATACCTTTAATTGTTCCCCAAAGTACTTTTCTGTGGATGGAAGGAGGGAAATAGAGATAGACTACTAACAGGAATAAATAAATATTCTGTTAATGGACACATGTAAGGAGAAGTATCTTTATTTTCTTTTCTCTTTCCCAGTTCCACATCAAGGTCATATTAATCACATCATAAGCTCCCATAACTACGTACAAGATTGTACTCACATTCATAATTTTAAAACACATTTACCACCAACATTTTCATTATCCCCCCAAGATATTTATACTCCCTAAAGCACAGTTTTTTAAGATTGTTACAAATTTAAAATGTTTCAGAATATTTCAACAACTCCCTATTCCGTTCACATCCAGATAGAAATCTCTGTTTTGAGTAGAAGAACAGCATAATTTACAACATGAACCTCACCATCTATTCAACTTTGCAGCAGTGTGCTTTCAGATAGCTTATCTGAGGAATCACACGTTAAATGCAGGTTTTTAGCTTTCTGTGTGCAATACCAAGCAGTCTGGCAAGGCCATGAAAGCAGCAGAACAGGAGCAGTCTGCATTCTGTCTCCTAATAAAATTCAAAATTTTGAATGTGAACCAAAACTAGCCTCAATTAAGAAGCACTGATACAGCCCTGGAGTTTGCCCTGCTCCAGCCTGTCCATTTCCAGGCATGGGAAAACATCTCCCATGATTCAATCACAGCTTTACACGATCTGTGTCATAAGCACAGACAACAGCATCATCAGTGAGACAAAAACGAATTGGAACAGCACAAAGACAGAAGCTGTAGCTCCTGGTCCCTCCTGTCAGGCAGGACTTGGCCCCTCCTGGCCAGTGATGAAGCACAAGCAGAGCAAGCACAGGCTCATTCTGGCACAGGCTGCTTTGTGCCAATGCCTCTGAGCAGATTCAGTCCCGAACAGTCCAACTGAAGACCTTAGCAAAAGCCTGCAGAAGCCAGAGACATCTGTTCACCCTGTGTCTTTTCACTGATCCCCCCAAGAGAAAGTACTGCTGATACGTTTTCTGCTGCTCTCCATATGCACATGAAACCCCTGTTAGGCCTCTGCTCTCACCAGCAATTTATCACAGAGCTTTTCTAGCCCTCTAGGGCTGACACTCATCATTTCTCTGCTGTAAATAAAAAAACCCCAGATCCCTGTACACTATTCCATGAATTTTAAAAGTTGTTTGAGGCAGTAGGTGACGGTTCTTTGCAGAGCGTGTGTACGAGCACTACTGTAGGGACACAGGAGCTACCACAGGTCATTCTCTCTTTAATGAACCCTGTGTGCTGCAGTGCCAGCCATGCCAAATCACTGCACTTGTGTGCTTGTCCCCAGCAAGCATCACCTTCTGGAAGAAAGCAGAACATAACAGCATCTTAGCCTTTGTAATCCACACATGCTGCAGCACAGCATAAAGTAGCTGAGGAATTTTTGACAATTTGTTGCTCCAGGATTAGCTAAAAGTCCTCCCATCTAAGAAAAAGACTATTTGGTAATTATATTTGCCTTTCAACTAGAAAATTTAAAACATGAATCTCAGAGGACAGATAGTGAGATGCTGTTACAGAATAAGATGTCTGATCCTTGCTTCTAACAAATGTCTAGCAGTACTTTAGAGTGTGATTGCAGAATAAAAAACAGGGGCTCAATTTTGTTTGAATGTCCTGTGTGTTTCTGGTAAAACTAACACTTAAGTGGAGCAGCACGTGGGAAGATATGTTACTAGAGATTTCCAGGAGAGAAGCAAGAGAGTGAAAAAATCCATCCCTGTACTGAATAGAAAACCTGAGTTTAATAAGTATCATACTGATAAGCAGTACTCTGATACATTTTTGTATCAGAGTATCAGATTTTGTGGTTTTGTATCAGATAGATACCAAAGCCGTTTCTGCTTTGGTCCCTCCCTCCTACTGTACTTACAAACTCTGGGAGAAGTACTGCAATGTGAAAGACAGAAGGTGACCTGGGGTTGACCCTGGGGACCACTGTGCTCAAATTCAAACACATCTTTTCTATATATCTTCTCATAGCTTGTTTTCAGGTGCAGTCAGAGGAGAAAACATACAAGAGAAAAATACTTCTGTGATAATCCTTCCAAGTTATAGAAAGCATTTTTCACAGCAGGAAGGGAAAACATAGTGGTGCTATTAGCACTGCTGGTAGGTTTGTCATTTAAAGGTTGAGTAATTGTGGTGAACCATCATATCACCCCCATCCTCCCTCTGCCTGAGGGCCGGGCTTGTGTCATTCTGAGTTCATGGGGAAGTTACTGGCCACGGGGTAGGGAACATCCTCCAAAGTTCTTCTGAGCAACAAACTGATTTAATGCAGGTGTCTGTATTTCATTCCTACGTCATGCTCTCATAATTAACTTTCTGTAATCTTAGTAAAAATCCCTTAAGGATTGTTCCCATATTGGAAAGTAATTATGACACTGACAATTATGCTGGTTTTGTTTCCCTTATTCAGCTATTCTGTAGTGAAAATAAGTTAGTCTCTCTAAGAAATGCCTATTGGTCAACAAATATTATGAATTATTTTTTACCCTGTTTTAAGTGCTGTACTAATTTTGTCTCTTGTTACTAACATATTGTTAGTAACAAGTAGGTTCTTGTTTCAAGGTGGTGGCCTACAGAATGCTGTCTCTAGGTTTTGGCATAAGTAAACTTATAAAAAATCTGGTGACATCATACAGGGAAGAGAGGGAAATATTGAAATGGAAAACATTTCATGTTAAGACACTCCCTTGATGGAAAAGAAGCAGACAAGGGTAATGGATCCAAAGCAGAGAGGTCGACAAGCCTTGGTAATACTACATTTTCAAAATGGATACATATGTGAAAATAATACATTTGTGAAAACTTAACTCCAAAGAGAGCCAAGCACCGAGAGTGAAAACCAAAGCATCTCATAAAGGTACTGGCAGCTTTATAAATGATGAGAAAGCCTTTTAAAATATTTTTTTGGTTTTTTTGTTTGGGCTTTTTGTGATGTGATTTAAAGAGTTTTTATTGCTTTACAAGAAATCCAGGGAACAATGTTCCCATCTCCAACAACATAATTATTAAACTGAGATATACACCCAGTTTCAAAGGCATTGATGGGCAGGCTCCTTTGGTATCTCAAAAAATGTGGATAAAAACCAGGAGGCCATGAGGCTTTTTAATCTACAAGTTTTTGTAAAACAGACAAGAAGCGCAAAGATTCACTGAGGCACCCAGTTCTGAGGGTAGACTTTCAGTATGGCATAAACTGGGGTGATAGGCCAGACTTCTGCAAAAGCAACTGAGTTTACTTTACCCAACTGCACCATCACACTGAAACCTGAACTTTATGAGAAAGCCTCAAATACCAGTACCTTCATACTTGGAGATTATTAGCAGGAGATATGATATGGGAGAAAGGTGTTTAAAACACATTTACATAAATAAAATTCAAGAATAGCAGCACTGCTTCTAGCAGCATTCATTACAGGCTGCTGAAAATGAGTCTGTTACCACAGTAACCAAGCTAATATTGGCTTTCCAGCTTGCAGACATTAAATCCCTTAAATACAGGTGCAAAGGATGAATTCAGAGTTTTGGAGTACGCAAATTTTCTCTGCCACAAATGTCAGAAGCGGAAGGAAGAAGATACTATAAATTTTTATGGTAAAGACATAGTTAATCAGTTACCCAAGAAGAGAAGTGGAGAAGCTTGTGGTAGCAATGCAATTTGGACTGGATGGAGCACAAACCCTGTGCAGAATAACATTGTTTTTACTCAGAAATAACAGGCGTGATTTGAAGAGCTATTCTGGTGATGTGTAAGGTGAACTAGAATTCATTTCAATCCCTTTCAAGTGTAGAAAACAGACTAAAAATACCGATTAAGTTTCTGGTCACCTGAGCAGGTGAGGTCCTGAATACAAGCAAGGAGTGGACCTGTTGAAACAGAGCATCCTTCCCACATTTTTTCCCAAAGTAAAAACCCCCTCAGCCATATTATACTCTGAGGGAACTGTACTGTGCTTGCCTCTTCTGCCAAACAGGTGCTACAAATAGGCTACACCTCTTTGCAAGTCGTAGACATCTTATTTTTTCTAACTTAAGGATTAGTAATGAATTCCAGGAGAACATTCACAGCTAACTCTTTCTAGAAATATTTTAAAGACACACGTTTTAACAGGGTTGGGTTATTTTATTTATACATATATTGTTCTTTAGTTTTGTACATTAATTGCATCCTAAGAAGAAAAAAAGATCCTTACAGACTAGAAGTTTTAAAAATCATATGAAGAAACTACATATTCCAAAGAAATTCTGAATTTCGCATTGAGTATTTAAAATAGAACTGCATTCTGGAGTTCAATTGTTATTACATCACGCATTTAAAATAGATAAATATATGCATCTTCATACAGAATCTGAGTCTACTAACTAGAATCATCTCCTGAGAAATATCTGCAAGTTAAAAAACATGAATATTTGGGGAACAGAGGCCAAAAGATACTTGTCTCAGCCTCAGGGGCTGTGGATGACACCAGGATGCCCTAACCTCTCAAAAGGACTGTGCTTGAGGTGAGATTCCTGAGTCACTTCTTTCTCTCACTCTCTGACTGACTCAAACATTTCAAAAAAGCATGACAGAGGTAGGCAGGCAGCTGACACAAGCCACTCTGGCACTCTGGAGTAGCTGGGTCAGGCTGGACCTGCTTAGGAGAGTTTCCTGCCTCTTTCAGTGCATGAAGTCCCTCAAGAAGCTCCAGATTGTAAGCTCCACATTTCAGGGTGACCAAGATGACATTTCCCAACTTATCTGTGATTTTATCAAAATTATTTCAGCTGTTTACCGAACACTAGAAATGAACAACAAAAGAAAGCAAGAGGAGGTAAATAACCATGCTTGCATTACTGTGGACATAATCAGAGATTTTACTCAGTGATTCGCTCAAAAGATTTTAATAAATCTTTCCTCTCTGAAGTTTGATCGTCAAGAGACGACATTTCGCATTTAAGAAATCTCTGAAGCATATTAGATAGTGCTGTTGGAACGTTTTGCTTTCAGTGAGCACAGGATAAGCCCAACAGGTTCTTATATCAAAGATAGCAAATGTTGGGGCAATGTTCTTGCTCAGTTTTAATAAGAGTTGTTTTCTTTGCCGGTATCTTCCTAATGTTGTTCTTCATGATATGTTCTTTTATGAACCTATGGTGGTCCACAAGGGGTTTCTGAATTAAAACTTGTCAGTAAAAAGGCTATTTAGAATACCAAACAATTAAATAACAGACATATTACTGAAGCACGTCACTATCCTGAAATCTGTTTTTTCCTTTTGCATATGATAGTAACACCTTGAAGACTAAGCAGCATGACAGAGTAAAGTCACTGTTTTACAAATCAACACGGATCGGGCAGACCTTTATAAATCCTGCCCGCTGGTGTACTATAAACAAGAACCTATACGGATCATTTGTTATGCAGTTCCTAAACATATACAGTATGGATGTAAAATAAAAATATTCTAAGATGATTGATCCATGGGGAAAAGGAATGCAACAGGATACTGTTGCATAGAAAATGCTGACAAAAAATTGTTTTTTCTATCTATGTGGTTTTTTGATCTCCATTTTCTTCAGAAAAATGTACAGAGCAGTATCCTACAAATTAATGTGTCTCAACCTGTTAACAAGTCTTATAAAGTATGTTTCCATTTTATTACCTCACTTTCAATCTTATACCAGAAACTTGCAAAGTTTTTGTGAGTAGTTGACCATCCAGATTCCCAAGCAGTGGTTCAGTGTGTGGGAAAACACCAGGATTCAAGCACTCAGTGTCACTGGCCTCTGTGTTTTCCTGTAACGAAGGGAAGGATGTTCTCTGTACTGCTTTTCCTCCATTCACAGTCAAACCACTTGTGTCAACACACCGAGGATGTTAAGAGTGTTCACTTGACAGTACATCCAAATGTCAACTCTTGCAGTTTGCAATGAAAGGTAAGTCAATATAACAGGTATTTTGGCAAATAGAAGAAAGTCTTGAATAAGTCTTTGCTTAAGATATCTGGTTAACTTCATATCTAATAGGAAATTTTGAACAGAATGCAGAACTGAAACTAAAAACTGATTTCCATAAAATCTCTAACAGCTATTACCAGTTATATAATATCAATATTATCTAACATAATATTGAAATGTTGCAAAACCTTTATTTTTTTTTCCCTTTAATTTTTAATTACAAATTGATATAAAATATAATCCATCAGCTTCAGGCTTTCAAAAAATGTTGATTAAATTCAGAAAGACTCCAATTTTTTGAAGCTTCTGTTTCTCTGCCTCAGGGGTCTCAATATTAAGCTCTGTTATTAAAGGAAAACTAGCTGAGGTTATAATAATGAGTTTAAGCAATGTAGAAAATACCCACTGCATCTTTAAGAAGGCCCATTAAATTACAAGTCTTAATAAGGGGACTGAACCATTGCCGCATGGGACTGTTTAAAATCCAAATACTGAATCAAGAGCCTTACAAAAACTCTGAAATACTGTCAGCAGGCAGCATTGTCATCTCTGCATGACGAGGTATCACTGATTTTTTGGTGACAGGTCCCATTTTTCATGAAATTATACTCACTGACCCAAGTAAATTTTCACCCTCTGATATCTTACTCACTGCATCTCCTGTGGTGTCTTCAAGCTCTGATGACAAACTAACCTGGTTGCAGTATTCTCTATCGGTCTACTCTTTTAAAGCAAACAAAATGTACTGACCCATTGTATTTTCTGGCTCTCATATATGCATCACTAGTATGAGAATTTTTTAACTTTGTCACTGGCTCAGAACGTTGTGATCAGTTCTTCTGAACATCTCTAGTAAATTACCAAATCTGCAGGAAGAAAAATAGTATTTGTTTTTTAGCTGATGTTTAACTTTCCCCTCTGACTTCTTAAATAAGTCATGTGGAGCTAGCACTCCCACATTTTCCAGCTTTCCTTAAAGCAAAACAATTCATTATTTCTGTCTTTTCTCCATCATGCTTGATAACTTCATAACTCAAACTGATATCAGTGCAGAAATTCTGATATGTCAGAGCTCATATGTTAACTGAACTACTTGCTATGCACATAATCTTTACTGGAGTGTCTAACTGCTTCAGTCACTCACTCTTCCCTTCCTAAATTAATTTATTCTCATGATTTAATATTCCTTAAGAGTCTGGGTAATATCAGTCACACCAGCTATCACTTGTACATAGAATATGTTCTATTAAATTAATGGAATGTATACTAAAAACACTGCATATAAACAAGCACTTTAAATTTCAGAACTTTGTCATTTTCCATCTACATTTAGGAAAATAAAACAGCCTTTCAGAACTTCAGTGCAGTTATGATTTTTTAAAAATTGGAATGTTAAATATTCTGGAAGATTTGACAGGTGTATGCTGGTTTAACACTTGCAAGACAAATAAATAGCCTGAGCCAGACACTAATTTCTGACTGTCTCGATTTTACCATTTGAGAAACAGTCACATAATATGTCAACGTAGAATAAAGAACTCAATCTCGCAACTTTGCAAGCTGCCATGCAAGACAGCAAAGTGTCCCAACAGTGCTTCAAGTAAAGATGGAGTATTCTTGGTATGATGAAGAAAATATTAACATTTGAGTAAGAAAACTGCTGTTTAATAGCAACCCCCAAACACTGGCTTGGTTTATTTTCCAGTTTCCTTCATCCATGCCCAAAAGCCCTGCCTCTTTCAAGGCTTCCTGCAACATAAATTTCCTTTAACTTCACCAGTCATAGAGTCATGGCATGTAATGGAATATAAACTGCATCTATTACAAAAGCAACCACATTTGCCTTGTCACCTTCACATTCAGTTTAATTTCTTGTAATATGGTAGCTTACAGATTTCTTTTTGATGTTTTAGAGCATGTATATGGAATCATATGGAAATATTTCCATAGTCTAGAGAAAGCTTGAAAATCCAATTTGTTTTAAAAGAAAATCTATATTGAAATTCCCTAGCTAAACTATCTTATCAGTTGGGCTTCTAGCATGCAAGAATTTTATATTTTTTTTCAAGAGGTTAAATAAATATACAACACAAAAGGAAAATATTATAATCTAAGACTAAGCAAAATGTTTTAAATGATAGGATACAAAAATATTCTCATTTTTATAAAAGTAAGAAGCTTCATTGCCTCGAGGGACTGTCACGGAAGTGAGCTAAAAACGGACTGGAGGACAGCAGCACACAGCCCAGAAGAGCTACGCCCTCCAAAGCTTGTGTCATACTTTCCTAACCTCCTCTTTCCCATTAAAAAATGTGTGCCAATCATCATTCATGTACATTCAGACCTAGATGAAGTTAGCAGTTCTCCAGTTTCAAGAAGAGAGATAAAAGAAGTGAGAAAACCCACAGACTGCTGCTCTGGGCAGCCATAATCTCTAAGTGGCTTGAGATAAGCTGCAGCCCAGAGGAGAAAGATGCTGCATAAACAGGCTAATTGGTCAGGCAAAGCTTTCCTCTGGAAACTATTAAAATGACCTTTATACCTTCTATTATTTAATTTTATAGTTCTTTAAAGGAGAGTAATACCAGTTTACTTTGGAACAGTTTCTTTGTGAGGTATCTATCTAAATTTTTGGCATAAATTAAGCAAAAATAGCAGTTGTTTTGTTGAGTTTTCTTTTTGAGTAACTGAGATCTTCAAGTAAATTCTACAACTTCAATATTACGGCCAAAATTCTGCTGTCATTTGAAACGGCACAGGATCCAGCAGAACACTTTCCAGTTCACCACGTAGCTTTGGGTTGAAGAGTTTGGCAGTGGTTTCCTTGTCCCATCATACAAGACAAATCTCTAATTTCTACACAGTCCTAATGAAAATATTTTTCAGCTAGATAAGAATTGAATAGCAGAAAACTTTAATTGCTCAAGAAAAAAAACACAAGGAGGCTGTTTGGCTGTTTTATACCTGCAAAGTAGCAGGAACAAATAAGGGTGTTCTGCTCCATCCAAGTCAGGAGGTGTCTGTCTTTGGCTCTAATGAGAAAAGGAAAACCAGCAGGGCTTCAGAAAGCTTTGCCCGGGTGGTGCCAATGCCCTTCTTGCTGCAGCCTTCTGCATGGGGTGCACAGTATATGCTCATGCTCTCAACATCCCCAAAATGCTGCTGTAGGTGTTGTAAAGCACCCTCTGACAACACGTGACTGAAAGAGGTATTTCCTTTGAGAGAAGTTACTCACTGAGATCAAGTTGGATTTTTTTTACCTGTGATAAAAGCACAATTACAACTGGCATCTTTGTAGGAAATTCAGTTCTCTTGGAAATGATCAGCATCCATGGCAGAGAGAAAGAAAGGCCCTCCAAAACTGTAAGACAGTAAAATTTTAGCTGTTCATTGAATATGTGTCCTTCCCCTGCTGACACACTGCCAGTGAAAGAAACCTTGGAGGAAAAAAAGTTGCAATGCTTCACAGAAAACACTATTTGTTGATTTAGCTCAAGCACCAGAGCACAGTGGTTTGTTAATTTAGACTTTTGCAGTTCTGCTAAACTGAGTAAATTATGTTACAAGCCCAGAAGCAACTCTAGAAATAGTCACGCAATTTCTTTTCAGAGAATAAAATCATCTGAAGGACACAGGCAGAGCTGGATGAAAAATAAAAAAAAATCACAAAAAATGTTTTGAAAGTTTTTTCTTCAACTTTTTAGAGTTTTGACATCTCATGAAAAAGCCTCCTCTCCACCAAAAGCACCTAAGCCAGAAAGGCACTACACCAGTGTAGACCTAACATAAACACACGTGCCTGGGTTTCTCACATATCAAAGAAATAGCCTGAACTCTGAAATGCCACTTATTCCAAGAGACATTTGTCTCATTTTTAAACAGAAATTAGGTCCTAGTAACTCCTGTAAAAATTTGGAGACATTTGATATAATTTGATGGGTTTTGACAGAGGCAAGAGCTAATTAGAAATAACTCTTGCCTTGAATACTTGATCTGAGTATAAGAACTAGGACAAGTTTCTGGGGTTTAACAATAAGATTGTAGAAAAATTTGGCTGCTTGTGAATAAAACTGCAGTCCCACAACAAGCTGTGCTCAGGCAAATTGGCTTCTCTAGGTCTCTGATCAAGATAGCTGAGAATCAGAGCAAATTTCATTCAGAGAAAATAAAAATAGAAGGAAGACAAAAAAGCAGTTCAGAAGGGATTGGTGTCTACCCTCTGGTTTCTGTATCATAATTCCGTGGGATTATACTTCACCTCCCACCGAAAACTCCCAATGTTAACATCAACTGGTAAACCTGTCTGAAGTAGTGCTGGCATCCTGAATTATTTAAACAAGAAATTCTTCATAGTAAGGTGTTTTCAAAAGCAGAAGAGAATTATTTTTGCTGCAGATCTGTTGTGCAGCTAAGAAGTGGGAGAGTAAAAGTGTTCTCCAAATATGCTGCAGGTGATATCAGCACCAGGGGCTGTCAGCGGGAGGTGAACATTCTCCCCTAAGAAAATGCTTCCATACTTTTTAAAGGAAGAATACAAGGGGAGTTCAGGGACAGGGCTCGGAAATACTGTCTCTACTGCTCTTTCTGAGCTTGGAGTTTACTGTTATTAACTAGTTTCAGCTCACTGACTAATAACCTTGAAGTTTTCTGCCCCGATCCCACTAAATTAGAGGTGTAGGATAAGGATGCACAAGGTACAGTCTAGAGATACTGACCCTATTGCTGCGGTGCCTAATTAAGGCAAAAATAAGCACAGCAAATACTGGTTAATATCTATGCCACCAACCCTATTCCCCCTCCCAAACCTTCTCTCTGGTCTCCTCCTCCTTGCCTCTTTTCTGAAGCCCGGCTGCTGAAACAGCTCTTGGCTCAGTGGCTGAAGCCCAGCTGGAGTGTAACCTCTGCTGCTGGGATGGCAGAGCTGGGGCCAGCTGATCCAAGTCTTGGGATGGAAAGTGCAAGGAAGAAGTATTTCTGCCCTGTTAAGCCACCCTTTAATGCATGCAGTCAAGAAAGAGACTCTACCAGTCACCCACTTACTGGATGTGGTATGGTTTGTGGTGTGGTACGTTTTTCACATTTAGCACTGCTGTTTTCCCTAAAGAGCAGTCACTCATCTACACAGTGGGATGCACTATTACATACAGATCTGCTCCCCCCCAGAAAGGGGTGCTGCACAAGTCACAAAATCAGACAAGACAAAAATCTGGTAGAACATATGCCTCTTCATGCATGAGACGAGACTGGATAACGAATGACATCATCTGTATCTTTGTTAACCCATTTTCAGGAATCTAGAGTCCCTTGATGGTTGAATTTAGAAAGACAACTAGTTTTTGCATGTGCTAAACCAAGATATCTCCTGTGTTTTGTTTCTTCTGGCATCTTGTTTAGCTCTTATGCAAATAATATAATTTATTGGAGCCATTTGCAACATTAAACATGGAACTGAGCACACAGCACGCATGACCAAACTGCACAACCATATGAGAATGAGTTGGTTTCCAAAGATAGTTACATTAAGCTTACATTTGCAGAATAAATAATTCAATCCTCATGCTTCACATTTAAATATTTATACAAAATACACTGCTTGTCACAATTAGTTTGATTAAATTGTTAAGAAAAAGGAACTGTGCAAGAAATGAGACTTCATCCAGGAGGAGAAGCTATTTATGATGAAGTAAATTATGTGAAATTACAGAAGCAGCAGCAGGTCAGGAAGCAATCCTCCAAATCCATACAAAGATCTGACCCCCAGTTCAGTTACCGAAGGCTTTCTACCATCCTTTTTTTTTTTTATTTAGCAAACAGGGCCGTGAGGTTATTTTCCTCTTTATCTTATGGAATCATGAGACATTTTTCTATTTCCCCCATGAAAAGCCTTATTTATAGACTGAAAACACACTGTATTTTACAGACTATTTTTCTGCATCATTTTCCTTTACAACATGCTCAGGACAAATTATTTGCTTTCACAGCACGCTTGCCACAGCTCCTTAAAGCAGGAAGGAAAACGTAAAGGAAAACTTTGTCCCTTTAGTCTCAAGGGCATTTCTCAGGCAACTTCAAAAATCCTAAATCGACTCAGAGAGAAGCCTGGATATGCAATCCTGTTTATAGATCAAAATAGGGATTACTTCTGATCTGTGTGAGGTCTGGTGCTACAAAGTTTAGGGGGATTGAATGACACTCCCTCTCTAGGAGGATGTAATCAGCTTACCCCATCTCACTGACACTAGTTTGGATGTGACTGAGGGTAACCCAGAGCTTCACATGACATTATGTAGTACTACTAGGAATTCAGGCTCTGACTGTGTGTGGAATACTGCATACTGCTGCAACAGGACAGGAATAGACAAGTGGGTCACCTTGATCTGAGACAATTCATTCTGTGTTCTTCAGTAACCAAGGGAAAAGAGGATGATGGGTCTATTCCATCGCTGACCAACTTCAAGCTGTAAGTTCATGTAATAGCATCATATAAGAGCATTTACTGCACAAAATAATCAGCTGGTAGGAGGGATTCTGCAGGACAAGCCAGGCTGTCAAACCAGCCTCCAGGTCAAACTCATGAAGGAGATGCCTTTGGACCAAAGGGGACTTACTTTGGTGGATAAATAGACAGAGGACAAATAAAAAATTCTTCTTGTTTCTATATAATTATTTTAATACCATTTCTGGAATAAGAAATGGGAGCCAGATTAGAAATGCTGCAAAAATTCATAAAAGTTGCAAAAATTCACAAATGCCTGTTGCACCTTCCGTGGTGATTGGTGGTGCAAGAGCACAAAGAGTGGGAAGGAAAGTGTGGGATGCTGCCTTTGACTGCCAAGAACCTGCCAAAGAGGTTTATTTATTTTATGATTCAATGAGACCAAAGAATTTAGATGTTGTATCTATGAAGCAAGCTAGATTCCTGAATATAAGTGATATTTTGCTCTTTTAATTATATATTTGGTTGACGTTTCGTCACATTCCATTTTCTCTTACTTTACCCTTCAAGTAAAAAGTTTTACTTTTCCTATTTCTGCACATTAATTAGGTTCAAATGAATGTGAGACACTCAAAAAGGTTCTGTTTTAACTCCCAGTACCAAAATGAGCACAGGCAGCTTTGCGAAAAGCTCTTTGCCACCTGGATTTAAGTTTAGAAAAGCTCTAGCAAGCCTGAACTTGGTCACCTTAACTGCTGGCATCTGGAAGAAGGTTAAACATAATTACATCTACCTAAATGAATCCATAACCAAGGAGAGGACTAGCACACTCTCAGAATCAAAACAAACAAACAGAAAACCCAAAAAAATTAGGTTTGACTATTTTTCCAAAGCTTGTCAACCAAGGAGAAAAACAGGTGGACTCCATGCAAAATCCTTGCTTTTGTCCTACACAGGCAAAAGTTAAATATGCAACTACAGTCCTCAACAAATAAAAAGATAGTCAGCTAAATTCATACAAGGAATTGATGTAGAACTTATACTACTGATAAAAGCTGCCACCACACCACAGATCTGCCTTCCTACAGTAAAGAAACCAAAACATAAAGAAGAAAGAGGCATCATAGGCTTCACTTTTGTGTATGAGGGGGAAGTTAGTATCCGTGATGTGGGTGTTTATCAGTTTGACTTTTTCAGGAAATGGATTACTAGAACTCTTCGCTTTCCTCCTTTTTATTTCTGTCACCAAAACAGAGCAAAAAGGAACATTTCTGTGTCAGAGAGAGCAGCCATAGGAACTTTATCATTATATTTATTACTACCTAGAGAAACTTCCTCCCCAACGGTCCTCAATGCTGCCAACCTGCTGAGAGAAAGAGAAGTAGAGTGTTTTAGCTGTTTGCTGTACCTGCCAACAATTTCCTGACATTTTAGAGCAGCTGGGAAAAGGCTTCATTTTCACATTGATGATGTAGCAATTCAGTAAAGAAAAATTCCCATATGGATCTTTGTAAAGAGACTTTACAGGACTTACAGTAGGATAGGACCTGTGCATCAAGGGAGTTTTTGCTTGATTTTTCTTGACTGTTAGTAGTTTAATGAAGTTTAATGAAGTACTTGCAGCAGAGAACAGTTTACACCAGTTTAACCTGGACCTGTCACTGAAAGAAACACTCCCACCAGGTTGGTTGTAACTCGGAAGAAATTCTCCAGCTCTGTTTACTGCTCAAGGGTTTGTGCCAGTCCAAGGCTCTCTCTGTCAGGTGTAGGAACAAACGACCATGCACTGGGCTTTTCTTTTAGAAGTAGAGCTGATAATAAACATTCAGGAGACTATGACCAAATGTTTGGGGTGTGGCAAAGATTTGCAATTGTTTTCCATCACTACCGGTATAGCATGGGCTAAGATATAAAACTGCTATTTCTCCCAAATATCACATATATGTTCAGTGTCTCATAAGATTTAAAGTTACAAAAACACACAAGTTAGTGGGGGGTGTTAAGTATCAGCCCTAAAAGTTTTTCTTCAAAGAACCATGCAGTACTGGAATCCTTTACCTGTCCACTGGCCCCTGTATTGTTTTTTAGTTTGTACTTAGCCATGATCATGCCACTTCCCAACAGTCACGCAGTCAAAGAACATTTCATTCCATCAGTAATGCAATAAATCACTTAGGAAAACAGTATTCACTGTCAGCTGAGTCTGACTCAGGAAAGAAAATGTCCAAAGGTTGTAGAAGACATTGAACTTTTAACCGTACTACTAATTACTCTGATCTCATGATGTGCTACTTTCTAGCCATTATCCCTGGAATATGAGGTTTCAGAAAAACAAGATAAAAGAAAATCCATTATAAAGCAGGAGAGAATGACTATGCTAACCAATAGTCCCTTCTCTGTAACAAAGAAGAAAAAGCAATTTTAGTGGCAAAAAAATTTTAGTTGATGTTTTCAGAGTGGCAGTACATCTACCATATAACTAGCTAGATTTTATCATCCTATTATAGATACAATAGGTATTTTACTCCATACCTTCAGCATCACATGCAGATTCTCACTATGTACAAGAAGTATTTATTTGCATGTAGATAAGATATCTTGATTAAAATATTTGCATTAACACAAGTGAAAGTAAAATCAGGACCCATTCCCTTTTGGGATTGAACAAAAGTTGAATAGAAGGTTAACAATAATTTAAAAAAAACAAACAAATAAAGACCTGCTTTACGAAAGATGCTAATAGTCATGTTTCTTTTTGACATTCTTAGAAAGAAGAGCATCTGGTCTTCACACTTTGGAAAGAACAGTTTCAGTACCCATGTAGTTAAGATGTCTGACTTCTTTCGGGTTTGCATCCCAAATAAAGTTTATCTCCAATCCTTCTAACAAGAATCAGCTTTCTTCATGCTGCAGTGAAGGAACTTAATTATCTTGTTATACACTAAAATATGCCTAATTGCTCATTGAGACCTTTTCCCTTGTTAGTTCAGATGGCCTAAGATCACCTTTATCGGATTCAATTACATTTTCTCAGGCAGAAACTGTAAGCCATTTAATATACAGGCTTCCCAATATTTTAAAGATAATGTCCAGGAGAGGGACGTTCTGAGGGAAAAAGCCTGTTGGTTGGAAATTTCCATTACTTGCTACAAATATAGGGGGTTTTACCAGATTCAAAGTGTTAACATTAAAGATATATTTGTCATAGAACACTTACTAATATTCACAGAGCATGAGGTCAAAGCTTCTTAGAAAGCTGAGATAAAACTATGCATATGTAATTTTGGCTTGTGGTCTCAAAAATATTATACATTTTGTGAATGACAAAATAAACTCATGTTAATTCTTCAAGTTGTTCCAATATGCGGGTGTTCAGCTGAGATACCAAGCCTGACAGACCCCTCAGCAACCAGCAAATGAAGGGGTTTTGTTGCTTTTTAATTCTTTTCCGGTAGCACAATGTTTCCCCTGTACTATGCAGAAACATGCTCTGTGGTTAAACTTTCATTAAAAGGAATGCACTTAAAATACTGAGTAAGTCTAAAGAGTAAGTTGTAGCTTCTGAAAGTACACACTATTCATTATATACTTCAGCAAATGGGCCACACGGATAATTTTCTTGTGTGATGCAGCAGCTGTTATACAGCAATGACAAAACGCCAAGAATATATGGAAAAATAATGCCAGAAAAAACATTTTAAAAGTCCAAAATTATTAAAGAAATAATATAATTTTTTTTTTAATCTTAGATAAGTCAGGTTAAAACTTTGATTTAACTAGTTATTAATGTGTTATACTATTTTATTTCAGTTATCTAAACTTAAGAGAGAGCTCGTGCAGTTGTCAATAGTGCATGAAAGACATTTCTATTCACTGCTGTTGAATCTTCTCCTGGTTTCCTCCCAAGATTCTTTAGCACATTTTATAACCTATACTTAGGATTGTAACACTGCTCTGCTGCATGGATCATCCTTTTCTTACGTGTTATGCTTAGGCTGGTCGGGTATCAATTTATTAATGGGATCTAAAAAATGCTATTCTAAAAATATGACCTAATTTTACTTAATATTGCCCTAAAAATAACAACATCACTCAATATTTCCTTAACACAAACATTAAATCACTGCCTTCTCTGGCAGAAGGTGTCTTATGTTACACCTGCCTAAGTCTAAGCACATGCTCCGGCCAAAAACACGTTTCTACTCTGCCTCCTGCCAGATCTCATGAACACATGGATGGAGGGCAAATAGGATAAGGTTGGTGATCTAATGAAACCCTTGATCCTACATTTTCACTAGTTAATTATCCACAAAGGAAATCAATATGACTCATCTGCATGCTGCACAAGTGCAAAGGGGACTGAAGCTGCAAGTCCCTGAGGGTCCAGGTGGCGGGTTAGACCCACAGTTAGTTTTGATCAACTGTAAAAAGAAACTGCACCCCAAAAAAGCTGAAAACAACTTTGGCAGGGCACTGGTTGGTCATGAAAATAATGAAAATAATTTGGATGATCTTGCACATAAATACTGTCATGTAACTACTGATTTTTAATTTATCCTAGTAGTCAGACTACTGATGCAACCAACTCAGCTGAATAGATATCCAATCCCTGTTTCAGAAACACAACATGAAGAATCCTGCCTAATTGAAAAGTAGTGCACTGACACTCATCAGTCAAACAAGCCAAGGAACACAGAAAACCATATGCCACAAGAAAGAGTCCTTGATTAAAGTCCCAGCCTTGGATGCAGACTCAAATTTTTTGCTCGCCCATAAAACTCTCAAGATAATTTATTGCTACTAAATCGACAGAGTGATAGAGAATATTCTAACACCAGACATCAGAAGACCAAAACTTAAAAATGTCTGGGCCTGAATCCATAAAAGGACTTAAAAAATAATCCACTGAAGGAAACAGCTGTCTTAAATTAGGAGTAACTAAATGGCAATGTCTAAATAATGTCTAATTTTTTAAATCTTGTTCAAAAAGCAGAATAGAAAATTCAGAGCTAGACAGAGAGCAAGCATAAAATGCCCAAGGAGAATTAGACATAAAGCAAGAGATTCATGCTTCAAGTGGCAAGTCATCAAAAACTAAGCAGTAGGAAATACCATTAACAAGAGACATGAGCTCATATTCCTTGGATCTTCTGACTCTGAAGTCAGCTTGGAACCTGCAGTCCCAATTTTGGTATGCCAAGCAGTGCCCACAACTCATCTTTCTAAGGAGGAAGCTGGAGGCAGGGAAAGGCATGTTGTTTCCTTGAACTCCAGAATTCAGGTACTTCCCCTTCAGGGCTGGTGTTGGCCTCAGTGCACGCTATAGACCAAGGACCAGAGTCACAGGCTGGGAATGGGCTACACCATGCAGCCTGCCCCTCCTGAAGCCCTGCAGGCAGCAGTGCCAGAGGAGACACTGATGCAGCTGCACAACATCTGGCCATACCCCAAAGACTGACTTTTAGGTCCTGTTCCCTAAGACCATTGCTACAGTTTACAGAAAACAGTCATCATATAAAATGGGCAAATTTTATCTTTTATACGTGCTGACAGTAGTGCTACAAGTATAAAGTACAGAGGCGTAATTGCAAGAAAAATGTTTAGGAAACTGAAAAATAAAAACCTAAAGAGTGGGTGCTCTCATATCACCAAGCTCAACACGTTTCAGATCATAAAACAAGTGCAAAACTTTTCTACCTTTCCTAATCCCCTTCCAAGATGATTTACAGCAAGGACAACCTTGGGGTTAAGGTGCTCAAGCAAAAGCCTGTAGTGACACTGTGAGAAGTCTCTTTAAGGATAGATTTAGCAGTTTCAACAGTTAAAAGGATTTTTTCTTTTGCCCCCATTCTTACTCTTGACTATTTCATGCATCTGGCAGGGGTTTTACAACATATGTTCAGCAGGTTTTTCTTTTGCTTCTTTGGTAAGAAAAAACCAACCAAACAGAAAACATGAACATCTGAGGGGCAGAGAAAAAAAAAAAAACCAAAAAAAATTGTGTATTTCTAAAAGAAAGAAAAAAAGCCAAAATACAGTCAACCCCAAAAAACTGTCAAGAAAACTGTGATGTTTTAATGTGCTGCGTCTCACCACAGAAGCACTGGTTTGAATTTAGATTGACTAGGTTGAAATAGCCCCTTAGTACTTCAGAAAGCATAAAATAATAAACATAAAAAATTTAAACCCACCATTTATTTAAAAAAACTTACAGCAAAGCCCCTCCCAGTTTAAGAGCAGGGCATTGTTTTGTTTTTGATACACACAATTAGAGTTACAACAGAAGGCACATCTGGGAATGCATGCCAGAAGTGGTCACCACTGAAGATGCTCAACCTTCAAGGAGAACAGCTGGGGAAACCACATCATTGATCACTAAACACAGGAGTATTTGTGAAGGAGCTAGGTCAGAACACCAAGCTTAGTACAATAAGTAACTGAGGAGGACTTTTGGCTCTAAGCACTATTAAAGGTAGCATTCATATGAACTCGTCTGACGGTGCTTGAAGATATGCCTCAAAAATAGATAAATTCCAGTGCAATCTAAAACTCTGCTCAGATCACGCACCAGTCCCCTGTGCTACAAGAATGAGCCTAGAAACAAAAATGCTTGAATGTCTCCTGCCTCAGTAAATAATGCCAACACATCAATTTCTTCCTACAGCCATCACTTAACTATTGCCTCAAAGAACTAAAGACTCCAGAAATGTTGATTCATAATAAAGCTTATTTTCACTTATGCTTGCCCAAACAGGAGAGTTTACACAGCTCTCCAGAGTCACTGGAACCTCAATTTAGCACAAGGTGACAGACTTCAAGAGATCTTATGTCCCTCGGTCACTGTAACTGTCGGTGTCACTTCCAGAACAAGGGTTACAAAGGGCACAAGCCATATGCTGTTTGTATTGCAACAGTCTTCTGAAAAAAAGCTCTGTCTATAGCTTACATGTGCGAAACTGTTACTCATTTAAATTTCAAATTGGCAGTGCAAAAAATACATACTGTGGCACTCGGTTGGGCATCCACCTTGAGTTTAAATATGGGTCTTCTCTATAATTTCCTTAAAGATCCTCTATGCTAACTGCAAATACATGTCTGTATTCCCAAGACCACTATGCTGTTGGAGGTTACAGGGCTCAATTTCCTTTACATGGGACTCAGAAGAATTTCATTTTTGTCAGAATAATTAGGAAATGAGTCCATACTCTGGTCTTGTTATTGTGGGCACAAATTAATTAGTTCTTCCCTCCTAGATTAAAAAAAGAAATAAAATAAAGGGCAGAATATTAAACAATATTAAAACTTATCATTTTACCTTTCAATGCATTTTGTGATACTTTGATATTACTTATTGTCCTAAGTTCTTTACTGACCTTCCTCACCTTTTCTTAATTTCTAAAACATAAATTTGTTTCAAAACATTAGCTTCACTTGCTTTTCACTCTACCCAGGAGCTAACTAATTTCTTATACTCCTGGGTCCAACAGAGCAAGAAAAAGGGAAATGTCTTCTCTAATCCTAGAGTAGGTTCTCATTGTCTTTTAAATCCGTTTTCACAAGAGATGCAAATGTAGGTGTTCAAAACATTAACGGCATCCCTTTGAAACAGAAAGCTCAGTTTTTGGGGAGAGATACCATCCCCTGACAGTGTGTGTTGGGAAGACCCAACCACCCCTGCACACATAGATACACTGCAAAGCCCAGTACTATCCTTTGCTCTAAATGTGAGGCTTGGCTGATTCCATGGATGGATTTGCAGCACAGATTTTACTGCTCATGCAGAGATTTATTGAGCTGTAACAAATTACAAGATACCCTGGAAACAGGTTGCTAGTGCTCATCCTGTGAGATTGCTGAACTCCACTGACAGACTGGCTGAGATGAGGGCAGTGCCTCTGGGCTAAATTTTTACAGTAGCTGCCAGGAGACACATACCACAGATTTAACACGTCATGTTACTTGAAACTATGTACACATGCACACACAAAAAAAACCCCTGAAAAGTGTAATTCTGGTATAAAGCTGAACATGTCAGCAAACAACAGTTCCAATTCCAAACTCTCACCCTTCCAAAACTCCCCCTGCCAATTCTGCAGAAGTGTGAGATTATTTTGATAGCAAGTTATCTGTGACAATAATACAAATATGCTCATTTCCCACAAAGAAAGAAAATAATACATGACTCAATAAGTCTGTTAAAAAAAAAAAAAATCCCACAGGGTACAAACATTCAATGAAAACAGAGATCTAAAGCAATTCTACATCATCCATTTTAGGACTTTATGAAGGAGTTACGTCCATTCATCTTACTTGCTGAACCATCGAGGAAGGATGGAAACCACACAATCCTTCATTTTAAGGACTGGTTAGCTTTCATTCAAAATCTAAACATTGTTCTTTCCATGATCCTTCTCAAAAAATGAATTTCAAACAGTATCAAGTTAATAAAAGCGGTCTAGAATCACCACACACTGCATGAGGACTGAATTCAAAGCAGCAAGTCCTTTCAAAAGAGCCATTCAAATCAGATCCTGCTTTACTTCTCCTTCCCAACAATCTCAAACACAAAGTCCACAAAACAGCCTCAGGGAAAAAAAATATTAAGTACCAAATTTAGTGAAATTCCTGTTGAGAAAAAGAATTGTCATTTTCAAATTCGGCGGTTTCATGAACATTATTTAATATTAATATTATTTCTCTTATTGCTTATATTGTCTCATTAGTGTAATGGTCAAAAGATACTCAAATTTATCCTACAAATATATGCTTTCAAATATATTTACACAGTTTGGTTTTTTTTTCTTTTAGAATTACTTGCCAAGTGGTTGGAAGAAGAATTATAAAAAGCACACAGTTTGCTGCACACGTTTTGTGCAATGACAGCTATTAGGTTTTACATGAGAACAGTGGTGTTCCCGTGTACCTTATGTTTCCAAAAACAAATCATTGAGGCAGTGTACTCCTGGAGCCAAATACTACTTCGACAGTGGTAGTTGTCCAGCATCTTACCAATAACACTGTATTAGCACGGACCATTAAAAGAACTGAAGCTGCAATCCTGGGATACCAGATCATCACTCAGTCAACTGGATCTGGGAACTGGGGATATAAATGGTCCTACTGGAAGTGAGACTTCCTCCGTTCTTTTATAAAGGATGTTGGGTTTAGAAAAATGGTTGGACAAAGGGAGTTTTGATGACCACTGTGTTGAGAAAAAATCAGTATGCACAGGCAAAAGGAACAAGCATTTCTTCCTCTCAGATTTGGCTGAAGAGGAAAATTAACTATTCCACAGAACACCAGAGAAGGGAGAATCATCTGTGCTTCATGGTGCAGCATCTCCTCTTCATAAAGAGACTCAATGTTACCCATCATAGCTGGGAAAAAAAGGCAGATATCTGAGCGTCTGTTCAAAAGAGTATCAGAAGATGTCTTTCTAAAAGTTGCTAATGTATTAAGAGGCACTGAAATGAAAAAGGCTGAAAACGTTACACACAGGAGAAATAACAGGGAGGAGAGGAAAATATATTTTAAATTACAGGTACCGGTAAACCAAATGGCTCATGGAAGCTGTATTTCACCAGCACAGCTAGCATAGTTGCGACAGCCAAGATACAACTGGTTAAAACCAGCTCTTCTTAATTTAATAGACATCAAATAATGCAGCAGAGAGGGAGACACAATTCTGTCTAAAGCCACCCAGCTTCATTCCCAGAGCAAATAAGACATTGCTACAGCAAAAAAAATATTACTTCACCCCTCACTTCATTCAGTGTGTTTTGACAAATTACTGAAGAACTCCAATTCTTCAGAACCATATCTATTAAAGAATATTTATAGGCTCTCTCTACATGCAAATCCCATCCTTTTTACTAAAAATATGTCTCCAAGAATGACTAACTGGAAAGGGTAATACAGGCATCCTTATTGGTAATTAAAGCTGCAGTAGAGTGCCATCCTCATGGGCTTGCCTCTTCCTCCAGGGCTCCAGGCATCAGAAAATAGACGCTGAAATTGAAGAAAGTTACTGTGGGACAATTACCATTTAATCTCAAACTACAATCCAGAGGATTGATGACTAACTTTATTGCGGAAGTAAAAGCTGGGATGAGAAGCTGGAAGGTTGAATAGGAGGTAGGTAGACCTGGGTGTGGGATCTTCCTGTTAGAACCGGAGGGAAGGCTCTGAGTCCTTGTAGTGCAGTAAAAGGCTATCAAACAAGTTCTAAAATCCCCACGAGGAAAACACCATTAACACTTCTTAGCACATGCTGCTTCCTTCTACAGTTTGTTCTTGTGCTTATCTAAGGCAACAACTTGTTGATCAATGACAGACTTTCTAAATTAAAACTAAAGCTAAAACTTATCTCTAAGTTTGCTACCATAAATGCAGTCTTTGGTATGTATTTAATTTACCTTTGTGTGTTAGGACTATGTGAAAACAGACAGATGAACCTTCAATTATATGAGACACCTCAGTATGTTTCTTTACACCTTAAGGTATGCACCTCCTATTAAACTTTGTTATAGTACAGCATTAAACCAAGGATACAAATTTTTAAAAAGGACATTTTACTGCTTATGCAGCTTTGTATTTCTCATCTGATTTCTGCTGAGAAGAACTTCCGAGATAAAAAAATCTTCATGATAAAGATTCAACAAACAATAGTATTTTTTGTGTATTAGTGATAACAATTCAACAGAAGAAGCAGGTCTCTGCAAGTGTCCTGCCTCTGAAGATCTTGAAATTTGATTTTTTCACCATATCAGCGCAAGAAAATGAAAGCTTATTGTAAACAAAGTCAAAGAAAATAAAAGATGAACTGAAGGCCAAAAAATTTGCCAGCAAACTGCTGTTATAAACATGGTATGTTTAACCATACAGTGAAACCAGAATACATGCTGCTTGCCTGAGACAAGGTAGAAGGATGATAAATGCCTGTACCAAGAGCTGATGGGAGTGGCAGTGCCTGAAAAAGCAGGCAGCGACTATTCCTGCGGTAGCATCGCCCGACAGGAACACGCAGGTGGTAAAGCTTTTTAAGACAATTTTCTGTGGAATACATTCTCCATTCTGTTTCTTGCATTTATCAGCTCTCTGGCTAGCACAAAATGTACACAAAGCATTTCAAAGCTACAGAGTCTCTTTCTTGGTTGTTACCTGTCCATGAATGTTTACAGGGGTGACAGGGGAATCCTTAAAAGCCCAAAATATTAAGTTAGAAAAAGATGAACTAAGATACTTGTAATTAAGTCTATACATACTAAGAAAAAGCTCTAAAGGTAGTATACCACCATGAAAAATTTAGCTTTTCCGTTTGTGCTATAATACATTATCACAAGTGAAACTGTGGGACACACAGGTCCCTTCAGATATTGCACATGGATGGGCATTTTAACAGCTTTTAAAAATAATGCTTTTGACATCCAGTAGAGCTAGTACTCCTAACAAGAATAAAAGTAATTTTTAAAAAGCCAACAAAATCCCAGCAACTTTTCAAATGTAAATTTAACCTGACAGCAATCTTGTAAAAAGGTTGGTAATTTCAGAGTTTCCTACCAAGACCCAAACAGAAATAAAACCAAATTGGGAGTAGAAGCACGGATTCATGGGCAAGCAAGGAGAGTTCTCAAACCTTTTAAAAAATTATTTTGCACACACACAAATGCATTTCATCTGTGTGAGAACTTGAGCAAAGTATCTGAATGCATAATAAATGATAACTGTTTTGAAATTAGCATAGTTTATTCACCTTAAAGGCTTGATTACTGACAAATGGATTTCTTAAAAGAAAGGAGAAAAAAATTTCCAAATTATTTATATTAGACAAATAGAACATGAGGGTTCATTAAATCAAACAAATTAAATTCCTTAATGTAAGAGCATCAATATATCTGATAGATCTTACAAATTTAGCAAGCTAACTTACGTCTACTTTTGATCCACTGTAAGCATTTAGTTAATTTTTTCTTTCCGCAGCCTTATCTTGTAAAGATTTATAGCTCTTTAATTTTCACTCTGCAATGTACTCCCAGATCTCAGTGGAACTATTCATGTCATTAAATGTAGAGAATACACATTCATCTTTTGCAAGAGTAGGGTCCAATTCTCAGACCAAGCTCCAAATTCAAGTAATAAGTCAATATTTAAGCAGAGGGGGAAAGTCTGCCAATTGCTTATATCATTCATTCAGTTACCGGAACGTATGCTAAGGTGGAAAGAAGGAAAAACCCATCCCCATTAGCAGAGCATGTAGGCAAACCATTCAAGGGAAGACGTATTCTGGGTAAAGATTGACAAGTTTCAAGTCTGTGGAAAAAGTTAAATGAATATGTAAAAGAATGTCTGCCTATTTTAAGGTAATTCATACTTTCACCTCAACATCTGAAAATACAGACTTTGTTCTGTTACTATTTTTTTTTCCTTTTGTAGTTATAGGCATATTTTTAATTTAATGAAAATGCAGTGAAATGTTAAAGGCAAATGTTACGGTAAAAGCAGGGAAATGAGAAGACCTACAGCTTGGAGAAACAAAATCCTGAGCTAGGAATAAAGAAAAAGGCTTTTATTGTTCTTCAATGCCTAAATTCACTTCAGTTGGCTTCAGTAGTTTAGAAGTTAGGAGTCTATGCTGGATTGCAGTTCTTGATTCAGACACCTGACTTTGGGTTCCTGTAGTCCCTTTGCAATCATTCGAGATTGAGTCAGTGTCTCCAATGGGGAGAGAAGGAGAGTTATCTCACCATGAGAAACCATTGGTTCTGGCCGTCTGAACAGTGGCCTCTGCTCCACCAGGCATATTTACTGCTTCTCCACTGACTCTGAGGAGCCCAGGCACTTGTTCCTGTTGGCATTTCCTTGAACATCTCAGTTTGGACCTGAACCACACCCCTTGTTAGTGACAGTAGTTCAAGCTTTTTTCTACACCCAGAGAGAAAAAATAAACCCCTCTCAGAGAGAGTTCATCCCCTCCGAAGCAGGTATAGAAGAATTAGGATATACTGTCTCCCAGGAGTGCCTGCCCTGCTCCCAGCGTCACAAGGCAAAGTTTATTGACTTTCTCTGGAACAGACGTACTGAAGGAGACTCATCTCACTTTAAAAATAGATGGTGTTATCACTTAAACTTCAGATCAGTGAAATAAATCCCACTACTGGGACTCCCTGGAAAGGCTGGCCCTCAGTATAAGGTTGCTCATCTAAAATGCTATTTCACTTAAACCAGAATTCAGGCAAGCCCTCGGGAGCCTGACTGAATGGCAAGATGAGCAGTGGACATGCAAGCTTGGTTCATGTTGGTGCCCATCAGGAGCTCATTTGTTCTTAGGGAAACCCATTTTTGCCCACACCCCATCTCTGAACATGACAACTTATTAACTTTACTATAAAAGGGATAAGCTTCCTTTCCATTTTCTGAAACTTTTGTTTCACCCTCATTGCTATTAACCCCTGTTACTATTTGACTTCAGCAAAACAGAGCTCATTTCTGTTTATTACTAATTAATTTTGTACATGTTTTCTCCCCTCAGTTTCACTGTAGTGCTGGGTTCCCCATCCTGCTCTGGTCTGTAACTAATATCTGTTTCAACAAATCTGGCTGCCCACCATTCCACCTTCTTTTATGGGCTTTGATAATAGCCAGTAAGCTACTTTCCCTCTCACTGATTACAGCTGCCCTCTTTTCCCTACCTCCCTAGATATACTGTCCATATAATTGATGTCACTGTGGGGCCATTTTTCCATCTTATGTAAAATCTCCTTCCCTGTGCCCTACCCTTTCATTGGTTTTACAGCTGCACAGATACGTCTGGGATTTTTTTATGTCTCAAATCTGAAAGTAGTGCTTCAGATTATGTACTTAGAATCTAGGAACGAATACTGGATGCAATCACCAAGCCACAAAACTAATAGACCCTGAGGATCGTATTCCTCCAGAATAAATATAAAATAAATATAAAAAACCTGATGGAAGCCAATGGTTTTGCTGCTTAGGCATGGAGGTGTGCTGTCTACAGCGAACGTTGTCATTAAATCATAGAACTGTAGAATCATAGAATGGCTTGGGTTGGAAGGGAGCTCAAAGATCATCTATTTCCAGCCCCCCTGCTATGAGCAGGGGCACCTTTCACTAGACCAGGTTGCTCGAAGACTCATCCAACCCAGGTGCAGCACCTTGCACTTGGTCTTGTTAAACCTCATGAGATTCCCATGGACCCACTTCTTGAGCCTGTCCAGGTCCCTCTGGATGGCATCCTGTCCTTCAGGTGTGTGAGCAGCACCACTCTGCTTGGTGACATCTGCAAATTTGTTGAGGATGCACTCAGTCCCTTTGTCTATGTCATTAATGAAAATATTAAATAACACTTGTCCCAGTTCAGACCTCTGAGGGTCATTGGGACTCTGAGCCATAGACCGCTGCGCTCTGGATACAACTGTCCAACCAATTCCTTATCCACCCAACAGTCCACCCACAGAATTCATCTCTCTCCAATTTAGAGAAGAGACTAAAGTCTCTCTGAAGTCTCTCTAAACGGACTAAGAGTCCCCCCCTGTTGTGGGGGACTGCGTCACAGGCTTTACAGAAGTTCAGATAAATGACATCCGTTGCCCTTCCCTTATCCACTGATGTAGTCACTCCATCATAGAAGGCCAGTGGGTTGATCAGGCAGGACTTGCCCTTGGTGAAGCTGTGCTGGCTGTCTCCAGTCACCTCCCTGTTCTCCATGTGCCTTAGCACAGCTTCTAGGAGGGATCTGCTCCATGATTTTCCCAGGCACAGAGGTGATGCTGAGAGGTTGGTAGTTCCCCGGGTCCTCCTTTCTACCCTTTTTAAAGATGGGTATAAAGTTTCACTTTTTCCAGACATCTTAGACTTTAACCTGACTGGGTGAGTTACATCAATCTCTATTTAATAATGGCTTCTTCTTGCTAGCTTTAGTATAATTGCTTTGAAAAAATTGCTTTGATATATTGCACTATACTACAATATACTATACACTGCTAGTAGTTTCAACTTTTATACTGAGTAGTAAATAATTCTGATTAAGATCTTTTGTCTAATCATTTGCCATAATAAATTATTCATTTTATATAAATATATCTGATTTACCATCTTTAATCCTGCAGGACAAGGTTACTTAAACCATCGACAATCTGAGGTTGATTGGACCCAGGCTCCGCTCTCAAGAAGGAGTTTAGAATGCAAAGGGCTCCTTTCTGCACCTCGTGGTTCAACAGAAGGGCTTCTCTAACTAACTTTGTCTGAAGCCCTCACTTCTACACATGAAAAAGGCCAGGAAGAACTTTCCATGCTTTGTCAGTGAATTTTCAGGAACAAGGTTCACCACATTTTGGAATGATAAAGCCCTATTTCCAATTATTGAAATCTGAGTAGACAAAAGTGCAAGAAGACACTGCTGCACTGTGACTTAAGCTGTGCTGAACATCACCATCTGTCTTCATCTCCACATCTGTACTGGAAAAGAAGGACTTCCTAATGAACTATGAACAAAAAAAAAGGCACACATCATAAAACTGGATGGGTATGGACAGATCCTGCAGCTAAGACAGCTTAGACCTTTATGGCATGTCACTTAAACCATAGCAAGCCCCCTTCAAAAAGAAAAATGGTTCCAAGCAAGCAGTATCTGAACATCTTCTGTGGCCATCAGTGCCAGACACAAAAAACTTGCACTTCTGGCAAAGATATGAATTTGTGGTGTGACACTTTTAAGAGAGAGGCTGAAAGAAATGTTTTTGATGTTCCAAAGTTAGAAAGAAGTTTTCAGGTCTTTCAAATTCTTCACAGTTTATTATCACTTACTGATTAATAAACTACCAGTTATATAAATGACCAGCCAGTGAAATAGATAACTTGAAATATATTTAGATAAAATGAAGTAACACCTATCCTCTGCACATCATTTCTGAAGTTTAACTTAGAGGTAAAGTCCTGGGCCCACTGAATTCATAGAAATTTTATAACTGATTCCTGTAGTGCAAGATTTCACCAGCTGTTCTGTTTGTTCAGATAGGTATTGAATTCTTGACTTTGAACTTTGTTTTTTTCCACACTAGCTTAAGAGTGTTTCAAATGCACATAAAAAACCTGGAAAGCAGGAATATCCACTATGTCCACTGCAGGCATCCACAGCAAAGTCAATTACAGCAGTGCAAGTGTATAATTTTCAGAAATATTTCTAGTTATATCCCTTTCCAATCTTGAACAAACAGAAAATGCATTCTAGTGGTAGAGTTAAAGCACATCGTTGTCTCCTGAAAACTGCTACCAAGCATGGAAATTTTTTTGTTGTTGTTGTTCTTATCATTCTTATCATTTTACAAATGCAATACCTCTAGTACTGTTACAGTCAAAAGGTAGAAAACACATCTTGCAATAGTGCAAAGAGCAGGTTCTGCCATTTGAACACTCATATACAACCAGAATTTATTCAAAGAAAAAGGACAGACTGATATTATGGATTTACACATAGACAATTTGTGATGCCTTAACTGTTCAAGTAGATATAATATCAACAGAAGTTGAATATTAATGTCGCTTTTTTACTGCTTTTTCCAAAAATAATTATAATAAATTTACACTAACTGTAAAAAAATCATCTTCGTGACTTTTACCTGGCATGTTAGTGCTGATTAGTTGGCAGGCAGTAATTTGTTAATCCAAGGTGGTCAAATTATTGTGATTTATATGACTCTGCTCTTTTCTCGTAACCACTGTTGAATACCAATTACTTCACACCTGATACTTAAGTTTAGACTTGGGACAATCCGTCTCTCCCACGTGGAACAAATGTGGCTCAAAATGCCTGGATAACTTAATGGCTTTTCTGATTCCTGCATCTCTTATTCAGGGCAAATCACAATTTCAAGTAATTCTTATGAAGCACTGTTTGCAAATGCAAGCTACTTTGAAACTGAGTGCCTCTAGCAGATTGAAATTACAGATTAGACAAAGATCTTTCATAAGTCTTCATAAATGCACTCTTCCTTATCTCAGATTAGATGAAAGTGGCAACTACGTGGACAAACAGGAATTTATTAGATGCTTTTTACTATATCCTTGAAAAATCCCTGTCAGTGCAAGGATTTCCTGCCCTACATGGACAAAAATCACTACTTTCAGCAAATTACAAGAATTTGGAACAGTAAAAGCAGAGCTGAATCCAGGACTTCAAGTCTTACATACCTTAGTGAGAATTTCCACAGAGGAACTGACTACATCAATATCCAAAATATCTCATTTGGGTTACAAATAGTCTTATTTACTAACAATATTTTTTCTCTGTGAGTTTGCAGCAAAGCAGTAGTTCTTAGTAGTTTTTAGCCTATGTTTTCATTGTTGGCAGCCAGGCAAACACTAAGATTCTTTAAGTTACACCAAAATGGCAGTGCTGGCTCAGAAAAAACCCAGTGCTTCCCACACACCCACCTCTTCTTGGCCCAGTCTGCTTCCCAGGGGAAGAAAGAGAGGGTTGGCAGGAGAAAAGAAGGGGAAAGAAAAGGACAGGCATCCTCCATGCACCCCAAGGTGCTGCCTGGGTGTAGCTGGGAGGCACCCCTGGGAGCTCAGACTTCCCATAGCTCTGACGTCCCTCAGTACAAACAACAGATGCCCCACAACTCCTGATTTACATTTAAAGACGTCTCTGTAAAACCCCACATACTGCTGAGGGCATAGGTTCAGAAGTGACAAGGTTACAGAATCGAACCCTAAGGACAGCTCAGTGCTGTTCTCATTATTGCTGTCTGTATTGCAGCTGTGATACTGACAGCGATCAGATTGGATCCCTTGCAATGCACTGCATGCGGATACACAAGATGGCAGTTTTCCACCCAGGAAGGTTTTGTGTTCTAAATTTAAATGAGATCTCATTTATAAATAGCAACAGAACAATGTTGTTAAATAGTCTCTTTTGCCAGCGTCATGATGATTCCAAATTGCATCAATGGAAGCAGAGAAAATTAACAGCTTTGCCTTAATCCCTTGTATGTTATGTTGGGGAATGTGTCAATATAACTCCATTCCCGGCACTTCTATTTGTGTAATTTGAAGAAAAAAACCCCTTACAAAATAGAATGTCCCCAAAGACAAACTATCTAAATCAGAAATGGTAAGAGAATTATGGTAAAAAGTTCAAAGTTGATGGTACTGCCCATGGCAACTTCTGAGATTGACTGTGCTTCTTGAAAAAAACTGAAAAAAAAAACCCCAGAAAGCCAAGAATCACACAAGGTAAAAGTAAGAATTAACTTTCTTATTTTGTAGTGGAAGTCCCCTACAGTTAAATATCAATTCCTTTTCTTTAACAGTTGGATAGAGCATGATATAAAACCTGCTTTCAGTGTGCTGCTCACTGGAAAGTGTTGGTCTTCATTACATACTGAAGCTTACGAAGGCATAGTTAAATGCCATGTAAATAACAAACCACAGTGCATTTTACCAGATGGCTGCTAAAGGCTCATTGTAGGCATCCAGGAAACCTACAAAGACAGCATTCAGAATGGCAGAAGTTACAAAGTGCACCTCTAGGAGAAGCATCAAGAGCGATGCAGGAAAACAACTAAAAAGGGAATAGGTCTGATGTATTACTGCACTACCCCAGTTTCACATGACTCTTATACCAGCAATTTTCCCAGGAATTGATCCAATTCCATTTTGCTGGACAGAGTTAGAGTGGCTTTAGGCAGAGTAACACAGCAATGAATCAAATTTTCTACAAACTCCCATTATAGATTTCTCCCTGTCTGAAACCAAGAGGAAATATGAAGTATCTTCAAAAATAACTGCAAAGAGATATCTTTACAGTGATCATACATTGCGAAAGAGGAGCAAAGTGTTTACCGAGGCCAAAAAAAAAGTGGAAAAAAGTTACTTTCATTACCGAAGTTGGGACATGCAGTAGAGATTTGGGGAGATAAAGCATTTCCTTGCAAAGCAACTACATGCATATACTCCGAGAGCCTGACTGCTCAGATACAGAGGTGGACACTGCTGCAGTCTGCATAGAGGGGAGCTGTGCTATATATTAAAATTATAAAAGAGCCCACAATCCAATCCAATATGCCATGCAGCTTGTAAGCTGCCATGGGCTCAGGCTTGCTGGGAAGGCTAAAGCACAGACAGAGGATCAGGTTGTTGCCCATCCAGGAGGCTGCTGGCCTCACTGCCAGCAGCATTTCAGAAGGCACCTCAGAAAGGCTAAGATTTGTATTCTTGTTCCCATGCTCTTTCTCTTTTGTTTTTCTTTTTTTTTTTTTAATTTAATATAATACAAATAGTATATGTCTAGATATGAGAGAGGGATATATAATAGTTTATTTCAATTCCACTACAAGCAAAAATTCTTATTGATTAAGCATTCTGGTGAAAACAAGTAAAGGTAAATTATCAGCACGTTAAAAAAAAAAAAAAAATCATATATAGGAAGCTTTTTAGGGGAATTTCAGGGGAAATCAAAGCCAAAGGAAAAAATAAGCTGAAAGATGCAAAGATATGATGACCTCACATTCAAAGGAAGAGGACTTCTGATAATGGAGAACAGGAGTGAGACTCAGAAAAGGGGGGCTTAATATTATTACCCATACACCTAAATTTATTAGGGTTAACAAAATAGTATAAATGTGAATATTAAATGAGACACCCTAGAGCAGAGAAGAAAGACAGGAAGAGAGAGTCAGGCTAATTAAATTAGGCAAACTTTAATAAAAGGGAAATACTGTGGGTGGGAGTTCAGAGAAATTAATTCTAGAATTTGGGTGAAATGAAGTGTGCTACTTGAAGCAGGTGACCTTTTCAGGGGTCTGGTGGGGGTGCCATCCACCTGCCCAGCCTTAAAAAAAAACACAGCTAAATGTTCAGTAACAGCTGCACACATTCTGAATACAGCCTTTGAGGTTTTAGGTGTTTTGGGATTCTCTGATGTTAAGCCTTAACCAGTGTGGAATCAAACATTCCTTCTTGAAAATACTAAGCTGCCCTTTCTTTTCTTCAGTTTCTTGTTTTGGGCTTCCGTTTGCCCAGAAACATATTATACATCATTATCTAGAGAACAAGTAGAACAAGGGCAATAACTAGATCCTTTGGAATGAAATGAAATAAAATTAAATAGTTCTTGCAGTTTGGGAGGAGTGTGCATGTTATGAGAAAATACCAAGGGCTTGGATGGAAAACAAACACCGTCAGAGTTTCTATCTGTAATCAGAATTTATTCTTACATCTCCACTTAAGTACATCCAGGTAGATTCTTGAAGTTCTCTTTTGTTTTTTAAGGTTAGCCCCCAGGAATTTAGGGGTATCAGGTAAAAGCCCTGATGGACTGATAACCTTTGCAGCTGATGCAAGGAAATATTGAGGCTCTTTGCCAATGCAAAAGAAGAAGAAAACTAACTAAAAAATGAAACCAAGCAAAACCAAAACACAGAAAGTGTGGGGTTTAAGGTTATTAAAAAGAAATAAAATCAAATGAGCTGTTAGAAGAGTTCAAATTATAGTGCTTCTATTAAGCCAATGATGGCAGCATACTCAATGAAGAGAAGCCCACAGTGCATTTAATGGATGTACAGCAGAACATTTTATAAAGTGCTAGCATATATTCTTGCTGTAAGAGAATATTCTCACCATAAAACAAAACAAAACGAAAATTTTGGGGGGTCAGAATCATTGGCCACCACAACCAGGAAGCATATATGCTTGTTTTCTATAAGGAAAGGTGGGCTTTTTATTGTTCTGTGATGCAAATGCTATCTGAAATTCACATACTTCTGATAATGACTGCCTGTATTCTGACTTTTTTACATAGGTTTTTTTGGTGGGTTTTTTTTTTAAGTAACAAACTGGCAAATTTTAATAGCAAGCTCCAGTTTTCAGGACAAAGTCCCTACTGGCACCCTTTGAATCATTTGTTTTTTAGGCAGATGCATAATGAAAGGATACCTTTTATTCTCAGAACGTTATCCAAAATTAAACAGGACTACAAGGTGTAAACTAATCCAGGTTTGACTTGTCAGTGTCAATACTCATTTGCGTATCATGTTTAAAACACACGGGTTGCAGCGAGAGTGAAACAGATTTCAGACGTTGCTAGATGCATGTGTGATTATGCATATGATAAATCTCCCCAAAATTCAAAGCCACCTTCAAATAAAAGGCATGAATGCAAACCATGCAAACCACATGTGAATCTCTTCCCACAAAAGACAGAAAAGAAATTTTAAAAGTAATAAAAACTCTCCTATTCCTTGTGACATCTTTGTGCCCATTCACAAGGCTCCTTTTAACCTTGTAATATTAACCTCCATGAAGAAGCTTCAGAAGGAAAAGGCATTCTGTCTTCAGCAGCAGGGATATAAAGGCAAGGAGCACAGGGAATTCATAAGGAATGAGCTGTATTAACCTTTTCTATCTCTAGTCTTTCTCTTTTCTCTCAAAAGAAAGAAGGAGATTCCAAGCTAACAGCTTCTCCATTGGTAGTACTACATCATTCCTGGGCCTAAGAATTTTAAATGTCTACCCTCACAGATTAGCCGGTATTAAAACAGGTATGGAGTAAAACATACTGATTTCTATCTGTGCTATTTTTTAATTACCATTTTCATCAACAAAATCTTCCATTTTCTAATATTTTTTTAACAAATCTGTAGCTGGTTAACATGACCAAGTTATCTGATTTGTAGCAATCTCCCTATTACTTCGGAATTCCCAAATCAAATTGTGTTAACTGGTGAAGTTTAACCACCATACATCAGAAAGCTCTAGTAAACTGGGACATGCACTGCAGTTTATTCCACCCACAAATACCAGTAAGACTCCTGGGGGTCCTACAAAGCAAACCTGCAAGGAAAAATCTCTGGTGAGTTATGCTCGATATTTCAGTTGCAAGTGGGAAAAGGGTGTGGAATAGGCTTGGGCTTCCAGAACTGCACATTTGTCAACAATAGGAAAAAAACGGAGAGAGAGAAAATCAGTTTGGCTGACCAAAGCACGTGTAAAATACAAAGCAAATTCCTTGTCAAAACTGGCAGCAAGAGAACAGAAAACACTGTCTTGACAATTTTAAATCTGTTAGGAACAGCTGAAAACCAGCGCATTGCAGAGGATATTTGCTAAGAGTAAGCCAAAGATGACTGTGATGGCAAGTAATAAAAAACTGAAACTGCTTCCATACATGGGAAATTATGTTCAATTCACTAATTCCATAGGTTTGCTCAATCTTGATAAAACTGAATGGGAAACTGCACACAGACAAGATAAAAAACATGATGAAATTTACTTTTGTGTAGCCAATGCTCATGAGCAGCCCCCCTGTAGGGCTGGTTATAGGACTAACAAACAATAGACAACCCCCCTCCAGATTCATTTAAGTAAAGCTTCGCAACAAAACTTGAAGTAAAACAAACTTTTTTCTTCTTATTTCAGTGCCATTTTACTTGTAGTTTCCACCCCAAGCTTTTCCTTGCTAAAGAAAGAATTAATGAAACTCCATAGTAGTTTTAATGTCTTGACAGATTTGTTAATATTCAAAAGCTTTAAATAAAGAATACAATTACAGTTCTCATGATGCAGCTAAAAGAGCCCACAAACCACTTCAGTTCCACTTAATTTTTACTGCAAGTGGACAATGTCCAGCACAGGAAATCCTGGTTACTGCTGCTGACCACGACTATTTCCGCTGCAGAATGCAGCTGCTATGGGCTCCTGGGATCTTAAAGGATTAGTGGAACTAAATGCTTTGAGATATGAGTAGGTTGGAAAGTTGCTGCAAAACTAAGGCCACCTCACAAAACAGCATTTCACCTATACATAATATAGTTGCATATGCATAACTATATGAAAACTGCCAAAACACCAACTTGATCAGACTACATAAAATATGTTTTCCTGTGAAACAGCACTATATAAAGAGCAATATGAAGGTAAGTATACAGAGCAATATGAAGAGCAATATGAAGGACAGTACATGGACACCACAATGAGCACTGCACAAAAGAGCTCGCCTACCATGTGCGATTCCAGTCGAAAATTGTTTCTTCTTTAATTGTCTCCGCCCTGAGGCTTTGTGCAAATTGAAACACATGAATGTAACCCCAAAAAATGCCTAGCACAACACAAATGCTAGCAATTATGTTTCTTTCAATTTTGTTCAGTAAAAGAAGTAAAAAAACAGTCCTGTTCTTTTTCATCCACTCTGCGCCAGACGAGTCCTGGCAACACCAAAAGGCACCTTTCTTCATGTAAGAGGTTGGTAGAGAATGAGGAGAACTCAACAGCCAAGGCTATAAGAGCAAGAATGTGGGAGCCTGAGTGGAGCAGAAATAGAAATTGTATCACTGTCACACACAGGGAGCAAGAACATTCAAATACCAAGTTGGTAAAAAGGTCATAACCCGTGTCATGTATGCCAAGCAGGACAGTGAAGGACTTTTCAAATCCAGCAGTGAGTACAGTCATGGCCTTTGAAGGAGAGAGACTACCATGGCTTCTATGGTAGAAGAACAGGCAGTACATTTGTATCCTCACCCATAGACATGTGAAGCTTTTAAGAGTCTTTTAAGTAAAGCTGTGTAAGTTTCTGAGTCTTGGAAAAGAGTGGATTGTTTATGGGAAGGGAGGAGTTAACAGGGAGGGTGGCCTGGGCTGGAGGAATGTTGGGCAGCTAGTGAGAGCAATGTGAAGATAAGAGCAGGGCATTAGGGGAAGAAAAAAATCACTGTGGGGATCATGCTGGGGAGTACAAGGCTGAAGAATGTATACCTTTGCTGCAGAAGGGCTAAAATCTGCTGCTGCTAGGAGAGGATGGTAAGGGTGGGAGGAAAGACCAAAGAAAGAAGCTTCAGATATCACAATGTGTGGGGAAAAAAGAAAATTGAGTTGGCTAAGGCTAAGGTACCTGTTACAAGTGCTGCTGGAGAAAACAGAGAGTATAGGAGATGGGAAGGTGAGGATCACAACTCTTACATGAAGATAACTGAGATGCTTACACAGAAATAACAGATAAAATGGGTAGAGCAGTATAAGCTACAGGACAGCTAGCAAAGCAGGGTCTTGATGACTAACACAGAGGGGTTTGGAATGATCCCTGTCCACCTGGTACTGCTCCTTGTGAAAACAAATCATCCCCAGTTGACCAATGCAGATCAAAATCACCTGCCTGAAACAGCCTGTGCAGCCACAAAATGGTTCATGTGCAACCCACAAGAAACGCCAACAACAACAAATGAACTGTGCATACAGCCAGAGTTGAAATGAGTTAAAGCAGCTGGAAATGGTGTCTACAGGGCTTTGTTTGACAGAATGAAAGCCATATGGGTCCAGAGTCACATGTAAAAGCAACTATTGTCTGTGATTATCAGATGGGTGCCAGAGGGAGTCCAGTTATGGTGAGCTAACATTCAAAACTAGCGCTGGAGGATTCACTCATCCCTTGCACATGATTATGGGTCCTCTGAACCCTGCTAACATAAACAGTCTGGATTCAGAAGGGCAGGTCGGCAGGGAGGGGTATACTCTCCAGGAGGGAGGAGAGCCCATGGAACCCAATAGAAAGGAGAAGGCAAATATGTACAAAAGATACAAGCAGTTTTAATGCTTGCTAATACAGACCCTGCAGATATACAAGCAAGGCCCCTGTAAAGTAAAGACAAGATGGACCCCTGCAGTTCTGTGTATGGAGCTTGACTGCAGGATGGCACAGAGGGATTTTTTGCATTTTTATTTTTCCAAGTATGCTGCATGAGCCATGAAGATGGCACTGCAATTAGAATAATTGAGTTTCAAATTAAAAATTGAATGCCCGGGAGAAGATACAGCCAAATGAGTAAGAAACCACTAACCACCTTTGTGCATAGGTTGGCAAAAATGTATGCTAGAAATCAAAGAGAAGATCTCAAGAGTCAAGCCTTGAAACCAAGAGCAGGAGATCTCCAGCAATGTGAAAGCAACACTTGCAGCTCCACTATCTGAGGAATATTTAGACTTTAAGATTGGGCAGGACCAGTTGCTCAACCCATTGGGAGACAGCAGATTAAGGTATAGTTAGCCAGGAGATACTTATAGCACCAATCCTACTATAGATGTAATAAGTGGTTCTAGCATGTTGAGAGAGTTTGGTGCTGTTACTGATGTCTTGAAACACACTGGGTGCCTGAGACACACAACATAGCTTAGCAAGTCTTTGGGGAGGGGTGATGGTGTTGTATTCAGCAAGACAGGAGAAAAATGACAGTTTAAGCAATGATCTCTGCGTAGAAAATAGTCTTATTCTGGATCTCAGTAATAATTGTTTGTACAGGAGTAATGCAGCAACAGAAAGCCCTGTAGTGATCTTGGTTACACAGTGGTGAGTGGCAGTGAAAGAACTACTTGAAACACCCCAGGGATGAGTGGCAAGGGAAGTTTGTACGGATATGCTCAAGATAAATTACTGTAGAAGGATTAACACATTTATGTTAGGATCCAGAAACACAGAAACCACATGAATGTCCAAGTGAGGATGAGAAAGAGTTGTGACCCACTATTATTAGTCCAGTGGTTATGGAGTACTAGTTCAATGACCCAGCTTATATAATTAACCAGTGTATCAAAGAGTGATGAAAGGATCTTGAGCCTGGTTTTCAGGGCAGTAAACACTGTCACTCGACAAACAGCACCTTGTGCTGTTAGGCTGCCAAAACCCATGGCCACAGAAGTACAAGAACAAAAGCAGCTTTCAGTCATGGACCTAGAAATCTATTTTTTTAAACTTGGTCTGTTCTTGGGTGTGGTTTTTTTTCCCTTTTTCCTAGAAAGGAGGGCTGGTATAAGTTTGTTTCCATATTTCAAGGGAAGCAATATGACTTCGCATGAATTCCTTGAGTTTCACAATTACAGTATTCCAGTATGCCAAGACATTTCACATCACCTGAATGTGTGAAAAATTAATCCATGAGTGAAGGAAAAGCAAAATACCATAGATGCTCTAGTAAATGTCTGTTGGTTTTGTTAAAAAACTTTACACTTCTTACAACTGGGGATGTTTGTGTGTTGTTCATATACACAAAATTATGTATTAGGCTAGTAAGGAACAAGAGATAGAGCATTCAGCACTGCCCATAACTCATGTGACTGCTAAAGGAGTTTAATGTATGATTTATATGAGGAATAAAAACCCTTAACATTTGAAATCGACTGACAACTGAAATATCTCCCTAAATTACTCTTCTGTGTTTAAGAGCAGGAAAAAAAATTATACAGGAAATTGTTTAAAACTCTTTTTTTCAAAGTTCATACACCCTGAAAAAACATCAGGTTTTCCATATCCTTTTCAGTATAATAATCATCAGCCATGGATGACTTTTTAGATGTTGATACCAGCAAACATCGTGGGCAGAAGTCAGTTATTGAAAATAACAATTTGGCTTTTTGTAAAGCAATTGGCACTGCAGTTATCTGAATGGCTGCTTGATAGGAACTGCTTGCAACCTACCCTGGTTTCTGCTTTTCCAGAGCTGATTCCTGTGGAGTTACAACCCATACTTCATCTCAGTGGCAAAATTAGGCTGGAATATTTTAAGAATTGCAATGTTAGTGTAACTGAACAGCTTAAAAAATCAGTAATAGCACCTGTATTTTAGCATTTGAAATTACTAAGAGTTTTTAAAATAGCACAGAACAAAAGGCAGTTTAAATGGAGCAAGCTAGGAGTAATACTAAAGTGACAGTTGAACTTAAATTACTGGTTTAACCCTGTATTTTCATTAAAGTTGATAATCTTTCTCAAAGACTCTGTAAACTGCTGGACCAGAGAAGGGACAACAACAGGAGTGAAAAGTTGAGCCTGCCTGTGTGAAGATGATTCTGTGTTGAACAAACAGTAATCAAATAAGCTGCCAACTGCAGTTTCTCTTTCGGGCTGACCCCACCCATCATTTCTGTCTCCTTTAGTGACGTCTTTGACACTCACTTCTTTAAGAAAGCGATAATAGAGCCAGGAATACACGGTTGCAGTGAGATGGCATCATAGCATCTCTGTGGCTGCGCCATGGAAGACATTTACCCCATGTGAGTGGGAGAAAAGAGGAGAGACATGAGTGCTCATGCTGTGGGTCAGGGCATTTGCAGGTGCCCAGGCACTGGGCTGCAAGCAGAGCATTTGCTCTCGGCATGGCAGATCCTCATGGGCTGTGGGCAGCTTTCTGAAGGTACCCGCGGTGCCCTGGGCTTGCCTCACTGCCCCGGTCTGGGGACGCAGTGAAACAGGATGATGACAGACAACTAGCTAAAAAGCTGCTACTTATTCAAAAATCCATGTGCTTTTTTAGAGTAAGCTTAAATGACCAATGTTTCCCTTTCTGCTGTTTTTCTTTCTCTGCTAAGCTGAAGGACAAGGGTGTCTCTGCTAAGAAGTGAAGGCAGCTGGGCATGGCTGGGGAAGAGAGAAGTCGCTCTGCACTTCCCTGCATCAGCAGGTAAGAGGGCTTTCACATGTCAGTATTCTCATCCGTAATGACAGCCTCTTTGAAAGGCTGGAAAAGCCTCAGCAGCTCGATGCAAAGGGAGGACTCTTTCCTATTCATCCAACACTTTACAGTACCATGCTTTGGGAAAGCAGAAAGTAGTTTTCTGTTACAAAATAATTTTTTCTGTCATTTTCCAAATCACGGACAAAGGAAAATTAACAAGCTAGACCCATTATTCTCCACATTATACAAGAAAAAAGATCTTAAAATGTAAAGGCCACTGGTGATTTCAACAGTTGATCTGTGATCAGGTGCAGAATGTTGGATCTGTGTTTCATCACCCCTCATGTAATTTTAATAGCAATGATGTAACCACTGCACTTTAATGCTGTCTTGGTGATGAATGAAATTAAAAGAACTGCCAGCAAAACCTGCATCTTCTATTCTAGGGGCACCTTGTTTCTTCAGTGGTTTTAAACCTCAAATTTTAAATGCATTAAGTTTAATCTAATCTGTTAAACAGCACTTCCAAAAGCAAAGTTTGTACTGGAAAAGGAAGCAGTCTGATCTTTTCCAAATACATTAAACTCAAATTACTCTGGAAGATTACAGCAACCAGGAGCCTAAAAAAATCTGTCTGCTCAATAAATATCCTTGAAGACTACCATACAGAATTTTTCAAGCTCTTCCATCCCATAGAAAACACTGCTTTAATGTACTGAAGGAGAAAAAATGGTTTAAATGAACTTTCATTAAAATCTTGACTACTTAAAATACATTTGATTTCCATTAATTTTCTCTGTTAACTATATCAATGTTTATTCTTTAATTATATTTAATTTATTATTTATTGCTTTGTATGTTTTCCTGATTAATTCACCTCGTGGTGCTTATATGCTTAAGTGCAGGCTTCACCACGTGACCATTTCTGGTTCTGCTATCAGTTGTGAAACCCAATCTAACATGCACCACCAACTAGCAGTGTAAGGGCAGCTTGACTCCAGATATCTTTATTCACAGAGTAGAAAGCATTTGATAAACTCAAGATACTTCCACTTAGTCTCTGATCTTGAACCTTCACATTGTGTGTGTACACAGTGCAGGCTTTTACGCCAGACAGTGATAAAGATGTTCAATAGGCTCCTGTTTTAATAGAAGTTCAAGTCCTACATCAGCAGCAGAAATATAAAGTCCACTGTAATAGTATTGTAAAATCCATTATTTAACCGTAGGATTTCATATACTGCTCCACTTGAGCTTTACCATTGCAGTCTATAAGGTATTAATAGTCATTTCAGTGAAATTGCAAAGCTCTTCTACATACACAGTCTTCTTCACTGTAATACAAGATTTACAAGGCAATATGTAGAACTGAAACATTTTAAAACCTGATGAGGATGTTTGATGCAACAGAGCACTTTACAGTAGTTAATGGTAGCAGATGGATGACAAAAATGAGTCATGATAATACTATTTTTCAGAAGAGGTGTGGGCAAAACAGATGTTAAATCTCTTTTTTGTTAATGCTCAAACAGATATTTTTTTCCCCAGTGTCTTTTTTAACCCAGATCTCTTTCCAGTACAAATTCCCTTTGCTCTTGCTGCTCTCTGCACAGGAGGGCAGATGCTGCTCCCTTACTCCCAGTCTGCTCACCACTAACCAGGTTGGCTTTCTCATGGGGTTGCAGGTCCCCGCACACACACGTTGTGCAGCATAGGAGCAACAGCTCATGGTGTTGACCCAAACTATGTGTCATGCTTTTGTGTCCTTTCCTGCTCTCACAGCCTGAATATTTAAGAGGAAAAAGGAAAACACTGTCCTGGTCTGCCCAGAAGCCAAAGAGCAGCTGCCTAATGGTGTCACAAACCTCCTCACCAGCATCTCCCTCCCCTTGGAGGAGCATCTTGCACATGCTTTATATTATCAAAGAAGATCTGCTTTCCTTGTTCTATAATATAGTCTGCATGTTAATACCCACAAGCCACCCTTAGGTCAGCAATGAAAGGAAACAATTTAACAATGAAGAAATGGCTGATCCAAATTGCCACATACTCCTCAAGGACAGTGGGTTTTGTACCTTATTGTTTGGGGGTTTTTCGGTTTGCGTTGTTTTGCCTTTGGAAGCAATGCCTATATTTTGTATTCCTCATGTCTGATGTGAAGTAGCAGTAACTTGATATGAAGGACATCTTGAAATATTCTGCCTTTGTGAATATGAATGTAGGAATCTGCAGAAACTGTGAATGAACATTTACAACAAACTGTGAGCCTCCTACTGATGCACTCAAATACAAAACAGGAGGCGAGAGAGAGAAGGAAAAGAGATGAATTTGTTTTCCTAGCAAACAGCTGTCTTCTTTAACAGAAGAAACTAAAAAGAAAACTGTGTGAAGAGGCCAAAAGCTGCATTAATTACAGTATTTTTAGATGCTACAAGCACAATTTTGATAAACACTCTAAACTGTGAAAAAAATGGACTGTCAATGCAATTAAGTCTTTTTCATGGTGCAGCATCATCAATGCGTGAGCCTGCTGAGAATATATTGTAGGCTGTGCAATGCCGTTTCCCTTTGATTAATGATTCAAGGCAATCAGTAGGGACCACACCAACTCCTGGGGGATGCCACAGCAAGCAAGCACAATGTCATCATTTAATTTCTTCTCTTGACCTACATTACAGAGTGAAGATTCAGTCACTATTAAGGGCCAAATTCCAGACATGGTTATAGAAAAGCAACTCCCACAGGGTTAAAACTAACACATACACAGCTTAGGAGAAAAAATTTTATTGGAGAGATTAATTCTTGGGTACTTGGAGGGACATTATTTATTTGTTTATTTAGATCAAGTGCAGGATATGGGAAGGTGACAGACTAACCTTATGCTAGTTTTAATGGCCAGACTGCTGCGAGTTACTTATACCAGAAAAGCAATTCCTCTAGCCAGGAAAAAGCTTGATCTTGTTTCTTAGCTCGTTAGTATTTCTGTTTAGCCAAAGTATGGTATTAGAGCTGGTGTTATATCAGGATACACCTAAAAGTCAGCCTGAAATAATCTTTCTGCTGGAGGCACCCAGTAGTGGCATCAGTCTGTCAGCCACATTGCTCTTCTCCAGTGACATGAAGTCCTCCATTTCACGCCAGTGGGCAGTGACCATATTATCTCATGAAGAATTCAGAGCTGAGTGAGGTAACACAGCAGATTTGGTTTTATAGCCTTCAGCACTTGGAAAACACTAAGTTCAAAATGCTATAGCACCTCCTTCAAATATCATTTTCTACTGTTTGGGAAGCAAAACTGTCCTCTGCTTCCTGAACCAGCTCTCTGTACAGTATTTATTCTTGCCCAAGGACTCAGTTATTGTCTTTAAGTACATCATTGTTTCAAGCAAGGATAAGTGAAAGGCCAACATTAGCAATGTTGCCAACAGCAGTGTTATTCTGACATGCTGAAATTTTCTGCGGTGAGGGTAAAGCTCATCTGCACTAGAGGCATTATTTTCTCCAGGGCTAAGTGTTTGGAATGCATTTCTTGAATAACAAAAGGGCACAAACATGTACAAAAGCTATTTTCAGCTTTGACTTCATTTATAAACTCAAAACATGTCCACTATTTTCATTTTTCCCATAAGGGATAGATGCAAGAATAGATATGATAGATGCTAGTCACAATACTTTCTGAACTCCAGAAAGCTGCCCAGACACTTCAGAATGAAAATTTACATTATATGAAATGGAACAAAAGAATATAAATGCTTTGATACATGAGATTGCAGATAAGAATAATTCTGGCTGGAGTTATTCAGTGCAAGCTGTCAGTTTAAGCAGCTTCACTGGGTTGTTGAACAGGAACACACCTACCAGTGGAAGCTTAATATTGTTGCTAAACAAAAGTACTAGAAAACTTTCTACTTTTCCTTTCTTTAAAGGTAATAATTTAAATCCCTGTGATGTTGTTTTTGAAATATAGCCCACAGAGTCATGTACACTGAAAATTGACTTCAGATCCGCGAATTGCCACCCATTAAGTGCTTCCTCTGAGTACAGTCATAAAAAAGATCCAGAACAAAACAGCACACTCTGTTCTTAGGAAGAAGGTCCACGAGGACCTACTTCTAGCCTAGCATCAAACAATTCAGGCAGTAATACTACTATTCTGTGGAATGTCTACTAAATTTGAAATTGACCAACACTTGCACAGACATGTATTATTTGGAACATTAACAAAAAATTTGTATTTCAACTTTCATAAGTTGATTTTAAATTTGCTAAATCACAGCAGCTGCTGAAACATGTTTTATGTACTTATAGGCTGTTCATCAGCTGTCATGGGGTGCCATAGCTTTGCTCGCCTTCAAACCAGAGATGGTTTAGTGCCTGCACCTTTCCAAATGGAATGGCACAGAAAGCTTACTGTCTCACACAGTCTTGAATTAATCACTTAATTATTAAGCTTTATATGTTACACAAAACCAGTATTTCTATTGCTGAATCCATTTAACTGCTATGTACCTCTTAAATTACTAACATATCTCTTCTGAGCTACTTAAGGGGAATTAAGTTCTTCTATAAGCATCAGGCATAAAAATACAACTCTCATCCTATTTTTCCCATCCTCATTTATCTATCTCTCTTTATGCAAAGAAGTGTTCCATTCTCCCTGAAAAGAGTAAAACTTTTAGTCCTCAAAATCTGGCTTTCAAAGTCCTTTAGGCACCTGGAACAGTGCTTCCAAGCTTAAGCAGAACTGGTGGAAGCCTGAGAGAGTTAAGGAGTAAAGTTGCTTTATCGGCAAACAATCTCTATTCCAAGGATTTCACTTACACATTAACTATTTCATATCAAAATAAGTCCTTAGACCAAGCACAGGAAGCAATGTATCCCATTTCTGTTGCCCTCCTCTTGTGAGTCCTACCAGCTAAGGACCTCTGTCCTCAGAAATTAAAAGATTTAATTGGACCACTTTCAGCGGGAGGAGGGAGAGCAAACCAATCAGTCTACATCACAGACCTCTATTCCCTGAAGACATACTTTAGGCACTTAAATCCCTCATTAGTGAGACCTCAAATGTATATTTTGTAATTGGAAAAATAACTGAGAAACAGCCCATCTAAGTTTAAGAATAAACTGGCCAGTCCTATTTTAAAGAATGCAGGATTAAATGGTCTTTAGCAGACCTCCTCTTGCTTCTCTGACCGTAGAGAAAATCTGGGCATATTCCTGGAGCAAGAACCCCTTTCCCTGACTGCTGTTGCTGCTGCCTTCCTGTCTCATGTTCTCATGTCTACACTCATCCTCCCAAAAGTCACTGGACTGGAGAAGCACAATTTGATAAAAATCAAAACAGACAAACTATCTGCCTGATCAAGGGCTTCAATGTCCTTAGAGACCAAAATTCAAGGCCTAAATAGGAAGAACATAAGACATTAGTGACCACCTAGGGAGGATGGCAGCACTAACTGCTATCCCACGGGAGATTGGAGGCAGAAAGGGGAGGAAACGGGGGAATAGGACCCTTATGAAGATTCACACTGTGACACAGAGATCACATTTTTACAAGGCCATCGATAAGTACATCCTGAAGCAGCTGTGAAGGCAGCCCACAAACCGGGACTTAACCGGAACTGCTCTTAAGCTTGTTCTGCCTATCACACGTGACTTGGATCAAAACTGCATGTGTCAATCACGATAAACCCTGTCCTTACATGAGCAAAAAAGCCAAAAAGATACACCACAATTTTCCTCTATTTCAGGAGGCAAAGACACACAAAGACAATGAAACTTGTTTAAAACGAGCAGCTAAGAGAATTAAAACCTGACAGTCAGTGTGGAGATTGTTGAATGAGCAACACTGATGAATGCATACCACAGATTTTTTTAAAAGTGTTTTTAGAAAGGGTGGAAAAGTCATGAGGACTGAACAGGAGGTTAGGGAGGTTATTAGAAACAAGAAGGCATCCCTCAGAAGGATGAAACTGTGTCAAACCTAAGAAAAATGAAGTTTTCATGAACCCAGGCAGATTTTACATATTTTTATTGTACCATACCTCTGACTTCTGTTCACTTTAAAGTGATGGGTAGTAAACTGCAAAAACTCTCTAGTATATGGTAAGCTGTTCTAAGAGAAATCAGGGATGAAATCAGTATTTACCAGCAGTAGCGAGTAACCTTTCTGTACAAAGCTGTCAAAGTACTTGGAAAAGGTGAATGCAAGCTGAGTTTTTCAAAGCTGGTTAGATGATAGGTAGATTTGCATACACAAAGAAAAACAACAGAGGTGGCGAAGGGTCTGGAGCACAAGTCTTATGAGGAGCAGCTGAGGGAACCAGTGTTGTTTAGCCTGGAGAAAAAGAGACTAGGAGTGGCACCTTATCACTCTCTACAACTACCTGACAGGGGATTGTAGGGTGGGGGTCTGTCCCTTCTCCCAGGTAAGAAGTGACAGGACAAAAGGAAATGGCCTCAAGTGGGGCCAGAAGAGGTTTAGATTGTATATTAGGAAAAATTTCTTCATCAAAGAGTCATCAAGCACTGGAACAGGCTGCCCAGGGAAGTGGTGGAGTCACCATCCCTGGAGGTATGTAAAAGGCATGAAGATGTGGCACTTAGGGATATGGTTTAGTGGTGGAATTGGCAGGATTAACTTTATGGTTGGACCCAATGACCTTACAAGTCTTTTCCAACCTAAATTGTTCTCTGATTCTATATAAGGAAAATTCATAAAAATTGATGAAAGAACACTTATATTTTAAGAAACATAGATATAATTTCATCTTCATCAAAAAGAATATGACTAATCTATTTGTCAATACTTTAAATAATAGTTTAGGCTGTGGTGTAAGAATTTCAGCTCCCATGTCCCTCACAGCATACTCCTTCAGACACTAATTTTGGATTGTTAATTCAATGGAAGATTGAATACAACAGGTTACAAGAAAAGAGTATGATATAATTCAAAACAAAATAAGAATACTGTAAGAAATAACCCCAAAATACCTGCCTGGAAACAGGCTGTTCACAGTCTTTGAGGTAATTTTAATGTCTTCCTTTCATGTGTTGGAGTGTCTGCCTCTAAACTGCTTGCTCCTTTCCTTGGTGCAGGTTTACCTAAATGACCTGAACTTTGAAGAAAATTTACTAGAAATTACCTAGTGGAGAGATACTTTTTTGCATGTTGTACGTTGTTCCTATTCTCAGTATTTTGAAAGATTGTACTTCTCAACATTTCTACAGCCTTTTCAGAGCAGTGCTTTCAAAGTGATACTACTCACCATTTGTACCCAGATGTTTGCTTGTATGGGCAAAGGGGATGTCAGAGCTGATACCAGGAAGAATATTCATCCCCTTTCTCTCCCCTGAACTACGCACATTGGACTTTTCCTCTCAGAAATCTGAGTGAGATACATCTTGTCTAACTATAGCTATCTATAAGTTTCATTCTTGTATTTCCTCTTAAAAATATCAGTATTCTGTAAGTCTAAGGATTCATCTGGTATTGTATTCTGTTTCTATCAATGGCTGTAGCCACCTGCTTGATGAGAGTAAAAACAGGGACAACCACACAGAAGCACAGAATGATGTCGGTTGGAAGGAACCTTTAAAGACCACCTAATACAACTCTGCCATGGGCAAGGACAGCTTTCACTCGATCAGGTTGCTCAGAGCCCCATCCAGAACATTACCTGAACATGATTCCCCTGAGTACTTTCCTAGCTTCCATATGTTTTCCACTTGGATGATTTACAGAGCCTGATGTGATTTCTGGGTTACTAACTCCCAAAAGATACTTCTTCCAAGCACTTGTCCATTTCCTCCTAGAGACCATGTAACCTTTAATCACTCAAAACACTGCTTATCAGCAAGCTCCTTGGTTCTGATTCCAATCCCATGAAGAAATTTCTCTTTTTTTCTGTTTTCTAATGGGCTTCTCAGATTAATTTCATTCCCCTAGTTCTTGTATTTGAAGAGACAGCATGCAGTGTCTCCTTTTGCCATGGCATTCATGATTTTGGAATTATTATATGCCTCTATCCTCCATGTTCCCCATCTCCATGTCATCTATTTGTGTCATATGCTGTGGATTAACCTTGGCTGGCTGTTGGGTGTTTGCCAAGCTGCTCTATCATTTCACTTCCCCTAAAAAGGACAGGGGAGAAAACTGAAAAAAAAGGCTTATGGGTAGCAATAAGGACAGGGAGAGATCACATTTCAGTTTTTGTCATGGGAAAAACTTTAATTGACTTAGGGAAATTAATTTAATTTATAGACAATTAAACACAGTAAGATAGCAAGAAATAAGATAAAATCTAAAACCTCCTTCTCCCCCTCTCCCTTTTTTTCCCAGGCTTAGCTTCCCTCCAGACGTCACTACTTTCTTCCCTGTGAGCAGAGTAGGGAGACAGGGAATGGGGGTTTCAGTCAATTCCTTACGCATTGTCTCTGCTGCTCCTTCCTCCTCCCACTCTTCAAGTATGAGGGCACTCCCACGGGATACAGTCCTTCATGAACTGCTTCCCACAGGCTGCATTTCTTAGTGAACCCCTTCCACTGGGTGCAGTCCTTCAGGAACAGGCTGCTCCAGTGAGGGCTCCCCTTAGGGTCACAAGTCCTGCCAGAAAACCTGCTTGACCATGGGTTTTCTCTCCATGGGTCCACAGGTCCTGCCAGGACCCTGCTGCAGCATGATCTCCCCATGGAATCATAGTCTTCTTTGGGTACCCCACCTGCTCTGACATGGGGTCCTCCAGATATCTGCTCCACCATGGACCTCCATGGAGTGCAGGGGCTCACCATGGGCTGCACCATGGGATGCAGGGGAATCTTTTCTCTGGTGCCTAGAGCACCTCCTCCCTCCCATTCTTGATGTCTTCACAGCTGCTTCTCTCACATATTCTCATAGTTCTTTCCCAGGTGCTGTTTCCCAGCAGTTTCTGCCCTTTCTGAAATACATTATCCCAGAATCTCTACCATCATCACAAGCGGGCTCAGTGGCGGGTCTGTCTTGGAGCCAGCTGGCATTGGCTCTTTCAGACACAGGGGAACCTTCTGGCATCTTCTCAGAGAAGCCACCTTTGCACTTCGCCCTGCTACCAAAACTTTGCCATGGGAACCAAATACATATGGCCAGCCCCCCAAGTCACAGCTTGTAGGGGAGGCTGTTCCCTGCCTTTGACTGTTCATTGGTTTTTCCTGAATATTTCCTTTTCTGCAACATGACCTTTTTGACAAGAGGGAATATGAACAATTTGGTGTTCAAGATACGAGTGAGCCACAGACCTGTACACATACACTTTGTTCTTTTACAGTTTTCTGTTATTTTCCTATAAATTCCTAGCACTTGATACTTTCTGATTGTTACTGAGATGGTAGGTCCATAAAAATAACCGTCATAATCAATAATATCCCTTGAAATTATTGGTTTTCCAAAAAAAGGGAAGGTTTTTCCAGTCTTCTTTGCTAAAATCTCCATTTATAAATCTCTACCTATACCTCTGGTTTTGATTAAACATATATTTACTGAATATTTGGGATGAAAATTAGTAGCACTAAGAAGTTGAAAATAACAAGAATGTTCAAGTTATTTGCATGGCTCTTGCTTGTGTAAACAAGCCCTACAAGTAAAGCATTACTTTTTCCTCATGTATTAATTCAACTTTTATCACACAGTAAACGGGACAAAGGAAAGAAATTCTCATAAAAAATAAGAAAAACATTAATTTGCCTGTGACCATGCCAAATGCTTGCCTAACACCCTGACTAGGATACATTTACTGCCACCCTGAACCTGTAAGAAGCTCTCAGCAAACCAGGTGATGCTTGGTATGCCAGCCAACTGGGTCTAGGGATGCTATGATGAGTCTGAAGTTTTACTTTTTCCTGGGGAAATATAAATCCTGCATGCATTCAACTGCTGTACTTCTGATACACGTGTTTGCATAGAGAAGATAATGAGATATTTATAAGTGGCATGATACATTACCCCATAAAATTGATGAGCAATCCATGCATCAGGCTCTAAGAGAATCAAGAAATTAATCAGTCACAAAGTATCCCTTCTTGCTTCTGAATTCTAATTTCTTAGAGGAGCTGTGAAAACTGTAAACTATTAAGAAGTCAAAAGTTAACATTCTGCAATAACTCATGATTTATCCATCTGATTTTAAAACTACCTAATAGAAAGATTTAAGTGCTTATTTCTCTCAGGAAATAACAGAGATGAATGATGCAGTCAGAGGTGCAAAACAAAAGAAAAAATCCACTTAAAGGGTATATTCAGGAGCTTTTGGCAGGGAAAAGAGCTGTCCAAAACCATGAAGGTATAGAGCCTAGGCAGGAAGCCTTTCATAGTGAATGATACAGGCTACGGGATTATCTTTCAGAAGTGTCTTTCAATAACTTGTGAAGATCTGTTCAAGGTCTGGAATAGGTGGATGACTGGAGAAAGCACACCTCCACTGTTACAATATAATACCCAGAAACTTGGCCCAAGTCTTTGGTCATGAGAGTTAATTTCACTTTTGGGCTGCTCCAGAGGCAATATAAATATTACATGTTCCTTGCCTGGAGCTGGCTATAAATCAATCTTAGACAAGATGTGCTTAGAAAAGATGTGTGTTTCAGAACCCTGCAAAGTTCAGAAATATTCACATCAGAGAGTTACTCCACAGTGATGCAGTGCCTACTTTAAGCAGATCTACAGTTTATCACCTAAAATTACCCTCAGATATTTCCAGTGAGAGATATGATATTGAAGAGACTGTTCTTCAATTCACTGATTCTGCTAGAGTTTGGGTTGTCTGTAATCCTTAAACACTAGGTAATATCGTAGATGGAAGGATTGATTGTATCAGGTAAAATTGAGAAATACTTGGTTGAGAAGGAAAAAGGACAAAGTAAAAGCAAGCCAACCAAGTTCAAGTGAACACACTGAGTTAATCTAGTTTGTTCTTTTATACCCTTTATAAAGATATCTGCTTCCTTCTCCTTTATCACTGATACTTCATTCCTTCTTTTGAACTTTTGGACTAAATGACTATTGAAAATCTTACCAAATACCTCCTAAGATTTTTGAAATTTTCTTTTCAAAGGAAGTCATGGCCTGACCAATTTACTTCTTATTTATAAGAAACCTTGTCAAGACAGGAAAAATATTTTAAAAATTACTTGGAAGTAAACATCAGCTATATAAAAGACATGTGACAAAAACTTGAGCAAATTACTGTCAGGCACTATGTTCATGTGAATAGTGATGAATTTAAATCTCTTTTAAGAGTTTTACTGTCCCTCCTGACCCCTGAACTGGAGAATAAAAAACCAGAATACAAGTTCCTCCAAGCTGCAGAGATCCCCATTGAGAAAAGAATGAATTTTAGGTTTACATTCAGAGGCATCTAATTAAATGGTGAAAATGACATTCATGCAAATAGTACCCATTCAATTGATAGAGCACACATGTACTCTGCAGCATGTATGTTCTAATATTGAATGTGAAATGTAAGTTTTTAATAGCTCTAGAAGGCTCAAATGGATATTATAATGACTTTTTAACAATGTTCCTTATTCCATTTAAGGAGAGAGAATTGCTAATCCATTTGCTTCTTTATTTCTGATTTTGTATTAGAAAGGGATAAATTACACAGTGCTACATTTGAAGCAATTCTCAGTCACAAATAAATTGAGTGGAAAGTAAGGATTAATTTGTGGTGGAAACAAGAGGGAGAAAATCAGGTTAATCTGCACTAGAGGAGAGAAAAAAAAGTAAATTACAAAAGTATTATAAGGGACAAGATTTTTCTGAGATGTATGAAGTTAGCCTAAAACTGAACTAACAAATCTCAGTGTCTATGACTTAACTATTTTATATTCCCTCCAATTGGAAACAACTAATGCAATGAATATATTTCTGTCTTTTAATCTAAGCTCTTATTCACCTGCATATTTATGCGTGCAGTTCAGCAACTATTAGTAGCATTCCCTCAGTCCCAACTGGTCTCCATATCCCTCATTCATTTCTTATTGGAATTTTTCATGTTAATTCCCATCCTCTCTAAATTGACTGGGTTTTATGTAATGTTATTAAAAACCTTTTTATTCAAAATACTATGACAAGATAACTATTAAAGTGGCTTATCTTTTAATAATTAATTTTCTAGGAACTGACTTCTAATAGATGATATTCAAAGTTATAAATACTTCTTTTTTTTCCTTAGGAGGCTTGGTGTTTCTCAAACTTGCCTTTTTTCAAATTCTTCATTGGCAAGGAGTTATGATTCCCTCCTTCAGCAAGATCAAAAATTCACCCTTCTTCTCAGGACCATCTTTTACTGGATCTCTCCACTTACATTGCTGGTACGTTTGAAGATAGGGGCTTTGCAATACCTCTGCCCAGAGAGACAATACCTCTGCCTGTGAGATGTGAACGGCATCACTATGGGCAAGGCAAAAGAAGCAAACAAAAAAAAATGCCCAACCCAAAACTTTGTTTTCAATCAGCACCATTTTCTCCTCTTCCCTCTGACCTTTTCAAAATCAAGATAAGGTTTACTTTAAATGAGGTGCACAAAATTACAAACACCAGCTAGTTGTCCTAGTAGTGTCTTTTGGGGAAAACTTCAGTTTTAAAGAAGTGACTCATTAGTTTCTGTGCTTTCCAAATGACAAAAATGCCTTCACTGCACTTCCCTCAAGCACTGCTCTACTTGCCTTCTATAGCATCAGATTCTTGTTGGCAACAGTAGCTAGTTTTTGCTTCAGGACTGGATTATCCTGTGAGACCCCTACTCTCTCTGAAAACAGGAGCCAGGCTCCACAGAGAAGATACAGAAGCATAGGTAGACTTATTTCTATAAACCGCAGCAGAATAGTATATTTCTGGAAAGTTCTAAAATAAGCTAACAAAGCCCAGAAATTAAAAGCAATACTAGTTCTGCTCTTTTTGAAACAACTGGGGGCAGCTAAGCTCATTCCTGAAACTGGAGATTTGCTTAAGCCACCACACTTGCACCTGGGCAAGCTGCAAATATTGGGTTACCTAAGACAGTCCAGAGGGAGTAAGCACCTCATACATTTAGCCTTCCCCAGTAAGAGGTAACAGTGGAGCCCAAAAGGGACTGCAAGAACCAGGAAACCTGAATTTGGATTCTCGTTCTGCAAATACCAGCCCTTGCTGAAGCGAATGAAACAGAGTCCAGGTTTAGGAAACCTTTGTGCAAATCAATAAAGTGAACAGAAAGAACAACCAGAGTGTAAAGGAACAAGATACTGCTGTGGAATTACTGTACCTGCACCAATAGTCAACCAAGATAATGTTCAACCCAGCCTACAGCTGTTAACTCTAGTGTGAAGACACCCGAGCCCGTATTAGCACAGCAGTCTGGGGACATCCTGTGTGCCAGGAACAATGGCTGCCCACAACGAGACTGCCTGTCTAATCAGAGATTTTGTCAGTCTCCCATGGGCTTCTTCCCACATGAACTGTGTGCCTCCCATCCAGGCTATTGCTGGGGCAGCAGAGACTCACTGCACCCTTGCCAAAGTACTCAGGGCTTTGCCATGAAAACAGCCACTAGCCAACCTTCACTCCAGGCTGGTCCTTACAACTTCCCCTTGAACCTTCGTCACAGACTTTGTTTCTCTGTGCTCTGAAGAAACTTTCTGACACTTTCATGCCCTGAATACAGAATATCCAAATCAGCTTCCTCATGTGTTTTTAGCAGTGCTTGCACTGAGTTTCTACTTCGAATGTGAGAACAGGATGCCCTGACAAAACAGTGCCACATCCCAAGCCCAAGTGTGGAGTCTGCCACCATAACTGTTTTGATTAAAATAGAAAGCATTACTGAATGTAGATAAAAAAGGCCATGAAATACAGATTGCTAAGGTCAGAAGAATTCTGCAAATGGGTCATCATTTCCAGTACATTTACATTTACAGTACTGACACTAAAACCAATGCTCTAACTGCAATATCAGTGTTCTTCTCAATGCTTTTTAATAAAGTTTTTTCCAAAATGCTCACGGGAAGGTGAATTCTCAGCATGGGCTAACATGCTCAGAAACCTCATTGAAAGACTTCCTAAACATACAAAGTAATAATAAGCAGCACAGATGTAGTGGAATTTGATGTTGTAATTATAATTACAGCTTAAATTAATTTTCAAATGAAAGCAAAGCATTCTAATACCTACTCTTTCCTAAATAAAAATTTTCATTTCATGAATACAAGCCTTGGACTCATCACTCAGGATTTTCTCAACTTACTTAGAGCACCTATAAACTTTCACCCTGTCCACTGTGTAAATTTCTATAGGTGCACTGTAATTTCTGTAGTGTTTTGTATGAACACTCCAGGCTTTTCAATTAAGATATAAGGCATTATATCAGCTTTACATATATACATATTTCAAAAGAAGAAGCTTCCAGTCATGGAAGGAATTTTTAAAGAAATTCGTGGAAACAGTAGCTTCACTGATCAATATTGCTAGGTGAGAGAAATGGCCTCTCCATTTCCCTGTTATCCCTTGAGACAGATACGTTCATAAATATGAGAAAGCAGAAGAAGTCTTCCAAGCTGCCAACATATTTGCACATCATATAACTTGCCCTATGATAATAAATACCCTGCTGCACCTGCTTGCCTTTATTGAAGGATATGTAGGAAATTTCTTCCTCAAGTTAGTAGCTCTACCTGTGAATAGTGGGATACTGCCTACAAGGTAAGGTTTTACAGTTTCATCTGACCTCTCAGTTTCCCTTCATGAAGTGTGCTTTCTATCATTACTACTTTCTGAGAACTTGGAGGAAAGGTCAGGACACTTTTGTCTAGGAGTGAGCAAACAAATAATTAATTTATATGTATTTAGTTCTTTAAGAAATGCCTACTGGTTTTGTCCAAATATAAAGTAATAATATGCATGAACATGTCAATATTAATCTTGATTTCCACAGTTCAATATAGCTACCTCTTAAATGACTGTCCTAAAATGTGTTTGTTATCTTGAGATGACAACCCAGATAGAAACAAATTAATTCACACTACTGAAAAAGAATATTTATAGTGTTATTAGGTGAGGGCTGGAAACACAGTGAGTGAAAATGCCAGCCAAACCTCTTCTGACCCACATCACACTCCCAAGTCCCGGAAATGAAGTCCATGCTTGACTCTTATCGCACTCCTTGGAATGTGGCAGCACAAGAGGGTAATCACACAGCGGTGCCGCAGTGTCAGCGCCCTGTCAGCTGGGGCTTTGCAACCACAGAACAGAGCCCTTGTCTGCCCAGGGATAGTATCTAAAATAGGCTCAGCAAAGCACAAAAGAAGGGCTAATAATCCCTGCCCTAGAGAGTACACCCTCTGGCAGTTTGATGCTGTGTTGAAACTCATAAGCACGGCTCTTCAGTCGGTGCCAACCCCCTGAAATATCCATAAAAGTCTGCATAGTCTATTGCTTCTGCTCATGAAATTGAGAAGGACTTGGTACTTCAAAAGAAAAGCTACAGATAAAAAGTATCACGGTGGGAGGAATGCAAGTAGACAAGTTCAGGAGTTTAAATTTTTATTATTTATTTATTTATTTATTTATTATGCCTATTTTTTCTTTTCCTCCTTCATCAGCGTTTTTTCTTCTAAGATGCTGAATAGACCCTCAGCTCTGGGTTTCATTTCTCCATCTGATTCATCCCACCCAGGATCTGTGAAGTTGGCAGCATGCTATATAATTTCTCTCTGCTTACTTCTTCCCCCTGCAGGTTTACAATAGTGAATTTACTGCAGCAGAGAAAATATCATTCTGATCAAATATTGAAAAATATTTCTATATACTTTTTTATAGATTTATTTATTCTTAGCCTGTAATTTTTCTTATGATGTTCAAATCAATCCATTATCTAGCAAATAAAGGAAATTCTAGAGAGAAATGTCTTAATGCACTAAGGAACACATATTTATTGTAACATTTAGGTGTTATAAAGAACTGTGATTGCCTCCAAAAAAAACTATTTCAAGGGAACACAATGGTATAGCTTTTTAAATGGTACACACTAGCTCATTCTCCAAGCCCCCTTGCTGGTTGCTCTCTTCCTGTCCTCTATTTGTACAGGAGGTTCATTGAATCACAGCTTTTCTGCCTGCCTGAGTTTCACCCACTCATTATCAGGAATGAATCACATCTCCGTAGCATCTCCTCTCCTCCCAGCCAGTCTCCAAACAGAAGAACCAGCCCACAGATGAGCTCCTGATTTCAGTCATGTGAGCGATTCTCCCACCCCAGTGGATGTGGGCGACCACCTGTGGTGTGTGCACAGCTCGGCACTGGCTGGGTGGGTACAGCTGGGCACTGGGGCTGCACAGCACCAGGGATGCTAGGGGAGCCCAGTCCCTGGCAGTGGGAAGTCATCAGCTTAAAAGAGCTACCATGGTACCTGCTGAAATATCTCTTTCCTTCCCACACTGTTTCTCCTTGCTTGTGTAATGACCCCACTACTCCCCTTACCTCCAGGAATGTGGTTCTAAGCTGTTGCAGTTTTCAGTGTATTCGCTTATGCTGCAGGTATGCTTTAACACCATTCCCAAAAGTGACTTGGATTATTGACTGATAAATGGTTCAAAAATAGCTGGTCTATCTTTTTCTTCTTTTTTTTTTCCCTCTCAAACTTGTAAAAGCAGCTGACAACCTGGGGTTCAGATTGTCCCATATTTCAAAAGAGAAATAGATGTTCTACTCATATAGAAATTACTGACTACTGTAGTCCTGAAGTCCTGGAGCTGAGTCAAGCTTTTCCACCAAAGATAAAATAAATACATTCATATTAGCAGCTTCTTTTGACAGTTTTTGTTATTTTTACTTTATGCACATGGATTTTTAAAAAGAGGCTTTAATGCCCAGATCTTTCTTCCCAGAGCCTGTTCTTTATTATATCATGTCAAATAAAGTAACAGAAAGAACACAGTGGGACAGAACAGCAGAAGAGGAGTGGAAAAGGGCAAGTAGGGAAAAAAATGAGGCTCGGGAACACAGTGCTGTGTTCAAATCATGGGAATACTAATGGATGAACTTTCCCTGAGGAGAGAGGCAGGCGTGAGAGCAGTTCACAGACCAGAGCTTAGAAAGAAAGGTTTATATCAACTAGCTTTGAGATTCTAAGTGCCTCACTATGAGTATGTAATTTTGGAATATTATTTTCTTGGGCTTTTTGTGAATTCAAGGATAATTCAGAAATCCTCCCCATTCAGGGTTTCTCTCTTTTGATCAGAAAGCCAGAGTGTATCCTCATGTTAAATATCTGTAACTAGGTGACCTGGCCATCCTAGCTGAGATATTCACATCCTTAAACACCCTATTTCAAGAGACTGACCACTACAACTTTACAAAACACCTAGTTAATATAAGCATCACCATATTATATAAGAGTATGTATTATTCAGATTGCACTCTTGAAAACTGTGTGAAGACTCATAATGCATCCCAACATCCTGATGTTACTGGATTAAGGCACAGAAGTGGAGCAGGACAGGAGATCTAATCTGGAAAAAAGATTTAATGCCTTCGACAGAAAGAAAAAAATTTTGAACGGTGTTTAAAGGAACAACAATAAAGGACCCAAAAGAATAAAATAAATTACATCTTTTTTTTTCACTAATTTATTTCTGGTTTGGAGGTCAGAGGTGAGGTGGAAGAAAACTTTACATGGGAAGGAAAACTATGGAAGCAAGTAAACTAAGGGGATGAACACTCGTCACTACTACCCCTTTCATCATTCCCCAGAGCCACAGACCCATTAGGACAGTGAGGAATCTACTTTTTGAGTGCTGTCCCAGTAAGACTCAGCAGAGAGATGGATGTAGATTTAGCACCACACCCATGACCTTTGGCCAGATCATGAGCAAGTCCTGGGAGATACCTGGTTTGTACTGCTGCCTGTTTCTCTCTTATCTGACAGTCTCATTTTGACATGCAAGGCCATCTCTTGTACAAGACAACATTTCTGTGAATTTGTGACAAATGAGGTAACTCGGTAATAGTCTCAACAGCCCAATCCTGCTACAGGTTCACCACATCACAGAGCAGCTGACGAGACCATGTGTTCTGCCTACATCTTTCCAGCACCTGAGACAAGAATGGCTTTTTCTATTTTTGCTGCTTTCTTCTAGTACATTATGTCTTAAGAAAAAAAATTTAAACCAGCAGTCCATCTCAGCTAACTTTTTTTCCTTCATCCCTTCCCCAGTACCTAAGAGAATGGTCATTAGTTCTAAATATAGTAAAACGCACTCAAGCAGGACTTCTACCCATTAAAAAAACAATAAAAAAAAGCGCCAAACAAAAACCAAAACCAGAACAAAACAAAATAAAACCACACACTTTCTAGAAAAAATAAAAGGAAATTTAAAAGGAACACAAACCCACAAAAATGGAAGTCAGTTCCTGTTTAACATTCTCATTGCTTGTCTTCACCTGTTCCCTTCTTTCTCATCTATCCTGCACAGATAAAGATGTGCTAATATGAAAGAAACCCACAGTACCCACTGACATCTACAGTAGCATGTAGGCTCCATAAAAAGAACAGATCTGTAGAACAGAGAAGCTGGCTCTAGGGACTTGACATCCACTACAAAGCTGACATTGGTGCACTCCCAGTTATTCAAAACTGAAAATGATCTCTGAATTCATTACTGACAGTGAGAGACACACTTTAAACACCTTTAATTATTTATGTTTATTTATAGAAATACAATATAACTCTGTATTTTCCTCTATGTAAAAAAGTGTTACACTGTTATTTGTAACACCAAACAAACATTATATGGATTTCAGAGTTACCCGTTTTAGCAGTGAAATTGCCAAGGTAATGAAGCAATATTTATGACACTATATAAGCCTTCCCTTTATTACAGTATATTCAGAGAAGACACTCTGATGCTAAACTAGTTCATCTCAGCAAAAGCTCACACATCAACTGTTTTGTTGAGGTGGGGGTTGAAATCTGACTGCAGCTTCTTCTTTGAGACATCTTTGCCTACGCCTTGTTCCTGGATCAATATTTCACTTCTGTGTTTGCTGGGTACATACTTTTTGTTCATTTCTCCATAGGTACATTCCAAAATATTCACACATTTCAAAAAAATCACATTCTTTAATATATACAGCAAACAATTGAAGAGGAATCTTAGTTAAGGTGTCTGTGTTGATGGGCATTTTGTAACTGGCAAAGCCAGCTACTGCAACCAGCATGCTCTTCCAAACATGCCATACCCTGCTTGTTTTGGGCCTCCATACTCAAGTGGTATTGAAGATTCAGGGTTCTAAGTCAACTTTAACATTAAGGAGAAAAAGGCAAAAATCAAAACAAATATTTAATTTTCAAAAACTATACAGCAGAAGGAAGAAAGTGGCAGTTGGGTAAAACAAAATTTTCATGTCCAATCCTTACATGGAAGTGGAACCCACTTGGATATCACCCATTTCCAGGCTTGCCATCACTGGTGTGGAATTTTTCTTACCAAAAGAAGTTAGGTTTTCTCCAAGCTTTCATGTTGTTTTGCTGAAAGTTCAAGAAAAAAAAAAACAAAACAAAGCTGTCTCTAGAGGGAGATCTGGTTTTATGCTCTATCTGCACTATACATTTGTGACCGATCTACAGGATAATACAAAAATCAGCCCAAATCTTAAAGATCAGCCCACCTTAGATATTTTAGAGGAATGGCCCATAGACTAAGGGAACTATATCTGCATATATATATCAAAAGACAGGAAAGAATATGTTGGAAACGTTGGGACCTGTCCATGATGGAAATGGTATACAATTAGGGGTGGGTATTGTCATGGTTTCAGACGAAGGAGAGTTAATTTTTTTCCTAGTGGCTGGTACAGTGCTGTATTTTGGATTTAGGATGAGAATAATGTTGATAACACACTGAAGCCTTAGTTGTTGCTAAGAAGTGTTTACATAAAGTCAAGGCCTTTTCTGCCTCCCAACCCACCCCACTACTGAGCAGGGTGGGGGTGCACAAGAAGCATTTCTGTTCTATTCAATTGTCTCTATCTGAGCTCAAGAGTTTTGCTTTTTGTTTTCCACAAATTTCTCACTCATCCCACTGGGGTGGTGAGTGAGAGAGCAGCTGTGTGGTGTTTAGCCACCTGGTTAAAACATGACACCATTTCAGATCTAAGATGACTCACATTCAGCTACAGATCATCAAAGACCTGCCAAAGTACATATAGCTTGAAATTCCCTAGAATTGCATGTCTTCTGCCTCCCTTCAACATACATCCTTTGAGTATAAAAAAAAAAAAAAGAAATCAAAAATCACTAAGCAAACCAAAGCTATTCTGAGGCAAGCACTCAGCATTGATAGTTTCACTTCTATGTTTAAAGTTGTTAAACTTGTAAACCACTAAAAATAGCACCTTCCAATGCAAAAACAAAGAAAAGAAAAAATCCTTACTTGGTTTTTCCTAAAAATATAAATATCATAAAAAAAAAGTTGAAGTGTGGCTTGCAATATACCACCTACAAGAAAGATGGAGAGAGGCTATTTTCAAGAATATGTAGTGAGATGACAGGGGGGAATGGATTAAAACTGAAAGAGAGTAGGTTTAGATTAATATTAGGAAGAAATTCTTTACTGCGAAGGTGGAGAGGCGCTGGAAAAGGTTTCCAAGAGGAGTTGTGGATGTCCCATCCCTGGCTGCATTCAAGGCAAGGCTGGATGGGGCTCTGACTAACCTGGTCTAGTGAAAGGTGTCCCTGTCCATGGCTGGGTGGTTTGAACTAGATGACCTTTAAGGTCCTTTCCAACTCAAGCTATTCTATGTTTCTATGATTCTGTGATTTTCATTTAAATAACCTTTTGCAAGTGCCTGAATGCCTTGTGTAGAAAGATTCTACCTGAAACACTTCTGATGCCTGATCTCTTCAAGATCTTAGTGGAGTTTTGTGGGGCTCTGTGGCCTCAGCTGAGGCTCCCTTTGAAATACAGAAACATCTTCTGTATGGAGGTACAGAAATCTCACTGGTCCAGTCCACTCCTGTTTCTGTAAGAGAGTTACAGTGCTGTTTAAACTTGTACCACTTAATCATATCCTTCCACCTCTTAAGGAAGAGTGATTGGCACGCATTGCTGGCTTTCTATTTCTTCTCTTCTAGAGGTGAGGTGTGCTACATGATCCACCATAACAAGTTCAGGGAAGAAAATAATGAAATACTCTTTACTGCGTGTAATAAGTGGTTTATTCATACAGTTATGGAAAACATTTTGAAACAGCTGAGATTAAAAACCACAGGAAGCTGCTGAGGTACATTATTTATCAATATGATCTGTACCACTATTTGGCTCCTTCATCCTGCAAGTAATTTCCACTATGCAGTTCTTCACCAGGCACTAATTGGTAGCTCTGTAGGTACTCTTACGGTATATTTTCCTTTGCCTTCAAAAGTCAAACAGTGAAAAATAATGTTCCTAGGCTGATATTTTTATCCTATTTTTATTCCTTTAAGGAAAGACTACAGGAATAACTGTTAAAATTTGAAACATGGCATGTGGTCCTAATAGACTACTAATTTTGGATTTTACTTCATATTATAAGAAAAAGGGTTTTTGTGTGAATAAAGATGTTCAAGTTCATTGCTTTTGCAACTGTAGCAGAAAATTTGTTTTAGCATTTAGGGGAATATGCTTTGAATTTGGTTTTACAAATATTTTAATATTGCAGTAACTTTAAACACATTTTTCTATAACTTAATGGTGCTTGCCTGTCAAATTATCAATGATTACTCACTCATTTCAGGTGTGAGTCACAACCAACAAGTAAAATTCCCTTGCAACACGATATCTTCCAACAACATCTATTTACAGATAAAAATGTGCTGCTGTTCAAAAGTGATGAAAAACACTTGCATCCTATAAATGCCTAAGCTAATCATTTTCATACCTTGAAGAAAACAAATTTTAGACTTCTTAAGAAGGTCATCCTGATGAACAGTAAGGAAAGAGATGCTCTATAGGTTATAACAATAAAACTCCTCTGCAATTTACTGAGGTTTCTTTTTTCAACAGACCTATGATCTGTTGCTTACATAAAGTCTGGGAAGCAAAGAATTTCATGATTAAGTGTTTTAGGAAGCAATTATGGGATGCTTTCCAGTAACACAACCATCCAGAGTTATTGCTTTGCTTGGTGTTTTCATTTCCAACATCTCAAGGTTAGAAAATCTATTACACAAGGAAAAGTGTTTGCCAACAACTTGTATACAACAGCTCAGTTTTCACTGTTACCTCTCATGCTCAGAAAAGGGTGTAAAACTTAGAATAATAGAAACATAGAATCATTAAGGTTGGAAGAGTTCTCCAAGATCACTGAGTGCATTCAGCTGTCTAAGATTTGTATGATGTTCTCTATAGTAATTCTGTAGTTAAGAATTGAATTTTAAGCAACTATGATGAGAAAAGAGCAAATGAAGGTAGAAGCTTGCAAATGTGGAAGGGATGCTAACATCACCTCAGACCATAATCTTATACTACAGGTTGAGTAGAGTTCCCCCAAGAACCACAGACCTGAATATTTGTAAGAATCCTTACATTCTCTCCATTTTGTCAAAATCCATGCTGGACATGATGCGAGAGACCTTGGGGATGCAAAGCATAGATGGATGCACTAGTTGCTTACACTTCCAGACTTGATGGCTCATATTCTGAAGTTACAACCAAGGACTCTATCCTTACTTTTTAAAATCAGGCTCATTTCTTCACAAATGTCCAAAATCTAATGGAAATGATATTACAGGACAGGAAAACTAGTAATATATAGCTATTACATGTATCTAATCTCATTCTTTTTAGTTTATTCTTCCCCAAACACAATTTATAAAAGAAGAAATTATAAATACACAATAATGACCTGAATTTATTTTTCCCATTCATCTGTATAGGAGATTTAAGTGCTTGTCCCAGCACAACTATGTCACAGGATGTGATATTCCTCTCTAGAGACTGCCTCAGTACCACAAAAAGTTTATTTTGATGACACAGCCACAACAACTAAGGCATAAAAGACCACTTCTTGTACTCAACAGACTCTTGCTTGGCTGTATCAGCTGTACACATGGGCAGGGATGGGGACAGAGGAGGAAGAACATGTTCCTCTCTCAACAGCCACCAGCTGGCACAAGGTCCTGTCCTCACTCACGGTGTGTCCAGCACAGTGTTAACTCAAGGCCAACAGCTTTTCCAGAGTTTCCTTCCCTTTTTATGCCTTCTTTCTCCCTGTCCATCTGTGGGATGCTGAGGAACTTGCACATTAGAGGCACCTTAATCTTAAACACTTCCCTACAGTGTATTCATTTTTTCATTCAGTCAAGACCACAAATGTGCATGTTAATGTCAGCTGTGCCAAGGGCACTTGAAAAGCTGATTGAGCTTCTGACCCCACTCCAGGAGATGAGATGCATGAGCACGTCCTTCAAAGCACAGAGCAGTCCTACGCCTGTAGAATGCTGCTACGCCTCAGCATTTCTGTACTTTGCAATGTTTGTAGGAAAACCTTCCCTTCAAGCATTAGCCATCTGGCAACGTTTGCCTCTCAAATCTTTGTGCATGCCTCAAGAGACAGCTGTGGGCAGATCTAAGGCAGTAACAAATACACTAGACTAGGCCCTTTGTCTTTTTAAATTTTGTCTGTTTTAATGGAGAGTAGAGAGAAGGGGAGCATTCATCATGATACCTTATATACTCCATAAAATTGCTTCATATTTTGGTAGCATGTACCTTTCCTATACAAAAAGCAGTCTGTGCTTTCAAAACACTCAAATGTAGATTAAAAACTCAATAACCAGAAAAGAAGCACACAGCCAGCCTAGGTATAATTACAACTGTAATACTAAAATCAACTCAAAATATCTTAAATTGTTCATCACATCAATGCCAAACCTAACACCTGAGAACAGGGTGCTGACTTACTTGAGGAATACTTGTATGACTAACCAACCATGTGCTTGAATTCAAGTTTCAGACTCAAGCCAATAGCTGGCAATTTATTCTATTTCACAGATTCTTGTATTTGCAAAACACAGTTGCCATTTTTTTTCTTCACCCTTCAAAAGATATAAATTCACTCAGAAGAAAACAATGTCAGGCTTAAGGGAAGAAAAGCAACCCAGTAGTGAATTTATGATTTTGTTGTTTCGAAGGCTGCTAACTCAAGCTCCCTGCCTCCCTTTTTATTTTTATATGAGTACATAAGGAATTTTTGTCAGAGCAATCAGTCAGAGAAACATTAAACACTATACTTGATGGAATACATCCAGTAAATAATCACACTGGAATCAGTTTATCTACAAGAAATTGAAGTATATGGGCTCCAACTCTTAAGTAAAATACTTTCTTATGATTGAAACGAAGTGAAGACACCACCAATTCAGAAGATAAATCTCCCTCTTTTCATCTATTCTGCCTCTGCATACCCAGTGCTTATTAATACTGATGCTCAAACTCTGAAAAGAACACACTTTACAGATTAAGACAGCTCAATCCCTCACTTCCCAATTTAAAAATCTTGTCTGAACACACAGAAATTGATACATTACCTTACATTCTGTGAAAGCTAAATATAATTTTATTTCTTTTTTATAGTCCAACCTCCTGCTCATGTGAGGGTCAATTCTGAGGTACAACCAGGTCGCTCAGGTGAAGCTATTTCATCTTGAAACCCTGCAAGAATGACACTGCACAATCTCTATGGGCATGTCCTATCCCACTGCCCAAGTGTCCTCCTGAGAAGGACATGGGATACACTCCTATAAAAGAATGTTGCTTTTCCCATTTTTCTGTCTGTGGCCACTGCTTCAGAGACTGGCTCAGACTTCTCAGTTCCCTCCCTGTAGGCACCATGTGCCTGTGCTTAGGTCCTCTGCAGCCATCTCTGCCCCAGGCTGACAAGCCCCTCTTCCTCAGCCTGCCACAGCACTGACCAACTTGACCTCCCCCACTGCAGGCCTTCACATAAGGCCTTGTAGGATTTCATGACTCCTCTTGTTTATGTACACCCTTCTGGATGGCAGCCCTACCCTCAAACATACTGATGACTTCCGTTTGTTGATGCTGCCTTCCATTGCCTCCTCCAAGTTGGTTGGACATTGACAAAGTCATTGAAGAGGGTAGGACCCAGGACAGACCCCTGCAGTAGTGCACTTGTAACTGACCTCCAAGTAGAGCACAACCACTGAACTTTAGCCTGATCATCCATTCTTTTCACCCATCCGGTAGTCCATTATCTGGTCTGGAGTGTCCTAACTTGGACTGAAGAGTATGGTGGCAGATGGAGCTGAAAGCTTTGGTTAAGTTGTAAATGCCATTCACTGTTCTCCCCTAGTCCAGCAATCCAATAAATTTATCCAAAAAAGGCAGTCGAGTTTGTCAGACATGATTTATTCCTGGAAAATTAATTCTGGCAGCTTCTAGTTACCTTCTATATGTGCCCAGAAATGTGCTCTAAGGAGACTTTTCTAAAACACCCACAGGGGTCACAGTGAGGCTGAAACTCCATAGTTCCCCAGATTGTCCTTTTTGCCTTTTACAGAGACAAGTGCAACATTTGTTTTTTCCACTCATTGGGAACCCACCCTGTTCTCACTGACTTTCAAAGATGATAGAAAGTGGCCTTGCAAGTACATCAGCCAAGTCTCTAGGCAGCCTTGAATGCAGCCAATCTGGTCCCGTCCTCATCCAGTGCTAGTCATTCTCTTCATCCAAACCTTTCACTGAGCACGAGACCTGAGAGACTTTTCTGGTGAAGACGCAGGCAAAGAAGACATTGAATCTATCAGCCTTATCCATGCCTCCTGTTACTAAATCACCCACCCTATTCACCAGTGTGTCACATTTTCTTTGCCTAGCCTTTAGTAAATACAGTGTTTTTCCTATCTGAAAATTACTTACTACAATACTTTAACACACAACAAGGCTCACTTTCGGAAAGGCGGGTGGGGAGTTTTGTTCAAAGTCTAAGGGCTTTGAGGTTTTATTTTAAAATAAAAAAGAGAGACTCCATGTATAAGTTTATTAATTAATTCTCTAATATGCTTTCTTTATATATATATATGTAGCCTTAAACACTAAGCACAGGACTTGGGAAATCTGTAACTTAAGACGAGTAATTATATTTCAAGTAAACCCTTTCTTTCCTTATATGCCCAGACTGTGTCTGAATTCAAAGGTCATTTCAACTAGAATAAATTTAATCTGAATGCTCTGTTAGAACAGATGTTGCATGTTATTTTGCATATGTCTATCTTCACTGCAATCAATAAACACCTGCATGGCAAAATGGGAATAGGGGACAATTTATTCCTCAGTTGTCCTTTGTGAAAAGGGAGTTCATGCAAAGGAACAGTGTAGGCAACTCTACTGGCTGCTGTGAAAGGGATCCAATGCAATCAACAGACTAATCTTTTACATGCCCATTTTAAAGTTTCACTAAACAACAGTACACAAGCTGAAAAGATTAATGGTAAGAAATGAGAGATTCCTCAAGCAGACAGACTCAGGTGCAGAGATCAAAGACAGTAAAAGGGTAATCAGAGTTCAATGCTGCAAAATACTCAGTACTGTAAACAGGCATGAATGTCAGAAGCTCTTTCAAGATATGAGGATGTCATAGGATGACCCAACATCTTGGAGAATAAATGTAGCAAATATTGATTTGAGCAAAACAGTTTGTAGAAGAGTGTGATCTGCAAAAAAAAAAAAGTATTTCAAACAAACAAAGCATGGTACACGTTAATTCAAAAAATAAATCAATTTTTAGCTGAGAATTTACAAAGAAATGGGACAAGTATGGAGTACATATTTTTTCACAGCTGAGTAATACTCTGATCAACCATGTGCTTTGTAAACACCTGCCTGAATGTCAGGTCAGATGAATCAATCACATCTGAGTTCCTTCTTCTTCAAATACAGTTATTTTCCTCTTCTAGACAATGAGAAACCTTCTTAGAGGTGACTCATGTACATGGCTGTAGCTGAATTTTTATGATGTGAAACTTATTCTTTCCAGGACAACCTTTTGTTTGGCAAGAAGTAGCCACAGAACTCCGCCTTGCAAACGTGTGCCTAGTCGCTGAGTACACAGTGGTCACTATAAAAACACTCAGACAATGTACAGCCATGTTAATGCAAGGGCAAGTCTTGAGTCAGCCTTGCTGAGGTGTGCAGACCTTAGAAGAGCAGTGGGTGAAGCACTCAGAGAGACCTCCATGAGCAGAGTAGCCCTGTTCCAAGTCCTACTACCAGGGACTGCCCTGAAGATCTGCTGGCTTCTCTTATTTAGATGGGTAAGGAAAGGAATCTAAGGGCTACGTGAGCACACATAGACACAGTATCAGAATTACTGGATTTGTGCTTTCCTGGACACCACTACATTAAGCAATCCTTGGCTGTTGGGCTTTTATTGTTATTACTACTACTTTGTATTGAGAATTCAACTCTTAAATAAGGTGCTATAAGAATAACTGCAGGTTTAGATACGTTGAAATCTTGAGCTAAAAAATTTAATGGTTTTTTGACTAACAGAAAGAAGGAAGTGTCTAATCCAAAACCTAGTCCCTATGTAAGAGGATACAAAATACACTTTTAAAAGACCTCACTCAGACTCAATTTTCAACAGCCTCTTTGTTCACACTTGGTAGGCACAGAAGGGTCACAGACCAAGTCTGACCCCTGCTCCTGCTCCTGAAGGAGAGTGCTTTCCATATAATTATTATTGGTAGAGCTATTTCACACAAGGTGTTGAACAGCTGTTCCAGCACAGATTTCAAGCACCGTAGCACTTTGGCCTGGGGCTCAAGGAGATGTGGGGTTGTGTTAGTGGAAGAAGATGCGGTGCTGCCTCTCAGTAATCCTTGAGCACTGAGACGGGGATTCAGTGTCGGTGTGGGAAATGCCAGCACCCTAAATAGCCTGCTTCACTGTCCATAACAGAAGTTGATTCTACTTAGTTTGGGTGCTCTGGGAATTTTGTAAAACCTAACACAAAAAAGTCTCTTTTGGGTATCAAAGTTCATATCAACACAGAATCCTGGAAAGGTCTTTACCCTCCTCTTGCTTCGGCAAAGCTTTTCGCAGTGCTGCAAATCTGAGTTCTGCCCCTGCCAATAGTTTGCTTACATTTAGTCTCACAGTGACCTTTGCTTCATTCCTTCCTCAGGACCCTTTCTCTAACTACCTATATTTCAACAATTCATCTTACTTGCACCTCACAAACTTCCATTCTCGTATGTGATTTTCCCATTACAGGTTTGCTCATCTTTTCCTGGCTGAACACACAAGCGAAAGGATCCCAAGCATTGCAAGCTTGCCATATATATCTGAACAAGATAATTTATACAGAAAAGCAAACCACTTCAAAATACACTCGTTTGCTTCACTTATTTATCCACTTGTACAACTTCACCAGTGGTAGCTAGAAGCACAAAAGTTCGGTAATGAGAGATTAAGCCTCAAAATCCTCTTCCTGAAAAATTTGAAAATACATCAGTGAATTTAACTTCTCATAGAGTGCTGTAAGTGACTGAAGAATCTCCCTGGCCACAAGTTAAAAAATACAATTTTTTATACCTATTCAAGTGCCCAGTAATTCGAAACAGAATCACTTAGGTGCTCTGCTACCTGAAATTCTGCCCTTCAGAAGCTGTTACCAACTGCAATAGGTTTTTTCTGTCTTAAGACAGGGCAATCATCTTTCACCAGGATTAAAATTATGTAACTATTACGGGGCTTTTTTTCTCATAACTTGACACCAAGAACACAAGAAACAACTAGTGAATGAAGGTTTGATAAAGTTTATGGTTTCAAGAGAAATTACAGCTATTCAATCATTCTTATTGGACTGATGGTTTTTAGTAAAACAAAAATATGCTTGCTTTTTCCATTCCAAAACATTTAAAATAAATATTCAGTATTATTGGAATGTAGTAAATTGTGAGGGTTTTCTTATCCAAATTCCAGGTATTGAGGAAAGGGTAAAAAAGCAAGGTACATTTCTTCATCCATTCTGTGTTCATTGCAGAAATAATTAAACTGACACACATCTAATGAAACCAGTTCTAAAAAAAATAAGAGGTGTATATTTTACAAGGCTATACCTTCTGAGTTATTTGGGACAGATTTGATAAGTACAGCATCATCCTAAGCCTCAATTCACTAAAACATCAATATCATCCCAACCTGTCAATTTATGTCAGAATAAAAACTCCATTTTTTTCTCTAGAGAATCTCTATTATAACACCTTTGCTTCATTTTTCACTCAAAATAAAGACTTTAAGCATTATTATTCAGTGAATAAATATAAAACTCAAAAAACTTTCTCAGCTTGGTCTAATATGAAAATATTATTTGGCAACTAAAATTCATTCCTTTCTTGGGACTTTCATTCTACTAAAGGAACTGAGGTGACACCTGAGAGCTTCAAGGTTTTCTTGCAACTGGACCTTCCTATGGAAGTGGAATATCTGCAATTATTTACAGATTCAGAGATACTCTGGAGGAGGAGCATGATTTGAATCCCTTTCTTGAAACCTCTATCTAAAATGAAAATAAAGTAGACTTAAAAATCAGTGGTTTTCTCCTTTAAAAACTTTTTTTTAACTTTCTGCCCCCAAAAAAGTTTGTTTCTTATTTTGAATTAATTTCCTATTTTGGCAACCCCAAAGAATACTAAATCAAGAAATTTACCCAGTTTGATACTATGAAAGACACCAGAAGGGGAAAAAATCTTAGGGAAAGATTTTCAAGAAGTTTCATCTTTCTTCATTTATTCTTTTTTTTTCATGTGCTATTTCTCAAATTTATTATGGCTTTATATGTGTTCATCAGTAGTCACTGTACATACAAATCAGGAAAATTTCTCTTTTCAGATTTCCATCCACCCTGTCAAAGAAAAGACTGGTTGCACAAAAACCTTACTAAGCTGCCATCTTATCCATGTGAACACAATTTAAGTATACATAATATGTCAGATGAAATCAATCAGGAAAAATCTATTACTTTGTATTGTGTTCATCTGTGACCAAAAATCCTGAGACTTCTGATGCAAATATCAAATTAACAGGCAAAACATTAAAAATGCACACTTGGGAAAGAAGAAAACAACAGTTATAGGGGAAGGAAAGGAATACCATTCTGTTTAATGCAATTATTAGGCACACAGTAGGTGAAAACATCAGCCTGCAGCAATCCTAAACAAAACAGATACTCCCAGGTGGTGTTATCCTATGCAGCTTTATGCCTCATCCTAAGGCAGAGCTTGATTCTCCATATCCAGCAAAAACCCGTGGGGTCACAAAAAGAAAAGGGTAGCATTTTCAGTTTATTCCTGTCAGCTTCCTTTACATATTTTTCTAACAGCCACCTTCTAAAATATTAAACATTATGGAAGAAAGAAAGCCTGAGATTTGAAAGAAAGAGCATTAAGGTGAGTCCACCAAGCAAGTGATTATCACTAGAGCTTGCATTCACCCCACCTGCCTGCCACTTTAAAGATCATGTACACTTAATGAAGTCAGTTACCCGAGGGAATAAGGGCATTACTCTTTACAAATAACATTATTATTAACAAGGATTTTACTTCCTACCCAGTAAAAATCTGTAGGTGGTAATAACTCTGAATGGAATAACAGTCAATTCTTACATCAATTCCCACCTTCCTCGAATCCTCAGTTTTATAATAAACAAGATTTTTGTGGATTTAATATTTACTTTTCTTTCAGGATCCAAAGGTCTTTTGAGATGTAAACTTACAAAACTAAAGCACACATCGTTCTCCCCACCCACAAAAAAAAGGTGCTGTAAAAAGCTGGAAGGCTTGTCTACAAAAGAGAGCTGATGAGGATGAATTTACAGATATTTCAAGGCAACTCAAATGCCCATATTGTGAAGACACAGTTAACACAGCCACCTTGTGGCACATCTAACCAGGATCATCTGCCAAGAAGGCCTGGTGCAGATGTATCATGCAGCAGCACAGCCACTAGAAACCAAGGTCCATCCCCATTCTGCTGGGTGTTTTCAGCTGGATGGCAGAGGTGGCCTCACTGGGGCACACTGCTTTTTGTTTAAGCAGGCACAAATTGTGTGCCCAGGTCAGGGGACGCTGGCAGGTGGGGTGGGCATGTCAACATGCCACCTTTCTCAGCAGTATCATTTAGATCCACTTATGCTGCATGAGGAATTATACCTTACTCCATTTTAGCATACTTCATGGTAATGTCCCTGTGTGACAGGCTCGGTGCAACTTGCCCAAAGCCAAGAATAAGTTTGTCTCTATACAGATACATTTTCAAGAGAAGCAGAGGGGTAGCAAAGTCAGGTCTAGACAAAAATGGAGGGACTTCCCTGGAAGGACAAATGGATTAACTCCAGGTGTGATTTGATTACAGTTCAAAATAACCTATGGTGGAGCTGTCACACACTTCCTTCAACCCTAAACCTGAAGAAAACATGTTGGTGGAAAGCAGGGCTCCCCACAACTCCAGCTAACACTACTTGATGCAGCCCTGATAAGAAAGACCTGGGGGTGTTGGTTGAGAAGTAGTTCAACAGGAGCTGGCAATGTGTACTTGCAGCCCAGGAACCCAGCTGTATCCAAAGAGCCAACAGGTCCAGGGAGGTGATTCTGCCTTATGAGACCCCACATGGAGTCCTGTGCTCAGCTCTGAGGGCCCCAACATAAAAAGGTCATGAACCTGTTGGACTGAGTCCAGAGGAGGGCCATGAAGATGATCAGAGGGCTGGAGCACCTCTGCTATGCAGACAGGCTGAAACAATTGAGGTTATTTAGCCTTAAGAAGACAAAGCTCTGGGGACCTTCCAGAGCCTTCCAGTACCTAAACGGGGCCTACAAGGAGCTGGAGAGGAACTTTTTACGAGGGCCTGTAGTGATAGGACAAGGGCTAATGGCTTTGAACTGAAAGAGGGCGGGTTAAGATTATATACAAGGAAGAAATCCTGAGAATAATGAGGCACTGGAACAGGTTGCCCAGAGAAGTTGTGGATGCCCCATCCCTGGAAGTGTTCAAGGCCAGGTTGGACAAGGTTTTTGAGCAACCTGGTCTAGTGGAAGGTTTCCTGCCCATGGCAGGGAGGGTTGCCAAGATGATTGGTAAGGTCCCTTCCAACCCAAACTGTTCTATGATGTTTCTATGGTTCTGCCTTACTCCATCACTAATGTTGCAGGTCCAGCATATTTGCAATAGGTAGCCAAATGAGAAACCTTTCCATACTTCATTGCAGCATGAACACAAACCACTTGGTTCTGCCCCACACCAATTTATAACTCAGGTAACATTAACATATGGCCTGTACAAGATGCATTGCCTACACTGGGCTCTAGAATTCTGGGCATATAAATGTGGACTAAAACCCGGGAAGCTTTCCAAGCAGCATGAGGAACCCAAAATCTGTATTCATTAGTGCTGCTATACAGATTACTGCTTTGAAGGGTGTGGCAGGTGGAAAAAAAGGCTTTGTTAAAATGCTACGGATCTGCACTTAGTCTTGGTGTTTCTTTACAGCCTCAATATTGTCTGCCTCTGTATGTTTACCCCTACAAATCTTTCATTTATCTACCAAAACAGAACGCCCTACTAGGAGACAAGAGAGAAACTTCAGGCATAAATCCATTCAGAGTAGAGAAGTTTCATTACAGACCAATTTGAAAATTAACCATTTCCTTGAAATTTAATCATTTTGTACTCTGCAAAAACTCTTACACTCAGATTGAGCTGATGAGTTGCATTTTGTGAACACAATGGTAGGTATCCAGAAACTACTTCAATATATGACTTCTTGTAGGAAAATTAATTTACTAATTTTGGGTTAGATGTTCCTTTTTTTTCCCTCTCTACACCACAGCATTTCTGAACACAACAGCAGACAGCTGTTCCATCTGGGTTCTCACTAATTAGTGAAAAGCCAGCTGATCCTGTCATTTCCCACCAAACTTTTTCCCCAGATGCAAAGTCTAACTGTCACCCTCTAAATTTTCTTCTAGTAGGGTCCTCTCAACTTAAAATTAACTCAAGCATTTTCATTACCATTTTCTCTACTCCAACACATTAAAAACTATTTAATGTGTAATTAGGTTATAAAAGTGATACACGTCTAATAACTAATATATTTTATTTTTCTTGCACTTAATTCAGCTTCTGCTTCAGTATAGCAAGAGTACAGTCTTTGACTACACTACCTTTAGCACTGCAATAAATTAAAATATATTGGAATAATCAGCAGCATGCATTTGTAGGGAAACTATGACAGCTTTCATACCAACTATTCTCTAAGTATTTACAAGGGGAAATTTAAGTAAGCCTGTCATTTGAAAAGAACGAGCTGCCAAAAACTCCACTCACAAAATTATTTTTCTTTTGATTTTGTATATGGTAACTCTGTTTTTTTCTGTCTCATATTATGCAAATATTCTTCTCATCCTCCTACACAATGGTATTTATTACACATCTGTCTTTACCTTTCTACAGTGACCATGACTGTGTCTGATTTTCAGAAACTAAAATGATATTTTCAAATTAAATTTAAATTTATAAAGGATATTATTTATATGATTAGTTAGGTTTGCATCCTTACTTGTCATATACAAATATGAAAATTATTCATATACAAAATCATATACATATATGCACTGAAAAACTTAGACTTTGGATTAGACTTCTCTACGCACTAAATCTGAAGGAAAATGGTGATCTTCAGGTAAAGGCTATGAACTTGCACTTCAAGAACTTCTGTCAGGATGAAAAACCTTTGTAATTTTCCTGCGTCTTTTAACTCCGCTAACAAAGTGTAAATAGTAGCTATATGACTATATAGGTCAGTGGTGCATAACTAAAGGACAAATAAAAATTATACAGTATAGTAGAATCATAGAGCCACAGGGGTTTTTAGGTTGTAAAAGACCTTTACAGTCATCAAGTCCAACTGTTAACATAGTTAACACTGCCAAGTTCACAACTAAACCATGTCCCCAGGTGCTGCATCTACACATCTTCTAATATCTCGAGAAAAGGTGACCCCACCACTTCCCTGCGCAGCATGTTCCAATGCCTGCCAACCCTTTCCATAAAGAACTTCTTCCTAACATTCAATTTAAACCTCACCTGGTGCAACCTGAGGCCATTTCCCTTCATCCTTGTTAGCTGAGAGAAGAGACCACACTTCCTCTTCCTGCCTCGTAGTTGTAGGAAGTGATAAGGTCTCCCCTGAGCATCCTCTTGTCCAGGCTAAACAGCCCTAGTTCCCTCAGCTGCTACTCATAGGACTTGTGCTCCAGAACCTTCACCAGCTTCACCAGCCCTTCTCTGCACGTGCTCCAGCACCTCAATGTCCTTCTTGTCATGAGGGACTCAAAATCGAACTCAGGATTTGAGGTGCAGCCTTACTAGTGCTGAGCACAGGGGGTGGATCACTGTCGCACTCCTGCTGGTCACACTACTGCTGATACAACCACAAGTTATTGCAGATACCAGCAGGGATAGGTAAAAAACTCTGGTGGCTTTCTCAAAAATAAGGAGTAAGATGGCTTTAACATGCAAAGAGCAGGAGGATGTTACCTCCTGGGAATGAGCCCTATCCTTACTGGGGTCATACCTGAATGTGGCCCAAAAAGCAAGTTAGGAATAGGAAAAGCACAACAATTGCTTCACGGAAGAGGGATAATTTAGCACAGCTCCCTTCCAAGCACCCAGAGGCCAGGGTATGAAGAGGGCAAGCAGAGGTGAACAACCATTCAGACTTTTTTCAAATCCACCTGAAACATCATGACAGCACTGTTGAAGAAAGGTGAAAGAGGTCTGTGAAGTGCAGCTTCTTCAAGAGTACTTATCTACTGTCTAGTAAAAACCTGCTCTGAAAGCAAGCTGGAGGCCCACTTGATGTCTTTATATGAAAACACCCCCTTCAAAATAGACAAGTTTACCTTTGCCTACTACTAAAAATTACCTGTTGACCTCAGTGGCTATTTTAAACTCCTTGCCTTGAGCTTTGAACACATATAAAGCTGGCTGGAAATTAAAGACAAAGAAAGAAAAAGCCTGCTGCCTTTGTGCATTAACTTCCTGGTTAATGCATGTTCACTCTGCCTGATTTTGAAAAATACCTTAAAATTTACATTTGTATGGAACAAATTAGTTATATATAAGGGGGAAAGGTCACCATGTGCTACATATAGGTCTGTATATAATAAGACAGAAAAAACATGATTTATCAACTGAAAATAGCATGTGCAGACAAACTTACAGCCCTGAGAATACAGCAGTGAAATTGAAAAACATATCTCATTCTAATTTTTCTGAGACATAACAAATATTGCCTCTATTTATCATTTTTGGAAAAGAATTAAAGAAACAATGAACTATTTTTTAAGGCATTAGATATTGCAACAACACATTAATGCTAGTATAACACTAGTTTCCAGGGTTGGTTGTTCCCAGATGTTGAAAAGTTAGGAATGTTAAGAAGCAGTTGATATTGCCTAGGGGAAAATCTATTTCTTTCAAGTTTTCAGGAGGTACTCCCTTCTGACCCTTAGCAATTGTTTTGTCACCTTGAAAGCATGAAAGGAAAGCCTCTTAAATTTTGACTACTGAAATTTGGGATAATTAGTGAAAAGAAAGTTCACAGTATGCTTGTCCTGTCTCCAGCAACTGCTACAGCTGACCATTAGAGACATGATACTGTGATAGATGACCCATTGCATGGATTTGTCTTGTTACCAAATCTCTCCAAGTATGCCTTCCACTCCCAAAAAAACCCGAAAAACCCAAAAGTGAAAACATGGATCTGAACTTCCCTCCTAATAAACGTTGTAAGTCAGGAATGGTGGTGAAGGATACACTACCAGACAAGAAATCGCTTTTCTTTAAATCAGAAGAAATATTCTAAAGGGCAATTTAGGGGGGGAAAAAAAGTAAATCTTCAAAGCAAGCTGAAATTAGAAAATAAAGACATGACCAGCAAGTTTAAAAATAATGTTGTAAGACCAGCTTAATAATTCAATCTGTATACACAAAGAAAAGAAATTCCTGCTGGCTAGTCTCTAAATTTCCTCCAGAATTTATGGTTCAGTCTTACTCTCATGGTAATGAGTTATAAATCTTTAACTGAAATGAAGGCTTATGAGTCTTTTAATTTTATTGGAGGACATATGGATCTTCCACTCAAGTAAATTTATTGCTGAGTCTTGTATTTTTTTTTCAACAGTACAATATTATTACTTTCTAATTGTTCAAGATTTTTCATTTTGACACTGATTTATGGTACCTGTTCATAATAGTACTGCTTCTATTTCCTGGAACCAATATAGTCATACAGGGGTGACCTGGCTGCCTAAGGTTCCTTTGGTGATGATGCTGAGCATGCATATTTGAATCATCCATCTCCAGAAATTGATCTCTCCCACTGGTTGTCCTGTTTGGACAATATAAAGGCTAATCTGCTCCAAACACATTTTCTGATTTCTTGCAATTAGGAAATATCTGTTTCCCTTTGCTATTAATTTGTAGATGGCTGAATGCTGAACACTATGCAAATAGTGCCATACAGGTTGAAGACATAATGCACACAGTCCTTTCTAAAAAAAAAAACCAAAACAAACCAAGGTTGGTCATTTTTAAAATATATGAATTAGCTCCTGTACGTGGGGTTAATCTCTGCAGACTTTATCAAGATAAGGTTTAGTCTTCCAGGTGTAAAAGATGGAAACATAATTTCTATTTCCCTCTGTTCCTTAATAAAAGCAAGACTTCTTTCTGATGTTATAATTCAAAAATTCTGACATCTTTAAGAAGTGCTAACTTGGCTACTAGCATATTAAAATCTGTATATTTGAAAGAAGGAAAAAAAATATAAAAGTGAGATATTCTGTAGGAATAAGTATCAGTTGGAGAAATCCCACCATTAAAGGATGTTTTCACAATAAGTGGAAGAGTGTTATCTATATTTTGCAATATTATTGTTACACTAGTTTTTGGTCAAATATGCAGAACTAAAAATATTTCTTTCCATCTTTTGACTTCTGAAAGTTTAGAGTAGGGTTTCTAATTTGGATTTGGATCATTTGTACTCTTGTAATCTGTCTCTGTGTTGCTCCCATCGATTTTACCCTAGTATGACACTTTTAGAAAGTGCCTATTTATTTCCACATTGAAGCTGAAAAGTGCAATCTCAATTCTTTCTCTTTGAAAGATGCAAACCATAAACAGCTATAGCTGTCAGTTCTCTGTACGTCATAGCCCCACACATTGTTTTCATTCAATGCAGGTAACAGGACACATAGAATAGAAAACAGTTCAGTGACCCATCCAGAACAAGACAACTAGAACATAAGGTGATGAATCTGGTTGCTGCTTGTATGAAACAAGGAATGTGTGGCATGACAAAGGCTGGCACAGCAATTAAAAGAGAAACCACCCCAAATCATCCAGATGTTCAGCTGAACAACAGGCAGGTAAGGAACACTGAGACAGCCTTATGGACAGGGCAGCAATTCAGACTGCTTCTGTTGTGTCTTCTCTCTGCCGGCACTGTGTACTGGAGGCGACAGGGAGAAGTTCAATTTAGAATGAGACTAGAGTGGGACAAAATGCCTGTATGACTTAGAGTCAATCTGGTATTTTTGGTTCAGGCCCAGTTCAGAACGTTGTATTGATGTGATTAGCTCTGCCATGCTACCACATGCAAGACTTGAATACCAATGTAGAGAATGCCATAAAATGCACGGTACAGCCCTTTGAGGAAAAAAATTGTCTTGGTGCTACAGAAATTTCTCATTACCACTGTAGAGATGTTTGTTGTAGGTATAGGATAGAGGGAGGGAGGGAGGAGGGCCTGTTCCACAACAGCTATCACAGTATAAAACAGCTCTCATAGAAACATCTAAAGACATTTTATAAATACTGATGAAGTCTCCTGAGACCCTGACAATTTTCGGAAATAATATGCTTGTATTGTGGAAAGTTACTCTGCTGTCTGGAGGAGTTATCAAATTGCACAAGACCATAAATGTGTAACAAAGCTCTCACTAAATGTAGGTTATTGCAGAAGAACTGTAAGAAAATATTGTGGCATAAAGGTAGGGTGGGAAGGAGGGGAGCTGATTTCTCCTGAGAGTCATTCTCCACATTCCCACCTCCAGATGTTTACAGCTACTGCCTGCCACCAGCCTGCCACCCAGGATGCACCACCCTTCTTGTAGGACAGGCTCAGACCTCCCTGCTATTTTAGCTTTTTATTTCAGAGTACCTGGGGCAGGTACTTCCCCTTTGCTACAGCTCAGTGCCTTGCCAGACTACAGCAGCAATGGCAGGAGAGATGCTTACTTTGCTTCACCTTCTCTGTGATAAATTTATGGCTCAAAAGACGTGCAGCTGTAAGTGGCTTTATTTTTACACACACAATTTCCCCCCACAAATACACTTATCTTAATATGCCTGTAATCTTGTTAGTAGACAAGTACTTGGAAGCAAACTGCAAAAAGTCCATTAAGAGTTGTGAAAACTCTCAGTCTAGGTGCAATTTTAATTTAACTAACGTTCTTTAATAACATGGCACCTGGCAGGCAAAAGTATTTCTGTTCAAAAAAGAAAGTGCATGGGAAATGTCATTGACGGTTAACTTTGTGATACATAACAATAAGCAAATTATGTTATTAAAAATTAGGTTCTTCCACACAAGATACAGTTGGTAAAACAATACCTCTCAGCACTAATAGCATTTTGACTTTTACACCTATAAAGCTATTATTATGCACTTATTACATAGTGGTTGCTTTCATAACCAAAAAGGGAAACATTTATGACCAAGTTAAAAAAAAAGAAAATAAAGAACAGAACTATCCCAACACATCACAAAAAAAAGGCATTTAAAGCTTAGACTTTTTTTTTTTTTTTTCCTAAAGTTAATAGATATTTTATTAAATCAGCTCTCAGTTTGGCCATTTACATCACATTACAAAAAAGGAGACCTGACCACCTATCAGTGCCAGTTCAGACCAGTGACTGAACTCTGCATGATCACCAGTATTTATTGCCACAGCTACTCCTCCTGTGCTCCTGGGTCACAAGGACAAGTGATGGCTACAGCTGCTGTCTTCCAGAGCGAGTTAAACCTTGAACTGCCTTCCAACTCATTAAACTCACCACACTGAATTTGTAAGCAGGTTGTTCTTGAGCACCACAGGCACCTCAAGTACTTCCTGAGTACCAAAAAATATGCATTTATCCGTCTGGAATTGCAGAAGGGGGAGTGGATGTTTACCACATAGGTATACAAAAATGCCCTCATATTCTATATTTAATTGGCAATGAAATCACTAAAAAATCAGTTCTGGTTGGACTTCAGGTGAATACCTGAAGTGGACAGTGACTGACTTAACCCATTTTGCCTGTCCTTAGTGATATAAAAATTGCCACGCTAGAAAAGTCAGGGGAGAGTTTTTAAAGGTTTTGGCAGACGGGCCATGCACTTCCCAGAATACAAATTACTAGGACTTAGCTCCAAATCTTCAAAAGTTTTAGGTATTACTTTATTTTCTCTATTTCCTTGAAGTTTTTCTACTCCCTCAGCTTACTAAGTCTTATGCAGCTTCTGTTGTTGTTATCATGAAACACTCAGAATGTATTTCTCGAGTGAATCTTTAGAGTGTTTGTCAAACCTGTTTATCAAACACAGGGCAGACTTATGCTACTGCTTCTTTCTGGGTAAAAGATAATCAGCAATTGCAAGAAGTCAATCTGTGTTGACTAAGTCCAGTAGATACCAAAGATGAAGACCCTTTTCAGGTACAGAATTGCAAAATCCCAGCAAAAGGAAATGCAAATTTGATATTGAAAATGAAAGAAGTCTTAAAAGTGACCAAAAGTTTCAAGTGAAAAAAAAATTACTTTGTATGTATGTTTATAAATATGAACAAACATTCAAGATCCCAGATATGAGGTTTATTTACATCCACATTTCTTAATGCAGAGAGTTCACTAGTATTGAATTACAACTATTTGTTCAAACAAATTCATGGGAAATTGTCATTTGCCCTATCTATTTTACATATTCAAATCGTATCTTAAGGTGGTGAAAGTAATAAATTAGTCTGCCTCAGATATTTCCTTAATTTAGTCAGAAGTCAGAAACAGTATTATGTCTTATTGACAAGTAAAAATATAAAAATATACAAGTACAATATGTGCAGCTAGAGAGTCAGAAGCTTCTATCAACAAAGAACAAGTTGTTAGTCTCTCCTTCAAAAAGGCTCATCCACATATCTTTGATATCCTTCTTTTAAACCAACCCTTCAAATAATAGATTTTAAACCAATGTATCAAATGTGATTAACAACTCAGAGTATATAAAAAAGTAGATACCTTAAAAAGGCAGTGTTAGCTTTCTTAGCAGCACACCTGACTTTGCTTTTTATTCAAGCAAAATGTAAATAAATTAAACTAATCTGAGACAGTTTTAGAGCTCTAGGCAGCCTTGCTAAACTGCTTGGTTATCTGGACGGGAGAGTTCTCCTTTCCAGCAACATTTTCATCAAATAACCTCATCTGTTTTACGTGGCTTCTGTAGTGAGGCATGCCTTGCAATTTGGGAATTTTCATATTTTATTTTTAATAATTATGTATTATCAGTTAAATATTCCTTTCTTTTTAAATACACCACAAGGTGTCTCGTCTAACTTTTAAATACAAGCCTCAGATCCTTTCATTCAACATTGGAACATAAAGAGAACTTTACATATAATACAAATACAATAAGCAATGAATTCTCCTAATCAGGTTTTCCCTTGCTCCTGTTACTAGAAGAGGAGGTTGGATGTGTTTTCTTTTAGCTATAAGAAAGCTTCAGCATCCATAAAATTATAGTAAGAGAGTAGACCTCATTTGTGCCACTTCAGTTCTCTTCTCCCCTTATGTGGGAGTATCATCAAACATTGGACTAGAAGGATCATTAAAGATTATTTAGACAAACTTGAAGCACTGAGACAGAATAAAATATACACAAAAAATATGTAGGTAAGGTGATAATCTAAATCTCATTAAGGACGATTTTCTTTCAAATTCCAGGTGAATGTATCGTGTGTTGACAAAAATATTTCCTGATTAAAATTCACTTCTTAGGGCCAATTCTGAAAACATGCTTGTTTACTACTCATTAAGCAAAGACTTAATTCTCCTTGAGTCATTTGAATTGCATGTGAAAGAAAAGCACAGTATATGAAAATGTGCAGAACACAGACTGAAAAACCAAAAAACACCCTAATGGCGATGGACTGGCTTCTTTGTGCTTTGGTTTGTTAAAGGTGAGGTTTAATGAAAAATGGTGATATTGGAAAATTATCTTTTCTGTACTTTGGGTATGAAATAATTGGATAATTAATATGCAAAATAGGCAGAACTTTTTCTAAACTATAAAATAAGAATTAATTCCATTAATTTTTAAATTCAAATATTGCCATCTTTAAAGTCAGTCATGATATCATCTCACTGTAAATGTAAAGAATAAATATAGAATATAGATCTGCATTTTGACCTAAATTTACTTCCTCTAGCCAAGTCTGTTGTGTTGACAAATATCCAAGCTTCTACTGTAGAAAAAGGAGATATGCCAAACTTGGTGTGTGATGGGCTTATAGAGAAATTGCAGTGATTTTAAGCTTGTGCTTGATACTAACAGAAGATATTTCACTTCTTAGCACAAATATTATAAACAGAATCACAGCCTCAAACTTATGTTCCTAGAGATTATATACACACTTATAATTACAGTGAACCTTAAAAACCTTATTTTTAAAATATTTTTATATTGCACATATATTTTTCATTTAAAGAATCACAGAATCACCAAATGGGTAAGGTTGGAAGGGACCACAGGGGGACATTTGGTCCAACCTCTCTGCTCAAGCAGAGTCATCGCAGAGGACACTGCACAGAATTGCATCCAGGCAGTTCTTTAATCTCCAATGAGGGAGGCTCCACAACCTCTCTGGGCAATCTGTTCCAGTGCTTGGTCACTGCACAGTAAAGAAATTCATCCTTGTGTTCAGGTCGAACTTCTGTGCATCACTTTCTGTCCTTTGCCTTTTGTCCTGTTGCTTGGCAGTGCTGAGAAGAGCCTGGCTCCATCCTCTTGACACCCTCCCCTTAATACTTATAGACAGTGATGAGGTCCCCTCTCAGTTGTCTCTTCTCAAGGCTGAACAGATACAGCTTCCTCCGCTTTTACCTGCAAGAGAGATGCTCCAGCCCCTTCGTCCTCTTTGTCACCCTTCACTGGACCCTCTCCATGTCTCTCTTGTACTGAGGAGCCCAGAACTGGACACAATATTCCTCTCCAGGGCTGAGTAGAGGGGAAGGATCACCTCTCTCAACCTCATGCCAATGCTCTTCCTAAAGAGTACTGCTGGCTCATGGACAGCTTGTTGCCCACTGGGGCCTCCAGGTCATTCTCTGCAAAGCTGCTTTCCAGCAAGTTGGCCCCCAGACTGTCCTGGTGCCTGGGGTTATTATTCCCCAGGTTCAGGACCCTACATTTGTATTTGCTGAATTTCAGATTGTTCTTATTAGCTCATGTCTCCAACCTGTTGAGGCCCTTCTGAAGGGCTGCACAGTCCTCTGGGATATTGGCCACTCCTCCCAGCTTTGTGTCATCAGTGAACTTGCTAAGACCTCTGTCCCTTCATCTGAGTCATTGGTGAACAAGTTAAACAACCCTGGGCCCAATATTGAACCTTGGAGGGGAACTGATAGTGACAGGCCTCCAGCTAGACCCTGTGTCACTGACTACAACACTCTGGGATCTGCTGTTCAGCCAGTTCTTAGCCCACTTCACTGTCCACTCATCCAGTCCACACTTCCTGAGTTTGCCTACAAGGATCTTGTGAGAGACAGTGTCAAAATCCTTGCTGAACTCAAGGTAGACAATATCCACTATTGTCCCCTCAGCCATCCAGGTGGTTGTTTCATCAAAGAATGTTATTATGGTTGCAAAGTCACTTGCTCATACTCGACCTTTAGGAAATGCCAGAATTAGGAGAAGCCATTTTTAAAAAATGTTTTCCCACAATGCATTTGTAAAGACATCAGCTTCACGGTGCACATTTGATGAACATTTATGTTGTTGCAACATTTCATTATTGCAATAATGCAACATTTCGTTATTGTTGGATGCTTAGCCCAATATCTTATTTACTTAAAATGATTCAAACCCTAGTTTGAAAGAACAATCATTTATTTCCTCATGGGTTTTTTGAGGGCTGCCATCATTTATGCTAAACAAAAGCTTCAGGACAATTCATCTTTGCAAGTGAGGGCTGTAGCAGCAATCCTGCTTACACAGCTAGGAATCTGTGACACAGTGACGTCATATGAGATATGTCTACAAATACCAAGTCAAGCTTAGGCAAACTGAGGTACATGGAGGCTTGCCATTCAGACAGAACTGAGTATATTTTCATGGGAAAAATAGCTGATGTGAAGATAACCTTACCTTTCCCATGTAAAAATCTCACTTCAAGATAACCTTATCCCTTCCACAGCAAAATTTCACAATCTTCTTTGTAATTACTGAAGTACTTCTTTACAAATGGTGCTGTGAGATAGTTTAGCCTTCACAGAAACTTGGTAGGCTTGCCAATTTCATTGTTAGGAAGGACCTGGTGTGTTTGGGTTTTTTCCCCTCTCTCTTTCTCTCTCCTTTGTGAATTTTTCACCTGAAGGTCTAAGGGAAGCAATTTCTAAGAATCAGCAGAGCTTTGGGGCAATTGGCAGAGCCATAGGTTTATGCAGCAGCCATCAGACCTCAGCATACATCCAGTGTCAAAAGGTGGCTGTGCTTAGACCACCACCCCCCCACTGCCCATATCCTGAATAGAAACAAAGCAGTGGAGTTAAATAGGGAGAAACTGCTGTAGTGCTCATGCTCCAGAGCTGTCACAATGATGACATTCAAACATTGACTTCTGCACTGACATGGTATTCTTTGGGACCATTTATATCTGGACAAGCCAACATATCTATAATATAGGTATTTAAATCTGAGTTAGTTGCCCTAGGCTCTCCTTATAGTCAATAGAGAGAAATACTTCTAGGACATGATTCAACTCCTCCTAAGGCAGGTGTTCAAAACAAGTCAGATGAATCATTCCCTAAAAGCATCTCTTTCTTTCCATTGAAAGTGAAGGGGCCAACACCAATAAGCTCAAATGCAAACTTCTGTCACATAAAAGACTTCTGAAGTTTGGGGAGCTGAAGCCTACCCATGCCCTTACAAACATGTTGAGTGCTCATCCTTGCCAGGGGCAGCCTTGCTAGGAAGAAAGGCTCTTATTTACTCATCCTCAAACCCATTCCCAAAAGTGCATCTTTATTTTTTCCCCTGCACATAGCTGTTTTCTTATTCCCTAATTTCAGAGGCTTATGTCACCTTGAGCCTCACAGCATGCCCTTTTACCAGCAGTCCTCTAAGTGCTCTCCCTACTTCCTTAGGCACTTCCCCTCTTCTGCAGCCTTCTCCTGAGTGCATTAATCCCTTGCAGCTGCATTTCATCATCCCATCTGCTGTCTTGCCAGTGCCTACATTAACCATTTCTCTGCTTGAAAGAGCTTGTAAACCCTACCCCACACCATGACTTCAGATATTTTACTAGCATTTATCTGTACTGTGCACACTGAAAAGCACATTAGCTTATTGCACTTGGAGGAAACAGTCTGGAGAAGTGATAAAATGTAATGTAAAGATTTAACACTCCTGGCCCTTTTGAAATAAGAACAAATTTGTGGTTTTTTCCCTCAAAAATTATTCTACAGTCTTCAAGAACCCTGCTGTAATAGTGAAAATATTACAGCAGCATAGTAGTGGTGATTCTGTAGTTCAACCATGATTAAAATGAAGCATGCAAGTACACAGAAGCAAGTTGCATGAATGAAGAAACTGCATTATTTTTCCTTCCAAGGGGAACTACAGTCTATACACTTCAGGCAAAAAAAACCATCAACAGTGTTCCACCTAAGTTAGAGGTTACAGTACCATGCACCAATACAAAACAGCAGCAGCAGCACAGACAACTCCACAAAAAACCAGAGAGACAGTGTCTCATGAATTCTTAATTCATTAAGGAATGAACACACCTACAATCTGTAAAGGAATAGATCTGTTCTGAAGAACAAGGCAATTTGGGGAAAGGGAGAGTTTCTAATCACTTTCCTTTTGATCTGAAAATACATGCTTTGAGTTGAGCTGAAAGAACAAGAAATGAAGGTTAAAATAAAACTATAAATATTAAAAATGCTGTAAGAAATCCTAATCTCTGTGAAGTTTTCCTAGTGCCTAAATGGTAGCTATCATATAAAAGAGTGAAAAGCATATAATAAGCAGAATAACATTGGGTCTCTATAATAAATGATTTATTTTTCCTGTTTCTAAGCCTTATTTTTCCAATCCCAAGTCATCAACTCATCCAGCTCCGAGGAAAAACAAAAGCATAGTGTAGTCTTAGATTTAAACAGTACAAAATGGAAGCCCTCTGGAAGTGTTCAATGACAGACTGGATGGGGCTCTGAACAAGCTGGTCTTAGTGGAAGGTGTCCCTGCCCATGGCAAAGGAGTTGGAACTAGGTGAACTTTAACCATTCTGTGTTTGTACATCTATGAAAATAAAAATGCTATTTTAATTTTATGTACATGAAAATTATTACTGACTTAAATGGAACTATTCATTTACATTCAGCTAAGTCTGTGCTTGTAGGATTAAAGCCTATTTCATAGCTAGGTGTATTTCAAAACCTGCAACTCCAATGAATTTTTCCTATAATTTTATCTTTTTTGTGTGGTTCAATGGAGATATGCAAGTATGAATATAAGGTAGCAAAAATCATCATCATTGGGTTTAACATTCTTTTATCCTCTTGACAAGGGAGAAAAAAGTGTCAGACATGTGAACAGAACAATAATTTCAATAGAGTAAGAATGCTTGAGTGTGGCTCCTTGGTGAAACATTTTTTTAACTTAACTGTCTCTATAGAGTTTTATTATTCAGCACCAGGGAACATGAGTGCTGCCAGTCATTTGAATGATCCATAAAATGAAATTTGCCCAAAACAAACATTGGAAGACTTTATTAAAAGCCTGTAATTGGCATACTGGGGCCGCTTCAAATCTCTGCCTGTTGTTTAGATAAGCAAACCAGAGAGAGACATTTGACTTCCTGCCCTTAAGAGATTGGTACTAGGTATTGTTTTTAGCTTTCATAGAGCAGCTGCCTCTAGAACAAATAAATTGAAACTCAAGTTCACTTCTCAAAACCTGACTGTTAAGACATTTTTAAACTGGCATAACTCAGGGTCTCTTAATTCATACTGAAAAACAAAAAATAAAAGGACTTCCAACAGACATCTTACATAAATCAAATTTATCCATCAGAAGAAGTACCTACTATCCCTCATGCTAAAATACCATAACTCTGTGTCACAGTCAGCATCTTCTTTTGCAATCTGGTGAAATAGGACTGGTCTGTAGATCAGTTCAATAAGCCATGAGGGAAAAAAAGGTTCAAATTGTCAAAAAGTTCTGAGGAGATAATTCATTTCTGCCAGATTTCTGAGTTTCCAGGACAACCTCATGTTTTGTTAAGTGGGAAATTGAAAAAAGAATGAACTGGAAGGATATTATTTTGCAAGAGATTGCTTAGATGAGATTTGTTGAGGAGATTGACATCTATAACAATAAAATTTATTTATGGTTCATGCAGCCACCAGAAAAAAGAGATGAGATTGCAGCTGATTTAGGTTGGCCAAATGCATTCTTGGGAAATGAAACAAGCGGTGTCTGTGTATCCGCATACAAGTGACAGGACTTGGAACAAACTGATGCTGTTAAGTGCCCTCCAATGGCCATGTGCCAATACTGTTATCCTGTCTCTAAGAATCCTGTCTCTAGCTAGCTGCTGAAGTCATCTGCTGTGCTGGTTTTGACTGTGGGAGAGTTAATTTTCTTCACAGGAGCTGGAGTGGGACTGTTTTGGATTTGTCCTGGAAAACATGTTGATATGTCAGGGATGTTTCCTTATTGCTGAACAGCACTTGCACAGAGTCAAGGTCCTTTCTGCCTCCCACCCCATCAGAGAGCAGGCTGGGGGTGCTCACGGATTTGGGAGGGGACACGGCCAGGACAGCTGACCCCAACTGACCAGAAGGATGTCCATACCCTATGGTGTCATGGTCAGCATATAAAGCTGGGGAAAGAAGGAGGAAAAGGGGGACATTTGGAATGATGATGTTTGTCTTCCCAAGACACCATTAGGCATGACGGAGCCCCGCTTTCCTGGAGTTGGGAACACCTGCCTGTCCATGGGAAGCAGTGAATGAATTCTTTGCTTTGGTTGCTTGCATGGGGTTTTTTTCCCTATTGAACAGCCTTTATCTCACCCTGTGAGTTTTCTCACTTTTATTCTTCCAATTGTCTCCCACATCCTGATGCAGGGACAGTGAGTGAGTGGCTGTGTGGGGTTTAGTTGCATAAAATTTGCCCAGAAGACATAACAACAATGATTTTCCAAGTGTTTCAATTGGTTTTTTAAGTACTAACTTGTTACTACCAGCAGCTTGCCAAAGAAATAAAATTCTCTTCCTTCAGCCTTTTTAGCCAGTGCTTTTGGTTAATATCCTTTAAGTGTCAGGAATAAAAATGCACAATAGTTATTATATATATTGCTGTGAATTATCATCTGTCTCAGATTTCTCCATGAGCTCCTCAAGTCTATTTGTGCATGTGTGCTATCATCAACACAAATAACTATTTCTGTGCTTCATCTCCCCATTCAGTATCTCTGAAGCTATACTAAGGCTGTGAAAAATCCAGTGCATAGAATCTCAACCAGTAAAAGCAGAGTAAAAAATTCAACGAAAAATTATTTTTAATTTTCACTATTGATTATGAATGGCTTTGGGAATTGGGGCAGGTGTTCATGATTTCTAGACAACACTACTCTCCCCAATGCCAGTATGCCACCACTATGCAGAAAGCCCTAGGACCAATGATATTTCCTTCAGTACTCATTATTTCTGTTTTTCCTTCTTTTATTTCATTCCACTGAACAAGCAGTACAGCTTTCTCATTCTTTCTATGGCATTACAGCCTCAGATGCCTACTCAGTTTCAGTAGCTCCCCCACTCCTGTGGTACAGTTTTCTTTATTTCTGAAAAGGAAATTTATCAATACAATGGAGGTGTGAGCGTGTGAGCATGCGTGCGTGCGTGTGTGTGTGTGTGTGAAAGCCCAAGCATTTCCCACACCCTTGACATTATTACTGGTTCCACAATTCTTGAACCAGGTCCCCACAAGCTTTTAGGCAGAATTTAGGTGGGAGAGGAACACCATTTGGGTGCTTTCTGTTTTTTGAACATTTAAACAACACTTTTGAATCATTTCCTGATGTTTCTCTTGCAGGCCCTAGAGCTAAGAATATATAAAATACTTAAAGTGAATATCTGATTTTGTATTGCTTTAAGAACTAGAACCTTAAGAAAATTTCCTAATCAGTGCTACATTCAATGCCTGTGAGCAACGTAGTCCTTCTAAATCTGTCTAGAGAAGTTCTTTTCCAGTGTATTATGATGCTAGAGGCTTTGTACCTGCCATTTACAAAACCAGATAATTAAACAAAAAATGCATTAAGCTTAATCTGCATTGAAATTAATCTCTATAGAGCAAATATTTGTTGATCATGAAACAGCAGCTCAGAATCAGGGGTGTTATTTTCTGATGGTAACTATTTGCAACAATAATTCACATTTCTCATTTAAGCAAAAGTTTTTCTGACCAACATGTCAATACACAGTTGACAAACATTGGGCATAGGCAGTTGCAAAGGAGTAAAAGATTGTGCTTGCACATGTATGCATCTCCAGTTAGAGTTTTATTCTTTCAGCTGTTGTTATTACAAAAATAATGGATTGGATATTAAATGGCAGGCATTTCTGTGTGCTTTTCTTGTTTGTATACATGCCAGAAAGCAATTTTCAAGCTTAACTGAAAGACTTGTTTAAATTGTTTTCACAGTTTTCCACACTTAAATATTATCTCTTGTACCATTCTTTAAATATGCATTCAGCTTAGCCAAGCTGTAAAAAAATAGGGCTCTGAAATTCAAGTGTAAACAAAGAAAATCCCCATTACTTTCTGACGAGAAAATTTAATTCCTTCCCTACTGACTTCATGGGGCAGTCTGCTCTGCATTCTTAACACAGGTGCTTGGGCCATGTACAGCTCTTAAAGCACATAAGAGCCAGCGTAGGCTGAGCTGGAGCTGAGCACAAATCTTGGGCAATCTACAGAACAACTCCACGTCCGTTTTGCAAAGAAAATTACAGTGCTCCTAAGCAAGATTTTGCGCCTGTGCTGAACCTTGTTGGCACAGTCTGCCAGACTGCAGCGGATAATTTGCACTCAAACTTGAAGTGGTGAAGCCGTTATCTAAGGAAATAATAAAGTTCCTCATACTGCAAATGGAGAGCGGGAAATACCTGCAGAAGAATAGCATGTCCATCTAAAATAAATATACAGATTCCAGCAAAATGGCTCTGCCTTTGGATACTTCTGAGGTATCCAACTCTTTCCATTTGTACTTCTATTAAAATAGTTCAGCAGAACAAATTAATTTAAGGGAATCAGTAGCCTAAAATTGAAGCCCATGTTAGGTGAAAGTCCTCACTATTAAGCTCTGTTTGGTGACAACATTTACTTGCAACAAATTCTGACCCCTCAATCTCATATATTGCTATTAATTAAATATCTATTGACTTCTGTGATGCTAATGCATTCAGTTAGGGTCGCACAGTTGAGCAGAAAATTTAGACAGAGGTATTCTGGTATTCATGAGAAACCTGGTGACGAGAGTTTCATGCTAAGGGATCAGTAAACCTGAGTGAAAATCAGCAGAAGAAAAGACAAAGACAAGAAGAAATACATGACTGATAGTGTATTTCTTACATTGTTTTTTTTCTTATTCCTCAGAGGTTAAGAGGAAAGAACTACAAAAAAAGAAGACATGTTAATAAATAAAAAGAGAGATTAAATTAGTGATTTCAATAAAAATTGTGATACTGAGGTCCCTTTCCAAATGCACCTTTAGGAAGATAAAGAAAAGCTGTCTGAACAAATAGAAAGCAGTGAAGACACCGTAATAAAAACTACTGAGAAAATGGAGATGAAAGCCTATCATACTGTGCAGCTGTCTTGGAAAAGCCACAGGCAAGTAAGTGCTGGAAAACTGTAAGAGCATGAGACTGGCTTAGACAGGGAAAAGAAGGACAGCATTTTTCAAATACATTATTCATCATAACTACTCGTGGTCTTTTATTAGACCAAGTATAAAGGGCAGAACAGGTACAGAAATACCAGTAAAAGGTATGTGTGGGTATAAAAATGCCAGTAATGTCCCAATAACATTTTATTAGCATTTTAAAAATGCTAAAGCACATGAGATTTTGCAACTGAATGTTTCCACTACATGTATTTCCTAGGTAATACAAAGATTATGTATTTAAGCTTTGTCATTTGTTCTTTTTTTGGTTTGTTTTGGTTTTTTATTTACTACTTAGATAAATTTCGATTTTTTTTCTACACCCTGTTCATGAAAAAGATATCTGAAGCTCTTTAAATGAGAAGACTCTACTAAAACTATATATTCACGATGACTTAAGAAAAGCCTCTATTTCTTCTCCAGGCAAAATTCAGTGGAAAAAAGAGTACCACGGGCAAGTCAAAATACCGACATGAACCCCATCTTATTTCTACAACATTATACAGAAAGAAGCCAAATATGGATTTAATTTACCTATGATAGCAACTGTAAATAAAAATGAATGCTCAGAAGAGCTGGGCAACGTTCTTTGTAAAATAAAGGGAAAATTTTTCAATAGACCTTGTTGTTCACAGCTATATAAGCTTGAACTACTACCGAGTGTCTTTCAATGTCAGAGCAAATAAGCATTCAGTTAATATATCCATATTTATATCTTTCCCTGCATATTTCCATGGGCACACTTAGAAAAATGTTCTCATGCTTCTGCAGCAGGGATAAAACTCCCACTAGTGAGGTTAGAACTGAGCCACACAGTGTAGGTTGCAGAACCACTTGCAGCCTTGCTCTGATACATCTGATGTTCCTATAGTACAGCTACCATACAGGTGTGCAAGGAGATTGATTCTGGCATATCAGTAAGGGGCTATTTTGAGCAGTGGAGATGGAGAGACTAAAGTCAGAACTTTAGGGAAGGATGACGCAAAGATGCGTTTCTTTTCATTTCGAAATTTTCAGAAGACACTAACGTCTGCTTCCAGCATGAATTTGGTCTTTTTTATGCCGAGCCAGTATTGCAAGCTGGTACTATAGCTGGAGAAAAACAGAACTTCAAAATGAAAACTGGTTTCAGCTTCAGGCTGCAGTTCAGTAAATGTAACTCCAGCTAAATATAGCTTTTCCTTTTTTTATAAAACCCGAAACCTGTGCAACTCTATCAAAGTAGCTGCACCAATTTTTTTATTTGATGGCAAATGATGCTGGTGCCCAGGTAAAAGAAGTTAATGATTCACTGTTGAACTAAGAAGATGCTTTTTGGTGGATATGAGAAGAAGTGGAACAGTGTAATGCTTGTGGAAAAGGAGATTGAAAAGTTGTATGTTGCAAGAGTGTAAAATGGAGTTGCTGAAAGGCACAGAAAGTTCTAAAAAGAGAGAAAAATGAGGATATTTTACAATCATGAGAGAGGGAATAACTTTTTGTCTTCAGTTGAAATGCATTAATTTATTTTTTTTATTTACTTTATTAAAATTCAGTTAGATTCAGGCTTAGGCTCCAGGTAAGTTAAACACAAAATACCTGAAACTTAAGGTTCTTAAGTTTGGTTTTTAGCTCACATACAACTGTTGTCAACAGGACCTTGTAAAACTATTCCATACATTGACAGATGCAGTTTGTAAATAACATGGCATTCTATACTGCAGCAAATGATGCAGAAAATACAAGATTGTAAGGTGTGGAGATTGCCATTAATAACAGATAGGACAGCAAGAATACTATTTTTAGAACACATAACCATGAAAATTTTCACTGTTTTGGGGTTTTTTGTTTTTGCTAGTACTTTAGCAAGTAGAAAAATTTTTATTATTATCATTTAAAATTAAATTAATATGATTGGATGCAATACATATGCTTCGATGTGTACATGACTTCTAAAGTGGTCAGCTTTTAGAAGCTCCCACTGTGTCAGATTCTGGATTCACTGTCTGAGACACACAGCACAACTTTGAGCACCATGAGGTGTCTTGTCTAACTTTAACCAGCACTCCAGAGATTCTCCTAAAAGTCTTTTATATTATCCAGCAGTACATTTGATGCATTTCACACCTATATTGTTCCTGCCTGAAATAATGAACTTTCAGAATTAAATGCCTACAGATATTTCTGAACTGTACTAATGGCACATACTGCACACCTTGGAAAAGGCTATATATTTAGATGTCTGAAAATGAGATTATGACATAACTGAGTATAAATCTGTTCCCAGTGTTTTTGTTGACAAAGGCCCCAACTCTCTGGATCCCACACAAAAAGATGGTTTTTGCAGAATTGGAAGATGATAAATTTCGTCTTTGTGTTTCTCCCTTTCAGTGTGACTGTGTCCAAGATAATATGCAGCCAAATTTCAGGAGTATCTATCACATAAACATTATAATGGATTTTTTAAATTATTGTAACTATTTTTTTATAATAACCTGTAATAAAGAGGTTGACACATTTTTGAAAAGTTTTTTCCTTAAAAACAGTTAATTGCTTAAATCTTGACATCTTAAAATTTATACTTTTACTGCAATCCATTGTCATCAGTGTGTTCAACTAGTTTGTGTCAGCTAGTTTGCAAGCAAATAATTAAAAGCAAAGGGTAATGCTAAGAAAGTGGGAAGAAGTTAAATTAAACTATTCACAGAAACTTTAACACCATCTGCTAAGGTACATAAAGTCTCAAAAAAGAGTGTAAGCTAGCCAGAAGTTAATCATGATACATAAAATTCAGAAGTATGTTGTATTTTTTGTTAAATGCAGTAACAGGCAAGTATAGGAGCTCGGTATTAGCCAGGTGAAAAATGACAGGGGTTTACATGTTAAACAGTATTTATATGCTATATTTGGAAGTCTGAGCAGCTTCTTCGGAAGAAGTTGTTCAGATGTCCTTGCTTCTGCATCCAGCCCTCAGCAGTTACTCAAAGAGGTGCTGGAGCATAAGCCAACAGTATTTTAAGTATGATTTCACTGAAGGACAACTTCACTAGAAGGAAGAAAAGGAAGTCCAGATAGGATGCAACTACACATAAGGGGTCAACAAGCTATGTTTTGGGTTTCACCAGTCTTCACAGGAAGAATTGGAATGAATGGACAACATTTTTTTATCACCAAGTAAGGTCCCCTTACTCAGCATCTAGAGCATACTTTGGCAGTGTAAAAGGTTTGAAGGGGACCCTGTCCAAGTCACACACATTAAAAGTCTTTCTTGAAACTTAATTGAGCATGTTTATTGCCCTGTGTGCTCTACGGTGCTGAGCAACTATGTACTCCATGGGCAGCAGTAGCTTAGGACCTTTTGCAGAGGCCTGGAAGGAGCTGTGGCACAGGCAGGCTTCCTAATGCCCAGGGCCACAGGAGAGACCTGCAGCATGAGAATAAAGCCACTGCAGAAAATACTGCTTATCTGGAAAGCAGCATGTTTACAGCCAGCATGTCTGTTCCCCTGTACCCTGTGGACCTTCCTACCAGTCAGGACCAATGTGAAGTACTACTTGGATATGAGAGAGTGGGGCAATCAGAGAAAACCACTGTATGCTTTTGTACACTCTCTCACAAGAATAACCAAAACTAATTTTCCTGGTTTCAGACCTGTTCCCCAACATCAAACAAAAAGAGTTCTCCTGCTGAATTGGACAGAAGCATAACCGAGATGCAGAAAAGGTATGATGAGTTGTATGCAAATCCAGTAGAAGAAGAGTGTTCTGCAAGGGCAAATATTCATTTCCTTTCCCCACATCCAGCACTTTTCCACTTCTCTGCTCTTCACAATAAAGGACAAATGCTTAGGTACTGTGATTACCTAAGCACTGTCATTTTCATATAACTTTATTGTTATTATGCATAATTGTAATAAGAAAACTTGGACAGCATGCCTGCATGAAGTGCTTGAATCAGCTTAAAAATGTTACTGTGTTACACAAAAATTGCATGGCCTCTGTCAAACTAAACACATTGAAAACTACATTAAGCCTTAATTCTCTGCCTAACAGCTATCTAATAATCACTAAGAACTCCAGCTGCACAAAATGTAAAGTCCATTACAGATTGCTTATTAAATTTAGAGATCTTCCATCACCAAATTTAAATAGAGTTCCCTTTAAAGTTGTCCCAACTATATGTCCAGTTTGATATCACTTTTCCTCCAAGCTCACAGGAAGGTTTATGAGCAAAGTCTTCTTGTGAAGTACTCCAGTGAAAGAAAGTGAAGAAAATGCTAATACATTTCTTAGATTTCTTTATAAGTTATGTAGTAGAATGTACTGGTCTGTGTGATCCTGACTTCTCAAGGTTAAAGAGAGAAGGTTTGAGCATGACAGTACTTGGAAGGAAATGTGGTGATCAGTATCTGTTCCACGGTGTAAAAAGGCAGAAACTGCTGTGTGGCATTGCCGGGCATCCAGCAACTCACTGCAATTGCAGATTGCAAACAGAAGGGCAACTGGCATCCCTTCTGGGTGAACAGCTGCACTATAACAGAAGACTTGTGCTAATAGAAACATCTAAAAACTCACTGTAACATCTATTTAGTCATGACCCTAAAAATCCATAATAGCCAGGAAATAATTTCAAATTTCTATAATCTTGTTATTTGTAAAGCCAGGAGACTTTAGCAAGAAAACAGGAATACAGGTAGGGATGAAGGGCAGGTGTCTCCATCAAATTCCAGGTACTGTTAAGAAACTCTCATTTTTTTCTTCAATGATTTTTTGTTCCTATACCAGGGTGCTTACCAAAAACTTCCCATACTTCCAAAGTTTTGAGAAAAAGAGGGATAGTTAAAAAGAAATTCTTAGCTGACCTTCTAACTGACCAAATCTGGGGAGTGGATCCAAACGTGCCTCATAAGGTTAAGCACTGAGCTCTGCTCCAAAAGAGAGGTTGTCTGCAGATTTCAACTATCAGAAGTGGTCCAAATCTAACTACAAAATTTTTCTGGTACAGAAATAGTAAGCCAATCTTAGAGCATTCTTGTAGGCAAGGCCTGACTCCTAACAACTGATCTGTGGTAGCTATAATGATTTCACCAGAGTAAGCAGAATAAATTCTTAAACCCAACTATCAGCACAAATTCATCAGATTTTTTTGGACCAATCTAGCTGCAAAGCCACAAAAGCCTCACAGGGTCTAAAATATTCAGCATTGCCTCATCTAGTGGAGACAGAAGCTTTTAGGAAGAAAACTGGCACATTGAAGACTTCACTGAGACGTAAATCTTCCAAGGTTAAAATTGAAGATGAAGCCTGGAGTTAGTTGATGCCATGGCGATGACAAAAGCTGTTGTGCTAGGTCAGGGATATCATCTCATGGGTTTGGAGAAAGGCTTATCAACAATCTTATGAGCCCTATAGGAAAATTAGGAATTTATTGAGTCCTCTGCTCTTACCATAGCACGTTGGGGTGCAGATGTGCTCCTTTCCTCCCCATGAGTGGGAACAACTGTCACATTCAGAAACAAGGAAAAGATGGTACTGAGGATACAAAGTGATACTGTTATTTCAGGTCAGACTGAAAAGAGTTCTGACTCAAATTATGGGTGGCTGGAAATAACATAAAGAGGCTCATTTCTATTTGTGATCACCTCAAGAACGGGCTGACTGCTTCAGCACCTGGATTTCAGCACTTCTTGCGCTCTGGTGGCAGAGCAGAGCTCAGAGCAGTATGAGATATATTGCCCAGGATGCCTGGATAATGTAATTTGGTATCTTATGATTTTGGGTACCTTATGAGGCATCAGCAGACACTGGTGACTAGGAGAGATTAGGTATGCTTCACACAATTTCCCTTACTACCACAGCTGTCTGTCTTGTGCTGATGCAAAGAAAACTTCTCCCAGCCTTGACCCCAGCAGGCTAGCCTCAGTCTTCTTTTGCAATGAATGGATCAAGCAAGGTGATGAGTAGGCCTGCTGCCTGGTTCGGCAGGAAGCACATCAAAAGCTTATGTTTGCACTGTGCTTGCCTTGGAGAAAGCAGCCCCGTATTTCATTTGGGGTTTGCCACAAGGAGACCTAATTCCAGTCCCCTGGAAAGGCTGGAGGGATGAGCACGTGCAGCCCACTGTCCCTCGTGGGACCACCTGTGTGGTGTTGTTTTGCAGGGGAGCTTTGTTCTTGGACAGATGAAGAGCCACAGGTCATCCACAGAAGCCCACGGCTCCCTGCTTTGGGGCAATTTCATGAGAAATCTTATGCCTAATACTTACACCTCCTGCACATCCTGATGGGGAACAAAGCTGTGAATGTGGGCCCCACCACACAGGGGCTCCACAGAGCCACCTCTCTGCTGCAAAAACAAAAGAGTGCAGAATCTCTTATACAAAGGGCTGGAGATGGGCGGTGGAGGAGATACAGAGGCGTCTTCCCATAATATCCTGTCTCAGGGAGTCTGCCAGCAGACAAAGCAAGCTCTCTGGAAGCAGTTCAGCTTCCTGCATTGTTGAATAGGTCTGAACCTATTCTGTTCCTACTGTCTCTCTTTAGACTTGAGAATTATTGGGTATGAAACAATGAAATTTTGCCCAAATGAGCTCTGCTCAGATTTGCAGGAGGAAGTGCACCTTTGTCCATTGTCATAAGAAAAGAAAACAGGTTAAATAATCTAGCTAAATGAGTTAAAAGTCTCTGGCACACCTTCAAGAGATGCACAGTATCTGAAAGACACTACTTTTAAGGGTTTTATCCTCTTCTCCCCCTCTATGACAAGGCTCAGATCCTCTCAGATAAGTGAGTGCCCAACTTTCATTTAAGACAATGCAGGGCCTCCACTCACCAACAGCCTTTTTGGAGTGCAGCCTGTGAGTTGGCAACAAACAGAACAACCAGCTGATCACTGATTATTTTTAAGCTATTCTGAATTCAAAAAGAATCTCTTTTTTGCACTGCTTTTGATTTGACAATTTCTTTTTAAGAAATGGAAGGTGTCAGTTGGTGAGGAAGAAAGCACCCTACAAATTCTCCAGTCACTGAGTAGCTACTGAGCGTAAACAAGGCCTGGACGAATGATTCTCTACAACTGTTTACAGGAAAAAACCTAACAACCTGAATAAACTTGAACATATCAACCTGAACAGCTAAGTTTCATGGCTTCAGAACAGTTGTCTTAGATATCCCTAGCTAGTTTGTTGGACCTCTTGAAAATCTTTCACAGAATGTCAGAATTACACAGCGGCTTTTATTGACTTTAGGTTTAGTAACCAGTGTGAAAAGTGCTACTTCCCAAAATTGAACAGGCACTTACAGCACAAATACTTTTCCCTTTTGGACAGCAATAATCTACTGGCAGGGCAGCCACTGTAAAAATACCCCCAACCTGTTTTAAATAAATGTAGGAAATTAAGGATAGAAGGAAAAGTAGCTTACTCTTGGAATTTTTTTTCTCATTTTTTCTAGCTGCATATTTATCTTATTGTCCTTTCACTGAAAAAAGTTGGAACATGAATCTGAGCTTCAAAATATCTCACCAATTTTTCTCTTACACCCTTCAAGCCTGGGTCCTATTACATGGCACAAACATTTAATGACGCAAATATTGCTTGTCATGAAGAATTATTTCTAGACAAAAAGCTATTACGAGAATCCGTCTAATGATATGAGTAATGTGACACACAGTGACACCATTCCTCTGAGGCTTTTTTCTGTATTCCTGGCTTTCCCAACTGGCTTTTAAGAGGATGATGAACCACTTACCGATTAGGAGCAATCTCATCAGCCCTAACAATGTCCTCCAGATTCAGTGCTATGTCTCCTTTGAAATACTTCTATCAATAGCCAGGGATCACATTGTAATTATCAAAGGCATCAGAGGTAATTCAAACTATTTTACAGCTTATTACAAGTACTTTGGACATACTGCATCCTTTCCTGGTTGCAGATGACCCAGACGTGCTCTAAACCGCTTCAAATTTAACACCTCTGACCTGTACAACACTTGTTCATAATGCAAAGTAGGATATCTCTTTTTTATGGCTGTCCTGGTTTCAGCTGGGATAGAGTTAGTTTCTTCTCAGTAGCTGCTACAGTGCTATGTTTTGGACTCAGAATGAGAAAAATGTTGATAAAACTCTGATGTTTTGGTTTTTGTAAGTTGAATTTATAGTAAAATAAGCAAATTTTTATTTTTTGGCCCTCCTGCTCTGCCATTGAGGAGGTCCACAAAAAAAACCCACTAGGAGGGAGCATAGCTAGGACAGGTGACCTGAACTGTCCAAATGGATATTTAACACCATAGAACACCATGTCCAGTATATGAACTGGGGGAGTTACCTGGAAGGGGGGGGCAATCTGGGTTTAGGAAGAGGGCCTGCGTCAGCGAGCAGTTCATGAGTAATTGTATTGTGCATCATGTGTTCGGATTTTTTTCCTTTCCCTCTTTATTACCACTATTAAAATTATTTACTATTATTATTGTATTTTACGTTGTTTTCAATTATTAAACTGTTCTTACCGGAACCCTCAAGTCTTACTTTTGATTCTCCTCCCCTGTCCACCAGGGTAAAGGGTGGACACAGGGAGGTCGAGTGAATGGCTGCATGGTGCTTAGTTGTCAGCTGGGCTTAAACCACAACAATAGCTTATATATTCCTAGAAAGAACCTAACCCACAACATCTGGAGTTAAGCAGTAAATGGTGTTTTCTCCTCTTAAATTTCTATACAGGGAGTTTGTTTGCAAGCCACATCATTTGAACACTGGGCTGATATACTGAGAGCTATCTCAGTTTCTCTGAGGCATGACTGTGACCTTGAGAAAAAGATTGTCATATTCCCCATAACTACATGCCCATAAACAGATGCCTTTCACAGTAGTCCACCAACATGTTGTAGTCATGACTACTGTTAGGACTCCTGTTCTTTCTCTAAACCATACTTAGAACATTAATTGTTAATTAATGAAAAATTAAGCAGGCATCTTTCTAGTGAAAGCTGCATGGAAACCAACACAGTTTCAATAAGCTATTGGATAAATTACTTAGATTTTTGGATAGCATTAAACATTCTGAATTGAGCATTATCTACAAGTAGAAGTTTTCAAACACCATTATCATTCCTACCAAACTACCAAGTCTCCCAAATGACTTAAAATGTATACTCTTAATCTTATTTGAAAAGCAGCATCTTTAAAACTAAGGTTTTTTTGCTATTTCACAGGTCAGAAATTACTTTAACTCTACAGAATGCTCATGAGAAGATGAGCTGTAATGGGGCCACCTTCCTCTCTCTCTCATCTTCATATCTACCCAAAAGATGCTTTTCTAAGCCATACAATTGCCTCTTAGCAGCAACACACCTCTAACAAACATCGAGGGCTACTTTTCAAGAAGAAGAGGAAAGGGAGCTTAAGCTTTTATCAAGATCCAACCCCTGAGTTCCTCATATCACTCCTTGTTCCTTATCTTCTCCCTTCCCTGTCACAGTCCTGGCAACTCACTGCTTCCCAGCAGCTTTGCAGCCAACAGGGAGAAGCAGCAGAGCCACACCACAGCCAGGGTTGGGATGACGTGCACAGACATGTGTATGCACCTCCCCTGACCCAGGAGCTATGTCATGTCAGACCCCCTCCAGCATATGACCCACATGGGCCCATGGTGTGACCAAACATCTTGACGAGGCCCAGCTAACTCCATCATGTGACAATGAAACCTGGGCCTGCTCATAGATATTAAAGGAAAAAATGAAATCTCTCCCAAAGCAGGCCCTGAACACATGCTACTTGCTATCTGCATCTCATTTGTCACCCAGTTCAATGCTGAACTGGGGAAGCTGAACCATATGCTCTGTGACCATTAGTAAGCCCATAGCACTTGTCCACAGGAAAATTTCTATGTGAGTGCTGATGAAATGTAACACTTTTCTCCCAAGCAACCTCATTTATACTCCTGCACTGCGTATGGGGAAAAACATTTGATAAGCAAAACACCTTTCTTCCCAGACCCATTGAAAACTGACTAATCCAGCACTGGGTGAGAAGAGGATGCACAGGAAGAATGTTGCAGAAATGCTCCACAGCAACAAATCACTGGGAATAATTTAATAGCTGCCAGAACACCACATGCCTTTTCTCACACACAGATACATCAATTTCATTGTCTTCAGATCGATGCCTCCATGTTTACAGACTGAGGAACTCTGCACTGTCATCAGGCATTGCTTAAGCAGCTGAGACTTTTAAAGCAGGGGCAAACACTGCAGAACAGCTATGCTGTACCATTCTGTTACTATTATTTGTTTACTCAGTATGCTTCCCAAGGGATAGAAGTGCACTCCACAGTGTACAAACAACATCAAACCGTTATCTTCAAAGCATGATAAAGACACCAAAGTGAAACACAATTCTGAGGATGACCTTTATGTGCTATTATCTGCAGTGCAGTAATTAATTTTATCTGCTATGCACAAATGAAATTAATAGAGTCTTTTCAAAATATGTGAATGAATGGATGAACAAATGAATAAATAAATAAATGGAAATCATGAGAAGCCTCTTCCAATAAATCTCCCTTTGTTTCACTTTGTGAAGCTGTACACAGGGGCAAAAATGAAAGACAACCCTATGTCCATGTTTTGAAGTGCACTTATTCACTCTGAAGTGTTCAAAGAATATTTTGGCTTCAGATGCCAAGAAAACCTTTTAACAAATGGGCCTTGACTCAATCTGTCATCTAATATCAGAGGAAAAAAAACCCAAACCCTGATGTCATTCATGCTTTCAGACACCAGCAAAAACGTGGTGGTCAAGGTATTTCCTGGGTAATGGTGCGCTTGGTGGCCTGTGCCACTTGTCACCTGTGGGTGACAGGTCTGGCTTATAATGGAATAAACTGGGAAGTCAGGGAAGAAGCTTCTGCACAACTGTTGTAAGGCTGTGAGGTAAGCAGCTCAAATAACTGCCTAAACTGTAAAGTTTTTAACAAGGCAAACCACACTTTTAACATAGCACACAGCCTAGCTGTTCTTAAAACAGACCCTCACAGGCAGATGTCACAGAGAAAACCCAAACTGGCATTCTTGCATGCATTTTAAAGAGTGTTTTCATACCCTTCATCCCTAAATTTTAGCAACAGACATGCTTCTGCCCTTAATCCAATGGGATCAGGCCTTGTATTTCTCCAAATAAGTCCTAGAAAGGACTTAAGCAGAGCCATGGGATCCACTTGGCTTTGGCTTTGCAAATATCCTTGGCTCTGCCCCCTGATAAGTACTAGTCATCAACAATTGTGAACAGTTCTAAGGTAATATTACACCAAATATTTACAGATGCTCTGAGATATTTTTTTTCCATCAGAAGTATACACACTTTTTCATTTGTTACAAATATGCAAATTCAGTGTTACCTCCCCTTCCCCCCTTCCAGTAAAATGAGTATCATAAAGAGGCTGAGCTTTCCCAAAGAAAGGGATGGTTCACTTCAAAATGTCATTTCAACTTTTACAATGGTATAACAATAATGACCAAGGTCACTTTTCATCTTCCCTCTGCTGATCCATTCATTGATAGGAGTGAGACACCGTGAAGTATTTTGGGCACACTCAAGTCCTCTCTACTTTTCTTAACAGGAGAACTATTTTTAATCCCAGGGCTCAGCCACACAGTGCTATATGGTGCTAACTCCACACTCTGAAGTCATTAAAAACTTTGAGGATCTAGTTCGGGGATTGTCTGCACATTAGGTCAATGGCCCCTGTTGGTATTTAATTTGCAGTGATCACTCAATCATGTAAAGCTGTACGTTAATTAGGCCAATAACTGAAACATATTGTGAGAAGATTTAAGCTTGCAAAGCTGACAAAGATTACTGAAGTATCAAACAAAAGAAGAACGAAAGAACACATTTCAATGGGATAATTGAACAATAATATGAACAATCTATTTTAAAACTATTGATTTTTTTTTTTTAATCCGTAATTGAAAAAATAAGGTAAATGCAAGAACAGAGAACACTCTATACTCCTCTACTGCTCCAAACAGTGGCAGTTCCTGAAGCCAGAAGTGCCATAGCAAATCAGTAATAAAGTAGCACACTTGCTCCTTAATTTATGAAAAAGTTTTCAGTACTTTGGAGCTTTTTTCCTTTAAATTTTGAAATTAAAATCGTACATTACCATGAGAGGTTTCTATTAAAAAAATTATAATAAATGTGTAGTCTTCATGTTCATGATGAAAAGCTTGAAAATATCACATGAAAAGGGGTAAAAAGAAGTTACCAAAAAAACCGTATTATTTTCACTGCAAGATATTACATATACTTGAGAGGTATTTTATATTTTTAAAGGAAATATATAATAGAGGGTTTGGGTGCCTTTTCATTGCTTATTAACTTTCAAGCTTGTAAACACTGTATAGTTATTATTCCACTTACTTTGCAGGTGGAGAAAAAAGAAGCAAAAGATGATTTGAGACCCAGGGCTCAGAAATGTTTGATAGCTTTGATTTCTTCCACGTTGTGTAACCAAAATGAGCTACTCTGGACTGCATTCTGAGGTTTTGAAGATAACTGCTCTTGTTGATATTTTCGCAGGTTTCTCAATACAGAAAAATAAAATGTTATCGGGGCTTTTTTTTTTTTTTTTTAAGAAGTCCACAACTTGGGAATTGGCTCCATATGTCGTCCCAGAAATCCCTAAATTGTTGAAGTATGCTGCAGACATGTTTAATCTCTTCTCTTTTGAAGAAATTTGCTGATTTTATGTGCTGCACCTTCCAAAAGACATTATGTTAAGAATTCTCACATTCTTGGGAGAACAGGCATCACTTTATCCTGCAAGTGATCTCAGGGATTACAGTAAGAATTTTAAAGGGTAAGAGACATTACTTGAATCGAATAAAGGAAGAAAAATCTGGTCAAACTTAAACATGAGATTTTCAGGGAATTTAGAAGTCTCAGAAGGATTACTGAGTTAAAGAATGTTTTATTTGAAAAAATTCTGTTATATTCTATGCGAGAAAACATGTGTTATACCCCAGCAATGGAGTTGTGCTAACATAAAAATCTCACCATTAACAATCCTCAAATGTATTTTAAGCCCATTTGGGGTTTTTAGTCCAAGCTGATGTTTTGCAGTTTTAAATTAACACATTGTGTAAGGCTGTCACTTCTTTTTTTTCTACCAGCAGGTAGACACAAAGTTGATTGCCTAATTAAACAGAAACAAATTAGCACCAAACCTCTTTAGAAGAAAATTGCATAAAGGCATAAATAATCAGTTAATAAAATCATAAAAGTCAAATGAATCAGCTTACAAAAAAGTGATATGTTTCAGCATGATGTCATCTCAAAGATACACCCTTTCAAAGAAGGCTTTTATCTGTACAGCCAACATTTACATTCTGTTTTTAAATTGCTAAGAAACAAATGAGGATTTATCATTGAAAATAAATTATTTATTTCCTTTTGCCATCAACAACATGCTGTACATCTGATGAGTTCCTTTAGTTCATGGTCTAATTTTATTTTTACTGGAGGGAAAAAAAACCCAAAACCTTAATGTATTTTGTTTTTAAACATCCGTTTCTATCATTGCCAGGAGATGTTTATTGCAGCTAGTCAAGCCTGAGTAAAATTTTCCTATTGATTATTGGATTTTACCCAGTATAATATTTTACCACTTAATTCTTATTTTGATAATAAGGTCAAACTGGAGGCAAAATATTCCTTGGATGGAAAAAGACAATGAAATGATCTGTCCAATGCCATATAACAGGTACTTTTCCTGAAATGTACATGTCTACAGCTTCCAAATGTACTGTTCAATAATCAAAAATAAACTTATTACTTAAAGTAGCACTTATCAGTTTTAATTTATTTGAATACATCTTTCTTCATTTACAGAACTCTGGGTATGAAAAACTGAACTTTAATTGGAAGCTCAGGCTTAACAGAATCAATATTCAGCAGGTTGTGCAATCTGTCCAGATCTCTTTAGATAACTTGGTCTTTCCACTGCTGTGTTTGAGGCAAGACTGAACATCATGAGTTCAGAATGACTAAAATCCAGACAAGAGCAAATGGCTAAAGCAAGTTAAGGTAAATTTTCTTGTTGAAATTACAGTTTAGAGGCAGACATTTATGTGCTAATACACTGTAGAATTAAAGTCTCTGTGTCTTTCTGCTTCATGATATGTATATACTGAAAAAATAATAACCAGATTTTTTTTCAGGAATTACTTACTATCATTAACTCTTCGGGTGATTATACTGTGTCAAAAACTTTGTCATGTATAAAATAGGTTTTTTTATCTAGCTTTCAAATTCCTTCATAAAAACTTTAAATATACTGTGACAGAAATAGAAATTAAAATTATGTCATTGGCAGCACCTCTTCTTTGTCTTTCATTAAGGACTTTAAAATTGCTGTCTTCATACAAAGTAGAAAGCAACTTAAAACACTTGGAAAATATTTTTATATACTTTTAATTGCAGGCTGAAAAGTGTGACAGAGGCCAGAGGAAATTTCATTGACTATAAACAGGTGTGAGTATTTTGGAGTTGATAGCAAGAAGGAAATAAAAATTTTTACTACACAGCTTTCAATTGATGATGTTTGGCTTTGCTGAAAGTGGCAGCACAAAAGCTGGCAAATACTATAAATAAATGCTCATCCTAAATTTCATTTATCTCTAGACAAGATAGTGTCTACAAATAGAAGTATTCTTAGCTGCAGATGAAGATACCCTGTCAAAACTGAAAGCAGTTTATAGAGTATACATTCTTATATTTTAAGATATTCCTAATTCTTTTAAAATATAACCAATGAAACAATAGATTCTTTTCACTGAGATTATGTAATAACAAATAATTTGGAAGCATTTTGATGTTTCCTTGGTCTGAGGCATCAGTGGTCACAGAGAAAAATATATCCTTTCAAACAAGTCATTAATTTTAAGAAGTGTTACATGATTGACTATTCATAAACTTTCTATCCTACTGTGTGGCAAACAGCAGTACTTTAATTTTTCACCATAGTTAATTCATCAGTATGAATAATTATGCATAATATGTAGTAAACTGACACACTTACTCCAGAATCTTCTTTATTACATATTGTATTTTCTTATTTTATAATTTTATTACTGCAAAAGTTTCAAGAATTCTGTTCTTGAGCTATGCTGGGGTTGGGTTTGTGATCTGCTTGATTTGCATGCTGCCCTACATCTGACAGTCATTTGTAAGCGATTGAGAAATTTATTCTGCACAAACTCCAGTAAGTCTTGCTGCTACTCTGCAGATGCATGAAAACTGCTCTCCTACTCACTCTTGAAAAAGTAAAGCTTCTCTTTTTGTATTTTGACTCACCAGTGTGATGTTACCACCATGGTAGCACTGAATATAAATATGAACAGATTGACTAAGAATATTTTTATAATATCGAAATGTAGACTTTAATAATTTTAGATGTTCTTTCTTTCATCTCTCACGTTCAAAAGACTTGAGATTCTGCACCCTGTAAATATTGCATTCACCTCTGTAATCTACCTGCAGTTAATATGGGATATGTTTTAATTCTTATTTATCTTTTCATATCTAAGTAATCTGTTCATAAATTTGAAGAAGAAATTTAGGTTGGTTTAGGGTATTTTTAAATTACTGCATAGATCTAATTATACAATACCTAATACCATATTTATTTCAAATTGAATATACACTGCTCAAATTTGAATGGCAGGGTAATTTGGGGAAAACAAAGAACGGCCAGCCAAAATAAAAATATAACTCAGAATTCAAATTTGGGGCACAAACATCTGTATTTTCTTCAGAATTTACTATCTTTTTTTTTGTTAGGTCATTCAGCATCCAGTTTTGGATGCTCTAGTCCCAGTTTTGGAAATGAGGGAGATGTTTAGTAGCAGTCTTTCACCTCGCTTCTCCTACAAAACTTACATTCAGTCCATACCCGTTGGGGTGCCCACCTTGCTTGCTGATGTGGCACGTTCATTCCAGCATCTTCTTCGTGACTAAGAATAAATTAGCACCAGAGTAGAAATTATCTTCCCATACTCCTGTACATGGCCTGCTGAGACTGGATGAAAATTTCTTGATTATTAATGAAGGAAGAAAAATCTAGATTTTACTAGGTAAAGTTGTTCAGTCCCTTTCTTTCACAGTACTCTCACAGAGCAAAATGAGAGAGGAGAGCCTCTCTTCATTAAAGATTTGTAGCTGATTTTTATCCAAAACATTCTTCTCAGGCTGCATTTTACCTTGAAGAAGAGATTTATTCAATGCTTAAACTGCCTCACGTTGTTCTACAAAGGTGTGATTGACTGAGCCTTCCAAATGGTCATAGGACAAACGAATGAGAAAATCTCTGTCCACTATAATTAGAGAAGCATTTTTCTCTCAGAAAGAAATTGAAGAAGGGATATCATAAAATACTGGAGGTATAATCTCCCAAAGTCCCTGAATCTTTAGCCATGTTTATCTTGACACTGGACAAAAGCAAAGATTCAGCGACCCAAAGCCTTATTTGCATCAAAATACTACTAGCAAGTTTGGTCAAGATCAGACAATGGAGGAGTCATCTAGTTTTTATACCACACATCTTGATGTCTTAGATAATAGCAAAGATTTTTTTTCTTAACCATCATATCAGTCTATTTGCCATGATCTGACTAACATTAAGTCTTCTCTGCGTACCACAAAAAGAGATAACCACAAAAAAGGGGCAGCAGATGCAAAGACATTTACACCTTGAAAACCAAAGGGAACAAAGAAGATACTTAGTAACGGAAAGGTCTTCCTAAAGTTAATTCCTTTAAGTGATGGAAAAAAATGGTATTCCTTCAGAGGATGATAAAATTCCTTAAGAGAGCTTGAGAAGAAAAAAAAAAATTGCTGCTACTGAAAAATGCAGAGTTTGAGAAAGAGTTGAATTCAAAACTTTGGAAATTACAATTAATTGGGAATATATCTTAGGCATTTTTAAAGCTTTCTTTCTAAATGTCTAGCATCACCTTTCTGAATGGCAGTGTGATGTAACTTGCACTTAGCTCACACTTTTGGGGGTGGTAACTGCATCAGCCGGGTCCTTCCTCTGGAAGAAACAAGCATAATACTTTCAAAAATGCCATTCCTGCAAGGAGCCATTAGAATGTTCACCAGCTCCTCCCAGGCCTTTGCATTCGAGGCTGGTAACGTTTAGAAGTTTTCTGAATATCAGACAGATTCTATTTCTTTCACACAGCCTTTCTTCAGCAGAAACCCATCTGTATTTTTATGGTAACTACCTCTGAGATGAGGGTACTGGTGAAGACTAGAGTCTAGTAGTTTTAAAAATATATTATGACTTCCAGGCTCCACCCCAATCTATCCTTTGATCTGTATTCTATCTGGGAGGTATAAAACCCCCTTATGTTCACTGGGGCTCTGCAGTATCTTAGCTAAAGAGAGTGTGCAGCTTTCATCCTGTGGGGAACATACCCAAGCACAGTTGAGAAAAAAGTCTATTTTTTAACAGAGCAGCGGCTGTCCTTAAATTCATTATTCTTTACACTCAGTGTTAAAAATACTAGAAATATAAGGCATGTCCATAAAAAAAAAAGGAGTTCAAATGAAAACTTTGAGAATAAGAAGCTATCAAAAATAGAGACTAGAGGTTTGAGAGGAATTTCAGTGGCTTTTTTCTTCATTACCACTGCATGCCATGATCTTTGAGAAATGCTGATTTTTGCTTCCTGGGCAGTGCAGTTAGAGCTTCTTTTTACAATGAATGCAACATGACTGTAACCAGTCTCTAATTCCAGTTTTTAGACATTTATTGCGGGAGGAAAAAAAAAAAGTAAGAAAGAAAGGAGGTGGCAAATGTACTAGGAGGCAGAGGAGAGAAATTGTGCATGTATGTGTGTGGGAGAGCAGAATGAGTTCAGAAGAAAAAGTCAGCTTTAAATCTCCTTTCTGCCTTTGCCCAGATGTCTTTGCATCATCAGATTTTGGTGCAGCATCCAACATCAAGACTCATTTTCTGCTAGAAAGCTCATTTACAGGAATCATTTAAGAATTAACTTCCTTCAGTAGAAACTATGTAACAGTAAACTGAATCAGAAATTGCTGTTCCTGCAGGTAGTATATTCAGGAAACTGAAAGAAGGAGAGCAGGATTTGAAACAATAAATAGATTTTTTTTAAAAAAAGAGAGAGAGAAAATAAAAAAAAAAGAAGAGAGGAGGCTGACAAAGTGATTGAAAATATGTAACAGTGCATATAAAATATCATATAGCGATATATTCAATATACCAGAAAGATCCTACCTGACCCATTTCTCTTTCTCCTGTCACTCATTTGACATCAGAAAATATTGAGGGGCGAATGTATTGCCAAAAAAATCCCTAAGATTTTATCATTGAAAGGCATTTGAATCTTATGATTGGTAAATGATATTTTTTGAGATTATAAATCACTGCATCACTGTTACCCCTCCTAAGAGCTGCAGAATAATCACAGTGTGCGTAAACAGACTAGCAACAACACCCATGAGATTTATGGTCATAAAACAATTTTACTTTGTTGCAGTATATTTACATTTAAAAGATGCAGTTTAATTAGTAATCATGGCAAGGAACTGAGGAAAATAAGACAGTTGACTGCTGACTGTGTTTTAGGTGCATTAATTCTGAAATAAGCCTGATACCAAAAAAAAGTGCTTTATTCTGCCTGGAAAAATAAATTAAATCATTCATCATTTTTAGTCTTCAGTTATGAAAAAGATGACTTCATTCTAGAAAAATAAGGGTAGAATTGGCAGATAAAAAAATTATCTTTCAGGAGAAGCAGCCTTCTAAACTAGATTGCCCCTTTATGAGTAAGCAGAAAAGATTACTATGAGACTAAGCAGACCTACAGAAAGAGGCCTGGAAAAACACACCTTTACTGCAGGAAAAAACTCACAGACAGAAGCTAAAGACTTCTACTCTTTTAAGAGCTTCACATTCTAGAATTCAGGAATCTGGTTGTGGAGTCCTATTACATTGAAACAAATGCAAGTGAGAAAATATCAAACCTTGTAGCAAAAGGAAAATGTGTTACATGGATGTTTCCAAAGATTTTAGAGAAAACAAAGTACAAAATATTAGTACTGCAAGAACTACCAGCTCTGGGGATTTTGATAATACTTGACAACAAATGGATCTGACCCTAAAACAGTTTTTTAAGAACATTAAACTGAGAAAATCACAGAAGTGTGTTACCATCTATTCCCTACTTACATGGGACTACAACAGGACTTAGACCCATGAATTCCCAGGGTTAGCACAAAGTTTGCTCAAAAGTCTTTAACCATCTAGACAAACATCAAACCACAGCAAATGGTGGGCTTGCTGGTAGCAACATTGTACTGGAACTCATTTGTTAAGCTATACTTTTATTTTTAAGAAAAGAAGACATGGAGAAGAGACACAGAAAAGAAAGGCAAAACACTGGATGCTTTCCATTTCTCTAAGTTAAGATCCAAATGTAACATCAAGATGATGCTAATATTATACAAGCTTGCTGCACTGCACCAAACTCACAGAACATACTGCACTACTTAAAACACTGCCACACTCTCTCTACAAGCAGGCTGACATAAAAAAGCCTCCTAAGTTATTTCTAGCATTAAGCTGTTCATCAGTCAAAGAAGGCATTCATTTAATCATCTTAAAAGGGTGTAATATTTTGCTGTGTTATCCATTCATTGTTATATATACAACATTACGTGATCTGCAGAGCAAAAATCCAAAACAATTGTGGTTTTCCACTCCACAAAAGCTTCCTTTTGTGAGCAAAAAGACAGTGTTTCTTCACCTGCATCATTGACATTAGGCCCACAAGGACTTTCTATTATAGAGGATCACACAGTTTTACAAGACGTAGGATTGGTTGGGCAATAAATAGTATAAATGTCATGTTACACTGCAGGAACAAAAGAAAAAATGTGTTGAAGTATTTATTACACATATATCAACCTTTGTGCAGTTAAAACATAGAAATCTGATTAATTCTACAAGAGCATTAGTAACAGAAATCACAGAGAAACCTCTTCACAGAAGAAACACGTAATATTTGCCTCCCGCACCAGCATAAATTTTATAAACCATGGTAATCCCAGCATCTAATATTCAAATCCCAATCCAGCATACTGGAGGTGTGGATATAAGAGGAGGTAGGATATAAAGAAGGTCTATTCCCATGCCACATACACACCCTACATTGCACCTGTGGGTTATCACAGCTTTTATCTACCCATTTAACCTTATGTTTAGATTGTCCTGGCATTCTCCATATCTCTAGTATGGGACAAACAGATCTCATCAGGTAGGTTTTACATGTTAGCTGGCTAATGAACACCTCTAGAAAAGGTCCAGAGACTTTGGTTAGATAAACATCTACCTGTTGGGTACAAATATACATGTCTGAGTATTGGATTGGCGAACTTTCTTTCAGAATATTGAAATGTTAAAGCTGTTTCTTACAGGATTTTAGCTAGGTGTGTGTAGCCTTGTTTTAAAATGGAAGAGCATCACCCAAAGGGTGCAAAGCAAGCTGTACAAGCTGGCTGCACAGCCAGAGGCCATCTCCTGGCTCACTTTATTTACCAGTAAAGACATAAGAAGTTCAACCTACAAAGAGGCTGAGAAGTCACTTTTTATACAAAGAGAACAGGAGAGTTTGACATGTAGACAATATCTAATACTTTTGCAATGGCAAGTAGCCAGTGAGTTAGAAGTACCAAGATAATTTCAGCTGTTGACCTGTGGTCTGTGCTGCAGAGAAGGAGTGAAAAAATCCCCAAGGTCTGTGCCTCTCAAAGCTGGGATACTCAGCTTGTGAACTCTGAGTCTTTATAGGGACATATCTTCTCATAACGTCCTACTTAACCCCGCCAGATTTTTTTTTTTTTCTTTCAAATAAGTCCCCTCCAGTTTCCTCTTTTCCTTCCTAACAACCAAGACTCTGTCAAGAATCACAGACACCCTCAGGAAAGGTAATGCAGACCACAGCAGATCTGCTTAAGGCAATGTTTTTTCCACAGACTATCATAAATCTCCATTTTAAGATTTAAAACTGATGGCAGATGCCAGGCCAGATCGCTCTCCCTCAGGTGCACTGGGGCAAGTGCCAGGGTCAGACAATTTTGTGCTAGAAGCTGGACAAGGAGCATGACCTAATTCTAGCACATGTACACTGCTCATGCCAGAAGTACCTCCAGCGGTGTTACTAGCAGTGTCCCATATGGCCTATTTCTGTTCTCATTTTGATACCAAAACACTGCTCATTACTTATACCCCACCATCAATCCAGCGGTTTTACCAGTTCTGTGACTTCTACCAGATGTATGAAATCTAAACATCAAATAAAATGGAGTTACCTGCAGAGCACTACTGGCATTATTATATATAAGCCAAATTTGTTGCTAGTGATTTTCCCTAACTAAAGAAAATAAATGCCTTTCCTCCTTTGACAGGACACTGAATTTTTCTGCTTATAAATCCTTGACAAAGAGTATACATGGACATTGGAAGTATTTCACAGACTTTTCCATGACAATGAACTTGCACTTAAAAGCCTTCTAGCACTTAGGGAAAGAGGAGACCTGAAGATACAGTAGAATAGTGAAAAAGAACATGGGGGTTACAAATCAGAGAAATGTAAGATATGTAAGATATAAAAGTAAGGGTGAAGGAAAGAAAGGTGAAGAAAATGAGAATCCTATGCTGGAGTTGTACTGAGGTATCTGCAAGTCTTAAATACTTGTCACTCAGTTAGGAGAGGAGAGGAGAAATAAGTCAAAAATATGTATCTACAGGAAGTGTATTTTTATATTTAAAACCATCTGTCTTACAAAAGTTCAGGTCGCATCATTGAGTTAGATAATTGTAAGCCCTTCCAAAGACCCAGTTTTAGTAGAAAATGCTAACTTGGTATGAGTTCCTGGCCTGAAATAGCTGTAGGCTTTGCTAATGCATGACAGAGGCAAAATGGATGTGGTCAAAAATCCTTCCAGCTTCAGAAATTCCTGCTCCCTAAGGGAAGGCAGAGTTGCAATTGTAAGATGGCTCCAAGTCACCGGGAACCTGATAGCCACAGGATCCATGATTCAGAGTGCAATGACAGAGTGAACAGCATCCCCTCGATGATTTGGGTACTGAGGTTTACTTAACAACCAGTGAGACAAGAATTTTACTCGATTGTGAGGCACTCATGCTTCCACTGCCCCCACTGCCAGATGGCTACTAGACCTTGCCATCCATTTCCAGCAGGAATATTGTTTCTGGCTCAGGACAGTCAGGAAAAAAGTCAAGTTAGTTCCTACCATGTCACTGCTCACCGTGACCCATGTTGGTTGCTACAAGCCAAGGTCCCTGAGTGTTGCCTGGCATCCATCTCCAGTTGGGTCTTTGTGAGATCTTTGGTCTCCAGGATCACTTCCATGACCTTTCTTCCAACCATGTTCTTCACCTTCATCTTTCCAGGCTCTCTTCTTTTTTTCAGAGACTTTTTTCTTTTCAGAAACCCTTCTTATTGACATCAGCTCTTCTTTCCAGCACTCCAAGCCCTGAGTTTTCCTCATCTAAATTGTCTACATGCAGAAGTATGTGATCAGACACCCAATCGTTTCTGGCTCATGATTCTCTTAATTGAAGAAGTGAGGACAAGACACTTTTGTTTAGTCCAGATGTTACCAAAGTTTACGAGCAACTTACACTGGCTGCAGCCAGCAAGTAGGAGGTTCCTGCTCAGGAGTTCAGCGGCTCCACTTGGGACACTCACCCATGCCCACGAGGGCACCCTCATGGCATTGACAGTTCAATCCATTTTTTCATCTATGACAGTTATTCTACCTCATACCAGGCAATGCCACCTGAAAACTAGAAACACTGTATTTTGTAGCTGCAATACACACCTGAGAGAGCACCAGTTCCTGCTCCAAAGATTGATTTTAATGACATTAGATGAACATTTCTCAACTCAGCCAGGGACCACAGTAGTTCGCTCTCATATGGTAGAAAGCTTGCTTCACATGGTGATAGGAAGCCAGAAAACAGAGAAGCTTCCCTTCTCCTTGCTGAGACATGCCTACAAAGTGGTACTGGGCAATTTCCTGGGAGTTGGAAGGTTTGGCTCACTAAGAAACTGAACCAACATTAGTTACTTGCTGTCTGAGCAGCTCAGTGAATTCAGATCAGATTAGCAGTGCTCCAGAGGGTAAAGGAGAGGAAGCTTTGGATTCAAATGGTGCTTAAGTGCAAGCCATTTGATCACATCAAGAATCATAGAGCCTTTACTGTCGCAAAAGTCAGACTGCAGGTGCCCAAGAAATTCTGTAGTCCAAGAGAGCAGAACTCATGCTGCCCTTCCTAGGTTAGGGAGGAGGTGAACAGCAGTTTCCACATCACAACTTTGTGCACTGGCTTCTGAATTCTGTGTGAGACACATTTAGATTCTGAGAAAAGCCTTTTGGGTCCAGCCTTTTCTGTTTCAGTCAGATTCCTGGAACGTGCTTGGTACTATCATTAAAAAGTCTCAGCTGCAAAGCCAATGATTGATGTGATCAAACAAGGCATCCATATGACTTGCCAGATATAATACTGTTATACATTTCTCACTCTTGCACAGATGCCAGCACAAGCCTGGCTTTCTCCTTTGCAATAACATGGGAGAGACGTGCAGCAGAAGTCACTGTACAGAGGCTAAGGCAGCAACAGGAGTTGCTACCTATTAGGATACAGTCATGCATAGCGCAATAGGGTGAGATAAAGAGAGTGTACATGATTCAAAAGGATCTTGAAATACAGGGGTTTCTGTTTGGAAATAAAGGCTAAAAAGAAATTTCTTACAGACTCTCATATTCTTTCAAAAGAATCTGAAATGTTACAATAATGTTTCAGTATCCATTGCCAACCTTCCACGAGCATTGGGCTCAGAGAGAAAAAAATTCGTGCTCAATCATTTTCCAAAGCAAGGCAACTCTGACAGGCTACAAAGAACTTGTCAGGTCTTCTCATGGAGGTCAGTCATTTAAACATCCTCCTACTTATAAAATGGGTGGTGAGGTCAGCGAGCACTATCAGTCTTCTCAGAGAACAATGAGCATTAATGGGATGCTTAAGCTTGATTGTGAAGCTCAAAGTCTACACAAATGTGTCCTGTCTCAAGATGCTCTGACAAGGAGCCAAAAATACACCAGACATTTTTGAATGTGAACTGGTGTCATGAAATGTTCCATCAAGGCTAATGACATACTCTTTTAAGGTGCCAAGGCAAACCAAAAAAGAATTAAACTTCCCTTTGTTTTCAGAATTTTTGTTGCTTGAAATGACAGAGAGCAACACAGGCCTCAGATTCCACTGCAATCATCTACTTTCAAGGCAGATATGTAGATGACTAAAAGCCAATGCCACATATCTTACAAAGCATCAGTGCCTACCTTCTATTCATAGTTCAGACTGTAGTGCTGCTTTATCTCAAATGCTTAAGGCATTTTGACTAAAATATAAATGCTTTGGGAGTGCAGCTGAAATAATAAGTTTGTTACAAGACTAAAGTTTTGTGCATTTTTTCTATATTTTAAAAGAAAGGGGGGAAATTGGAATTTTCTGAATGGCAAATTGTCCTGACTATGAAACCAAAAATGCAATGCAAATAGTTATTATTACCCCCTCTACATATACATGTAGTCATACTCTTTTTATAGCTTTTTAGAATGACAGCCTCTGTGTTCTACCTCAGCAAATTCTGTTCAAAGGCACTGGAGAGTGGATCCACTCTGAAGATGCAGACAGCTGTGAGGATTTCCCATAGTTCTATATTATACCTCATATTTCCAGCATTTGCTGAAGACTGACACCAAGAGAAAGGCCAGGAGAAACATAAACCATAAACTAGCCAAACATAAAGTAGGTCCTTGTAATGTGACAAGCCAAAGGGCAAGGTGGTTTTTCCACTACAGATAATGCTACATGTTGTCATGGGAAAATATTTAATATTAATGGTCTGATGAGTGTTACTATTTTTATTAACATAATAGCATCAGAGTCAACATCAAAAGCCCATGTCTCTGTCTTACCACATTCAGTTCAAATATTCCTGTTATGGAGTTAAAGTTCTCAAGGCACCACAACAGAGCAAATGATGGAGATTACAATCAGGTCATATCCTCTACACAGTAGCCATCTGACTTTACTCAGTCTTGTAAGTAAACCTGCATCAGGTTTCACATTGCTGCATCTGCATGCTATACAGAGAGATAAAAAAAGGACACACTAATACTGAGAAATAACTTCCTCCAGAGGAATAATCTTCATTCCTCTGTGCCAAAAAGTCACAGGAGATGGCAGCTCTAGCACCTGCCTTTAATGCAAGTTGCCTCATAGTAGGAGAAGTAGAATTGTTAACCTATAAAAATGACACAACCAGTAACAATTGTACGCTATCTGTGTAATCACTGTGCTTTATCTGCGTAACACAAATCTAAACAAGCAATTTTGCTTTCCATATAAGTGATTGCAAAGGACATCTGCTCTGCCTAAGGGTGAGGTGGAATGATGATACAAAACACTTTTCCATTCCTGAGAGTAGCTGTAATGAGGAGGTATGGGGTGATAATTTTTTTATGACTTCTGAGGTCTCTAATGCAGAGAGTTTACAGGGAAGATATAAAAGGATGGAGAGAAGAAAAGGAAAGAAAATTAACTTTAAAATATCTCACTACTGTTACGGTCCCATCATCTTCCTCTTGTGCCTCTCATGTACATGTTGAAGTTTCTTCTGAAGAGACTTGGAAATAAATGCACTACTTTTGCCGAGAATAGCACAAAAATTCCCACACGGGAGAGAGAGGGATTACTGAGCCTGAATAGAGAGATCTACATGTTCACATTATGGCTAATGAGAACCAACTGCACAAATTGTGGTAATTTGGTCAGCCAATAATGGCTATTTCCAGGGACACTTAAAGTTTTTGTATACTGCACTTTCCCTGGGTAAATCTGTACAACACAGGCAGAAGCAGGGCTCAGGTGCTGATAACGCTCAAGTACAGTAATAAGATTGTTGTTGGTAACAAGGTTGTAGCTGTGTATCTGTGCTCCTGCATCTCCTTGTCAGATTTAGGTGAATACTACTTCAGGAATATCTGAACCGGCTCTGATCATATCTTTCATCTTCAACAAAAAATAACCAAAGCTATATGCATATTATGAAAAGCAAGCAGGTGGCAGGAATCTGCTCTCCCTAACTTGCACGTATGTTTTCAAGCACTGCTAAAGCTTCACAACTGAAGTGTCAAAGAGGCTGATACAATCAATGGAGTAAATGCCCTTAAAAATCCCTGAGAGGCCAGGTTTACCCCTTATTACATAGGCAAATTGAATACCTCCTTGTGGCCAACTACTGCCTTCTAAACTTGCATCTGTAAATGTTGCTTGGAAAACAAATAAAATATGGTGCAAATATAAAGTGAAATCAAGTTATTTGTAATTAACAGCACATAGAGACAAATTTTCATTCTTTTTCCATGTTATTTGTGATTAATTAAACAACCTCCATAACATCAACATCCTGTAATCCTGAATCAGATGCTCAAAGTCACAGTGCAAGGGTTACATTGTGAGGAAAAATATTTATTCCTTTACACTGACAATTGCATCGCATTCCTGTCCTGTCTGGGACTTTTTTTCAGAAGACTATAAAATAATTTGTGACAAAAAAAAAAAAAATTAAATTATGTCTATAGCATCCATAGGAAAGACAGACAAGAAGAAGCTTGCAGGAGACAAAATGCATTTATAACTTCCTTCATATTTCTCAGTGTTCATTTTTTCCCCTACTTTTCTTTGAGGGCAAACAGTGGAATAATTAACATATTGTCTAAATCAACTTAGTTTTGCTAGTTTATATTTTATAATATACAAGAATCTATATTTGCATGGATTCCTCTCATATGAGGCTTAAAACAAGTGATTCAGGCATCACTCTGCCACTCAACCTGGATTTTCCTTCTGTACAGGTAAGTATAGTCCAATGGTTTTTTTTTGGCTTCAACAACATATCTTCTGATGTCGACAAGAAAAGACATTATTTGAACTAGTGGAATCGATTTCAACTGGAACCAAAGTCAGTCCTACCAAAGTATGTAGTTGTTTTGCCTGTCCATCCAAATGGTTACTCTGGTGCAGGAAACATGAGGGCTCAGACTGGCAAACAATAAAAACCAATAAAAGTCCAAAATCCATGGCTTCTTACAGCTGAAAAAGGTCACTGAAAGCAAAGGGCAATACTTGCAGTGACAGTAGGTAATTTTGGAGCCTACATATCATCCTATACAGCATTTAAAAAGACAAGGCCAGACTGCACACGGAAGTGCCTGAGGCACTGGGAGCCTCTATATGAATTTCAGCTGTATCCAGGGACTGCAATCATATTAATTTCAGCTTGTTCAGACCTGTCAATGGATTGGTCATCCTCTGCAGTAACCAGTTGCTGTACAATGGCTGAACCCCAGGAAATTCCCTGCTTTACCACAGGTTATTGGTAAAATCATCTTTACTAGATTTTTTTGCACTGTTGTAAAGAAAGAGATGAATTCCACAGTTGCTCTCTTTCTGTTACTGCCTGAATCCCTCTGCTGATAATTTATTAGGTTTCTCTGTTTGAAAAGCTGCAGGTGGTAATAGAATATCCAGAAATTTAAGACATGTTCACAGTTTGATGTGGTGGAGTTTATAAAATATAATTACTGTGGGGTCCTATGAACGCTATATCATGAAGGTGTGGAAACCAGTCTGATTTTATGAACTCCCTGTGTATTCCTTTGCTAAACGACAGCTTATATTTTAATTTTTATAATAACCTGACATATCTATTATTATTTTTACTTTAATTTATAAATGAAATCTAAGGCAGTGCTGGCATCACTAAATAATGGATATTCTTCAGTATTGAAAAACCTTCCATTGAATGAGAACACCATCCAAGACGGTTAGGTCAGGAAAGTGAAGCTAGGGAGATTAAAAACAAAAATTAAATCATTAAAAGACAAGAAACATCATTCCAACTATCAAGATCCCCCACTGAACTAAACTAGAAAAGAAAGTTGATTTTTTAAAAGATAGACTCTATCTCTAGGTGAGAGAAAGGAGGGGATTTCAGCATACACAGCAGTAAACCAGCTCCTGCACCTATAGTTTCTTGTACTAATTGAAAGTTTGGACTTCCTGAAAAGGGGGTGCTGGATGTCTCCAGCATCTCAGGAAGCCATAGGAAAACCCAAGCCCAAGCATGGTACCCCTTTGGGCCAACAATGCACTCACAGGACCCCAGCTCACCCTGTTCATTACACAGCCAAAATTACAGGGTGTTGAAGTCATTAAGAGACCACAAACCCTTTTTTTGGTCAAAGAGAAAACAAGAAAGAAGGCTGGAACTGGAGTATTCCCAAATTAATGGAAGCTTGAGGAAAGTGTGGTTTTGTTTGCAGAGCACCATACGGCAGGAAAACGTCCCTTTGCAACACCATTTATGATCACTAAACTAACTAGGTATGCATTGTGAAGGGGTGCAATTTGATATTCACCCTCTTTTGTTATTGATGGCTGCTGTTTTGGAATACAATGTCCCACAATCAGCCACAGAAAGTGTCCTGTTAATTTATTTATTTTATCTAGCTCTTCATTGAGAGATTGCAGCAAACCACACAGTAGGAAATAAGATGCATGAGCAATTGTCACTTCTGTGTTCTTTTGAAATGAAATACATTTTATTATTCAGCATATTCTCATCTCCTCTCTTAGCTCTAGAAATTCCAGCTGTATTGTGTATAAACTCAGATACTCCCAGCATCTGGAAGTATATCTCTTCCGTATGCCTTAGCACATCCTGCATCATTTGAGCTTTGAAACATGCAGGACAGAGGCAATTTGTCTTTTCATTGAATCAAGCCCTTAAACAAAACAAAACAAAACAAACAAACAAAAAAAAGAACAGAAAGGGAGGTCCACCATGAAAGGGACCAAAAAATTCCAGCAAAAAGCATAGACTAAACAATGAATAATCTCATCTCAATAAATTATGTCTGTAAGGAACGTGTCAAACTCCCTATTTTCTCAAAGACGATACTAAATTCTAGTATTTCACTTACATAATATTTTCTCCCAATTCTCCTATGTATTCAGGGCAGACACTTGATGCAGTTGATGCCATGAAGATTTTTTGCCTTTTCTTTTATACCCCTGTTATACCTTTTTACAGCTTCTGTATTCCTAGTGCTTTTTGCCTACATTCTTGGACTTGTTTGTCAAGCTAAGAGACTAAACATTTTAGAAGCTTCGTAGCTAGGGATCAGTGTGCCCCAGACCCCAAGGTCCTCTCCAGAACACATTCTGTAAACCAAGATAGAACCATCCAGGGGAAGGCTCCTTGGGGAGGGGGGCTCACTTGAGCCTCTCATTGGGGAACCTTTGATAGATATGCTAATTAGTGAGACCTATAATGTTATACCAGATCTTTTGGGGCATAGACTTGGTGGGGTGTATCTCGATGCATATGGCCTGGATGTGTGCACCTAAGGATCCTTAAAATAAATACCAAGGTAAAATCCCTTTTCCCCTTCTAACCGTGTATGACTCTTGACTTTAAGAACAGGAAAAGGCATCACAGTGTCAGCATAATATTGGGAGAAAGGAAAACACACCACCGTGCAGATCCTCAAGATATATCAGCCAGCTCCAGTATCTATCTATTTACCTTTTGGTACTGTTCTACTATTTGTAAAGGCACACCCCCATTTCTGCTGTTGACTGAATGCACAGTCCTCATTTGGGCAGGATGCTGGCAAGGACAATGCTATTCATGATGTCTGGTAAATGAAATACTGAATCCATATAGATTGAGAATTGACATCTATACTCTGGACTTCTCTGCTTCCTGACCCTGCCTTGGATGTCAAGTTTGACAATGAGGTTGGAATAATTCATGTCGAAATAAAAAGGCCATTTTAGATAATCTAATAGTCATTTAGTGCCTGTTCTGTAACTTCCGCTAGCAGCACAAAAACCCCTGGGTATGCTACCAAGTGAATTCACTGTTAGGAGCCATAGTTTCCTCATTATCTAACAGGATCTGGCTGAAGAATTGAAGTGCGTATTGAAAGTGGTGGTTTAACTCAGTGATTGCAGAGATACTTTGCAGGAGACCATGAAGAGCACCCTTTGATACCAGCTGGACCATTCTCTCTAAAACGAAGACAATCCTGGAAAATACTTGACCCCTAAAATTCAAACCTCTGAACAAAACTTTCCAACTAGGGGTCATATATGCAACCTGGAAGAGGTGACAGAGTCATGGTAGGGAGGAAAGGCATCTGTAAGGACTCAATGGTGACTACTGACCTTTTGGAAGCGGGGGTGGGGACAGCTATTTAGCTGCAGCAGCACTGGCTGCAGAGATTTCCTAGAAATATAGAATATAAGGCACTAGACCACTTTGCTCAAAGCCCTGTGCAACCTGGCCTTAAACATTTCCAGGGATGGGGCATCCAGAACTTCTCTGGGCAAGCTGTTTCAGTGCCTCACCACCCTCACAGTAAAGAACTTCTTCCTAATCTAATCTAAACCTACTCTCTTACACTTTGAAGCCATATCTCCCTTGGCCTGTCACTACGTGCCTCCATCTTTCTCGTAGGCTCCTTTCAGGTACCGGAAGGCAGCCATTAGGTTGCCCCAAATTCTTCTTTTCTCCAGGCTGAATAATCCCCGTTCTCTCAGCCTTTCCTCATAGGATAGGTGCTTCATGCACCTATTCATCTTGGTGTCCTCCACCAAGTCCTCCTCTGGACTTGCTTGAACATGTCAATGTCCTTCCTGTGCTGGGGGCCCCAGAGCTGGATGCAGCCCTACAGGTGGAATCTCATCAGACTGGAGAAGAGGTGCAAAATCACCCCCCTTGACCTTCTGGTCTCACTGCTTTTGGTGCTATCAGGATATGATTGGATTTCTGGACTGCAAATGCACATGGCCAGGTCATGTCCAGGCTCTCATCCACCAGCACCCTCAAGCCCTCTCAGAGCTGCTCTCAGTTGTTCATCCCCTAGCCTGTGTTGATACCAGGGTTGCCCCAGCCCAGGTGCAGAACCTTGCACTTAGTTTTGTCAAACCTCATGAGATCCTCTTGGGCCCAGCTCCCAACATCCAGGTCGAGATGTCAAGCTAGCTAGTGAAATTCCCTTGTTACTTTTCAGAACATCAAGAAAGACAGAGATTGGCAAAACTGCATGAGAAAAACTGCCTTTAGAGAGAAAGAGGATTGGAAAATCCTGTCTTCCCTGATCAGACTATAGTGAGAGGTTGTTTAGCCATTAACTGTCTGGCAGATTTGAGGTTATCGGAGGATGAAGAATTCTTGGGGGGGAAAAAAAGGGGTGGTTTGTGGGCTTGTAAGAATGTTAAAAGCAAACAAACAAGCAAACACACACATAAACCCCCTCATTCCAGACTGATTATGAAGCTCCTCTTATACTGGAGAATGATAAATTATTACATTATTTTGAAAATATTCTCTTTATTCCCATTCTTAATCAAGCTGGACAAGCATCTCCGAGCTTTATTTTTGCTCCACAGTTTGTCTAAAGATGAAGACTTCAAAATCCTGATTAAGTGTACAGAAGAATGAGCTGCAGTTCAGGATAAGAGCAATTAGTGGACACTCCTTACACTGATCCAACTGCAACAGACCTCTTTTTTTACATCTTAAGATGACAAGTGAACAGGAAAGCTAAAATATCTTGAAGTTTTATCTTTTATACTACAAAGTTTTTCTGCCACATAATTAATCTTTATTCATCTACTGAACCATTTCTTTCAGACGAAGTAAGTTGCTGAACTATAATTTTCAAAACTATTTCACATACTACAGGCATTTCACTCATCTTAGGAAGCAAAGAAATACTGAGCAGAGTGGTTATAAGCAGCTGGAACCTCTTCTTTAAGATGCCTTTCAAATGCCTTGATGACAGGGACCAAGAGAACCTCTTTTCAGTGGTGACAATTATGTACCCTGATTCCTTTGAAAGGGTTACAGCCTTAGTATATTTTAATCTACACAAAAAATTAAGGTCTACATTTCACCCATTATCAATTCTAGTAGCTGTGAATGGGAAATTAGATAAAGACATCAAGAACCTTGAGAAATCACCTTCTACCCTTGGAAGAAAGGAAGAGGGATGTCTGTTAAGAGCAGGATATCTCTTAATGTATAAATGCAGAATTTTCCACACATAAATCAGTTGACCTGATTGCAACAAGTACTTAAATCAGAGATTCATATTGACCATTTCTGAACAGGACTGTAACAGTTATCAGCAGTGTTAAATAATATACATGAAGACACCACCCTCCGTATTCTCTCCAGACACAATAGGAGAATAGAGATCCATCTGCTTGCAGATTTTTCCACACAAAGGCCCCAGTGATGCCCACACTAAACCCCAGCAGGAAAATGAGATAATGGTGAGGAACTGAATAACACAACCTTGATTTTTTTCTCAGTCATAAGATAAAATGCCAAATACTTGCTGAGAGATAGCAATAAAAATTTCATTTTTCCGTTTCACCTTCTATATATTATGGCAGAAAGCAAAAGAAAATCTTTCCCGGCAGAAAAATTGTAATGACTGTTTTACAAGTCTCTCTTAAAGGTCAGTGGGAGTCAGAGGCTGTAGTGTAACAAGGCTCAAACCTCATCTAAGAGTTTTAGACATCAGAAATCATGGCTGGAAAGCTCTTGGCTGTAACAGTTACATATTCTTAACAAGATGAAGTTTGCAAAGGACTCAAAACCTTGGGAGATAAGTGAAAGACAAAATTAAACTTTTTCAAGCTGCTTGGACTTCCTGATTTGTTTTTCTTTTGCATCATAACAAAATTTGAAAGGTTGCACCAATGAGAAAAGGCCAACACTGAGGGTAAAAAGTAGAAAGCATGTAATATACATTTATTGGGTCATCCCAAGTGGAGATGCAACATATACTGGAGGCGTATAGAAAGAGACAGGCTATTCAAAAGACTAGATGAAAGCCCTAGAGTGGGAAAACTGTCTTAAACAGTCAAGGGAAGATCCAGCCATAAATGTTATGACCTGTAGGAGGATATGCTGGTGCTTAGGGCAGCAAGAAGGGGCCTTGGCAAAGACTACCCCAGCAACAGCAAGCAAACAAGCATGTCTGTGTGGCAGCCTTCTGATATAAGAAGCAGTGCAGTCACATTAATGTTAACTTCTCCCAGATACTTTTCTTGCAGCAAAATTAAAAAATCTCAAGAGCCCACATTGCCACCTCAACCACACAGCTCAAAAGGAGCCTTTGAACATTGTATCGCAACTTGCCAGATTCTTATGGTACACCTACACTGCTAAATCACAGAAGTTTGTTTTCCCGTTGCTTCTTTGATATTTCATCATGCAACTGAATCCTGGATTTACTGTCCTCTCTAAAAAAATCCTAGTTACTCTTCTGTGGACACTTTATAAAGTGCAAACTGTGCCAAAAGGCAGTAGAAACAAATACCACGTGATGGGCACCAGCTATGTCCCAAGTTCTGCAGGGTTAGGCACGCGCCTCTCAGCCAGGGATTGCAGCAGCCTGAGTATCACACATCAAAATGCTGCTCTGAAAGGCAGCCACACATTCCCCACGCAGGGCCCAGAGAGGAACCAATAACAGGTACCATGCTGTTGCCAGCCAGCCAGCCAGCTCTGGAGAAGCTCATCCTAAAAAAAGTGGTTATCGAGATCCTTGGTTTTCTTTTAGTTAACAGTAGGTGTAACCTTACTGTCTAAAAAAATTTATAAAAAGTCTTGGAGCCAGCACTTTGAGGATGTAGACCCTTGCCACAGAAGGAAAAAGAGAAAAGGAGAGGGTTTTGCCCTATAACAAAGTGGACGGCTAGCCAGTAAGATTAAGATCAGCTCTGCACCCCAAAAAATTAATTGAAAGTCCTTTAATTCTGCTGCCAAATTATGTAGGAGGATTGAGAAACTTACAGGCTAGAAGTTATTCCCTGGAAAAGGTTTTTCTTTGCCTAGTTCTCTTTTTGCTTATTTGGTGGACTTTATAACCAAGCTGGGCAGGCCTGGATAGAAGCTATTTAGGGGTCCTGCTGAGTCAGATGCTTGAGGGCCTAAATATGCTACAGTAGTTTTGATGAGCCTGAGTAGGGGTGTCTGTAAAACGCTTAGAAGGGTGGAGTATTCCCAATGGGATCCTCAGAAGCTGGTGACCACTACCATGTAGGCTATGTATGGACATTCTTTGGGACATCTCCTTTGCCTGACTCCTCATCTTTCACCTCAAGGGACTTATATTTGCAGCCTTTAGGCTATTAAACTAATTAAAATACACAGTGTTCAAGATGGAAAGGCTGCTGATCTGGCTTCTGTAAAGATGTCAAAAAAAATTACCTTTCCTCTGAGTCTGAATAAAATCAAATTATACACAGAGTAGATTAGATTAGATTAGAGACGATCTGTTTCTTAAAGTATCTTATCTGTTCTCTTCTCATGCTATTCAGTCAAAGCAGGCAGATTCACTGAATGCTGTTTATATCTTTCAGCCTCATGCTTGCATAGGGATCAAATTCTGATCCTGTAAATGTTTTGCTTGTTCCAACAATGAGATGTATAATCTTCATCTGACTCCAAAGTAGAGGATTTTAGCAAAAAAGAGCAAGTAAACTGGGATGGATGTATAAGTGCATTAATGGCTCCTGCTAAATCTCAGTGATCCTCTTACAGGTACACAGGCTATAATGGATCACAAATAGACGAGGTAATGCAAAGTGCTTGCTGCACAGCTCACCCTCACGGCAGAATAGAAACAGTGCTTGCTGACAAGATCAGGAAACTGAGCTTTTTTCAAAAATGGCTTAGTGCTTCAGAAGCTGCCATGGTACTAGTGGGCATGAGTGAGATGAAAACTCATGTTCAGAGAAGCTCAGTGCTTGAGGAGTCCCTCAGAAGGAAACGTGAGAAAGCACCTAGCCCTGTTCCCAGCCCAAAGGCAGTAGGAGCTACACTTCCACATTATGTGAGAACCACTCGGTTTCTGGAAAGAGGCAGTGCATTTTATCTCTCACCTGAGAGTCAGAAGTCAGAAGAGTCAGAAGTCGCAGGCGAGCTTTTAGTCTCACACACCAGGGTGCAGGGTGCACACGGGTTCACTGCTTTTTTCTGAATAGATGGGTTGACATTACTGCAAACTGAGCATCCCTTGTATCATTAAGCAGTCACTGCTATTACAACAGCTGTTCTGTGCATGTTATCCTCTCTCTTGCTATTCTCTTCTATTACATATTTGGGGTTATTTTTCCAGGATGTGTTTACATCTGGTGGAAACACAGTATGGGAAGTTATGAATCTCTTGAATAAGACATTCTTATGACACAGGAAAGAGCAAACCCAAGAATATGAAAGAAAAATTAGTTCCTTCTTGCCCTTTTGGTAGGGAACATCTCTCAAGAAGTGAAAGCCTAGAAAAGTGTTATTGTGTTATCTCCTGCTTAAGAGGCAGCTCACAAACCATCTCAAACAGCCTGTAAATTGAAAATATTACAAGTAATCACCGTTGCATCACTTTTCCATGTAACAATTTACCGCTTTTTTATCTTTGTCCACACACACACACACACACACAAAGCTTCCTGCATTCTCCATGGTTCACTTAGTCCTTTTAAACTTTCTGGTTAACTAGACAGGCATTTGAGTACAAAATAAAAACAATAAATATTAAACAATTGGGACTCAATTGTTTTAGTTCCTTTGGAAATTGTTATCTTGTCTTAGCTTCGTAAGATGTATTTTTATCATTCTACTACACCAAGCATATTTGCTTGGAGACAGCCATTGTTATTGAGCTTTCTTTCATTAATTTCTGAAAAATAAATGTACTTAATATTTTAGGTAAGCATTTCTAAAATTATTAACTGTGTTTAGGACTTTTTTTTTAAAGAAGATCTTTCAGTAGAAATAAGTTCAAATGCATAACATTGAGAGGTAGCCCTACATATTCATACACAGAAAAACTCACAAATAAAAGTGTCACATCTTTTAAGTGTACTATCTTTCAGATAACAGGCTTCTAATTAGGTAATATTTGCTATGCATGCCTAAGACCTTTCAGAACTATAAACAAAACCTTTACTGCTGTGGGACCAAACATTTTACTCTCACTCATGAAATTTGCACATCATTTGAAAATGCAGTGGGTGGCTGTATATTTTGTACAGAAAAGGACAGAGCACCAAAAATTGCCAGAAGCAAGCAAATTATTTGTAACAGTGTATATTTATTCAAGGTCAGCCACCTGAATCAGCTGAGAGGTTAAGAAAACTAATGTCCCTGACAGGGACATATTAGTGAACATTCAACAGTATTTAAGTATAATTCATCTGCTTCCCCTGAATCCTGCCTTATCAGCTCCATAGCTGCTGGATGCTCACAAAACACTCACCTAAATTCTACGTAAACAGTGCTCATGGCTGCTGCTTGTGTTTGTGTTTTGGAACTTTCTCCTCTATAATAGAGAAAAAGGAACGTTCATAATAGGAACCATTTTCGTCTATTATGGGGAAAAGAAAGTAAAAATGTAGGAAAAGAGGAGAAACTCAACGCATGAAGGACAGAAAGATGGAAGAAAGGGATAAATGTCAGAAATGCCATTTTGTTGTATTCTGAGGAGTCATGAGCGTCTGATGTTAGCTCAGAGACAAAAAACTACCTCAAGGCTACCTTCTTTCTCAGCATTATTTTGCACCTTGCACAGGCTTTGTTTTAAGAACAGGGAAATCAGCTAATTGCAAGGTAAATTTGAGTGGTGAGGATGAATAAATGTTTGATTTCCTCAGTTAGCACCATATTTCCTTGAATTTATCTATGTGTATCAGAACAGCTTAGAGAGATGAGACCTCTTCTTCTTCTTTTAGTGTAAAATTCATTTGAATGCCAGAGGAAAATTTGTTTGGATTTCTGAAAATGTGAGAAGGGAAAGAAAACCATAGAAAGTAATGTAATTATAACAGTAAGCGTCTAAAACACTGAAATAACTAATATGCTTCATCAACCTGAATCTAAGAAAAGAAAAGGAAACCACAACCTTTAAGAAGTGGGATTACAGTAACTTGTAGAGGCCTCTGCAATGGTATGGAATAGTATCAGGCTCCTGTGAAGGCTGAAGATATGCAATACATGACAGCAGTCCATTCTAACCCGCCTCAAAGCTCAAAATCATCTCATAAAATAGCATTAGCATTTCTGCAGACAAACCTGGCAGGCAACTTAGATAAACATTTTTACTGGCACAAAAACATTTTCAGCAAATTGGTACATGTTCCTCAAAACATTTCTTTCATTAGAAAGCAGATAATTTGAAGTATTTTTCTCTTGAAGACAACATTGCATAAGACTCTATTTGCAATCCACTCTGAATCCTGCCTGCAGGGTGAAAGCCCACAGTGCTGAGTCGTCACATCAGATGTCCAGTGTCACACAACGTACGTTTAAATAAACTAAGCCTTGGGACAACTCAGAACTACAGAGCAGCGGAATCAATGAGAAGAAAGGTGATTTATTCTCACTGTAAGGCAGGAATAAGTTGAACCATCATAGTGAAGGACTGATCCCTCCTGGTTTCCTTTGGAGCACCTTCTTTCTTTTGACGTTCAGATGCCAACTGCGATCACCTCTATTAGTATGAAAAAATTCACTCTCTTCAGAAAGCCTAATACACAGACTAGAAAATTTCTCACTGTATTACTTATTTTTTAATAAAGTTCTTTTCATAAAATATATCTTAAAAGCAACAGACAAGGCACACTCTCCTTGTATAAAATCTCTGGTCAGGTACTCCCTTAAAAGCAGTCTTCTATTGCAGCCTCCAAGTAAGCAAATATACTAATAAAGAAAAATCAAGTAGCACAATGTGACAATCCAGTAATCTCATTTTACTGGCCAGATCATTCTTTTGTACTATGATTGCATATCGAAGTTCTTAAACTACAGAGACACTTCCCAGCTGCTTCTGTTTGCAGGCTTATCTGATTCAAAAGGTGCCCCAAGCCATGTCCCTGGGCTCTGGCAGGCAGACCACTTCAGCTCCTGCAGTAGACTCAATCCTGTGCTGGCACAAAGGGGCAGAAAATGAGCAACAATGTTGTTGGATGTGCAACCAAACACAGTCTTCCCTTCCGAGCTGTATGGGGCAGGTACTGCTGCTGCCTTCTCCTCCTCTTGCTGTAATAGAGGGTGTGTATGTGTTTTTCTTTTTCCTCCCCACTCCTGCTTTGGCACTTTTTCAAATTCTGAATAGTTCGATCCAGGCTCAGGTCAATCCAAGCCACCTGAGTCCTTTGCACTGCCCTCCCCAGCCCTCCTGCACAACACAGAGGCAGAAGAGCCAGTGGCAGTAGAGGAACTCTGGGAACACACCCACACTGGTGATGAAAAAAGACCCTCAGATTAAATGCTGATTTATATTCCAGTAGTAATAAAGGGCTAATTTAAATGAGCTCTCATTCCTCTTCATTATGTCACAATTTCCTTTGTAGGCATACATTTCTTTCTCTCTGGCTCTGAAAAGCAAGTCAGACCTGCACAGCAAAGAGCCACTCTATGTCCTTTTTAAGGATCGTGCAATCTGGAAAGCCAGATTTTTCTCTATCTGCATCTAAGTCTATTTATAAGATCTGGGGTTTTTCCATATTAATTAAATTATAAAGACTCTGTGGCATGAGTTAAAAACATTTTAACATTTTCTTAAAATCAGTTGTATAAGAAAATAGGAGATAATCAAATGCCCAAACACTCTTAGGGAAGTAATTTTGAAAGGATACTGCAAAAGAATTCCCTATATCCACATCAGGAACTAATACCTTATGAAAATCAAACTAAATCTATATATCAGACTCTATGCAAAGATCTGAAATCTGTCTTTGTCAAACACTAGGTTTAGTGTTTGTGGGTTAGGTTTAACTTTGGCAGGCAGGTATTCCATAAGGAACATTTGTCAGCCATTATGTGTTTGTAATAATATTCTTAATTTGAATTTGTATTTACTTAAAGCTGGCTTTTGTTTTTTAGGTAACAACTATTGAATACAACTTGCCAGAGTAAAATGACACTCTTTAAAAAACTATAGTGCATCCTCACCTTGTAAAGCCCTGCCTGGCCTACTGCCTCAGCAACAAACTGTAAAAAGGTAAACAAGCTTTACCACCTAAAGGGTCAGGTTTGAACTTTACCCACTGAAGGTAAAATGTTACTTGAACTCCTCACATGGGTGCTACTGAACTAGAAGAACAGTTTCTTGACTTAGGTTGGACTATATCTAACTTAGATTAGGTGTTTAAAATTAAGGCATTCACGTTTTTGCATCAGATGTTAATTTTTCATTTGGTAAAATACAAGTGCCTATTTTAGTACGGCAAGTACCACCTTCTAGAGTTGTCTTTTCCTCTTTAATGACTGTTAAAATGGCTTAGGAGAAATATCTCATATTCAGTCTTCCAGATTTCAAAAATCAAGCAAAATGGATTCCACCTCATAGGCCTTATGTTTTCTTGAAGCTGTAGAACAAACCCACGTAGCAAAACATTTCCTCTTTGTTTCACCAAGATTTCAGCTTATCTACATTGGAATTTATAATGCACAAGAGCAAAATAAATGTCCCAAGTGTCTCCCTTACTATTGTATTACCAACAGAAAAAAATATTTTCAGAAATTTTTACCTATTTTGAATGATGTCCTTCTATGGGTAGGCTTCTTCAGGAAACCAATAAACACTTGGTTTTCTCAGCATTTTGATAAAATAAGAGGAAAAGCACAAGTCCCATGGAGTTCAGTTTTTACGCAACACCTGATAGGTTTTATTTTTAAAATCATGGGCTTGTTTGAAGTAATTTCTTGAAAACATTTTGATATTGTTGCTAAGTTTTCGGATCACAAAAAGCAAATCGTGAAATATTTTATATAACCCATGAGAACAAAACAGCTATATGTATGTTTACTTAAATGTACTTATTTCGTGTTCTCTTGTACATGTGAATCTAAAGCACCTAGCTCATCTGGGAACCAAGGGCATGAAAAATTTAGGAACTGGCCCCATCATACCTATTTGCTACTGAACACAGACATCAACAGGCTTTGAATAAATAACTAGAGCTGAGAATCTTCTTTCCTAGAGCTAGACCAGAATAATGATTATTTGTTATTCAGAAAAAACCCCAAGTCTTAAGAAAAATCAAGTTCTTGTCTGAAAAAGTGATACTGTCAACTACAACAAGAACAGATGCAGGTGATACCTTATAGGCAGAAATGTGAAAACGTTTCCAGAAGCACAGATAATCTATCTCAGCAATGCTTCAGATAATATATTTCTGAGAACAGAGGTTAACTCATTCACCACATCAGTGTTATCCTTGGCCTCAGCACGTGACAGTAAAAGCAGTTTTATACACCTATAACCAAAGCGTACCAATTACAGAGTTTAAAAATTCAGGAATGGCTAACTAAGGGAAATAAAATAAAACAACTCTGCTGCAACTCAGTTCTTGAAAACATCAGATTTTCAGTGTCAATTAGTTAATTCTAAAGTTTTGATATCATCAAAGCAGAGTTGTAGCCAAGACTAAAGATCTCCTATCTGCTTTCAGGAAGCTGTTCACTTTCTGACCCACCATATGAATGACAGCTTCAGTGCTGTTGCTCCCTGTCCAGATGCTAAGCAAAACTGGCAATTTTCTGTCTGGCTCAACTCATCAAGCACTACCCTGCAAGACACAAGACAAATATCACAGAGTACATCTGCTCTGCACACACCTCTCTTTCCACCTAGATATTATAGGAACGCAGCACCCAAAGGAGTTCCTGAGAGGAGTCTGAGTGTTTCCCAGATTGGTCAGTATAGCAGCAGGAGCCCTGTCCATGTTGCCACATGTTCAGAAAACCATAGCCAAATGTCCATTGCATAAATACAGATCAGACCCACAGTGCACAAGCACAGTCTTCCCTTCCTGGGATGCCTGCCTATGCACTCAACAGGCTGTTTGCATTGGGATGTGGTAAAGTTGATGCATTTTTTTGAGTATCAGACATTCTACTCATGCCCAGATCAGCTAAATGGCACACACAGAGCTACTGTTATCCCAGATTAAACAGGCTCATTCTGCAAAGGACTACCATACACTCTTGAATTTATGTCACCTGTATATTTTCAGTTCTCTGCAGCGCTAAAATGGACCTTGACATAATTTTATACCGTTTAAAGCTACAGCATAATTTACGCTGTTTATAACTGCTGAGGATGTCATACTTTCCACGCAGGAAGAAAGGACCATGGAGTTTTTTGTCTTGGAGTCCCATACAGTACCCTTTGCAATCTTGTTCTGGTGATAAAATCCGCTGAGGAGATGGTGAAGGTTCTAGGCAAAAATCTCTCCTGAAAGATTCAGCTCCAAAATACATATTTTGTAATTTTAACTACATTCTTCCAAACTAAGTATCAGATAGAGAAAAAAAATTGAAATATTGTGGATTTACATAAGACACATGGAGCACATAGAAGCTTGTGAATTAATGGAGAAAAAGCAAGAAACTATTTATTCTAGAACAGAAAGTTTATTTTAAGAAAATAAAAAATAATAAAAAATTTGGAATTTGCCGTATCTTTGGTGTTGTTACACCTCATCAGAGAGCGATACTCCATAAAAATAAATTTACAGATTACCTATAGGGAAAAAATCCCACAATATTTGAATTTTAATAAGGATATTAAGAGAACGGAGATGTAAACAATCTTGCAATCTTACTGAAGAAAAGGAAGGCGTATGTAACTTTCAACTCAGCTGTTCCTGAATTTTGAAGGAAATATAAAAATAAAGGTACTTGCTGATAATGAAGTTAAAGTTAGTAAAGTCAAGGATGATTTCTCTCAGGGTTTTTTTTTGATGACTGAATCACTTCCTCTCCTTTTAAAACACCTTCTTTAGTAATTGGTGAGTGTCTTTCTTCAGCACTTGAGTGCAACTACCTTTGAATCATCAGATTCAATTAGTGGCAACATGTTACCTAAAGAGCAAAGCTAAATCAGATAAAGAGGATAAGAGAGAGCACAAAGTAGTTTAGAGTGAAAAAGAACTAGATGCATTTACTATAAAACAGCTGCTTCTCTTGGGGAGCAAGTCAGTGTCCTACAAGTGTTCGAAGATTACTAAAGCCATTTTTGGTAAAAGAGTTAATTTAAGACACAATGAAAAGAATTTAAATTAAATTTTAGGATTAAATCAGGAAGAATCACATGTACGTACCTTTCCAGAAAAAACACCCTGCATTCAATCATAACGTAGTCTGGCAAGAAAAAAGGTAAAAACCTCTTTTTCTAGGGGGTTGAAAATAAAAGTCAGTATTATTTCATTAATAAAATAATAATAAAGTAATTCCCTATGGAAATACAGGAAATTATCTTGTGTTTCCAGGAGACAAGTGTGATAAGCCTCCTATCCTTGCAGTTACAGTAGAATGCTGTTGTGTATGATGGGACCATCTTCTCCTACCAACACTGTTTGGTAAAGGCAGAAATACCAGAGATTGGTGCAAGTCATATTTTTCTCACCTTCACACTTCTTCCAGCAATACTGGTGCCCGAAATGACAGTGTTTAATGCTTCCTTCTATGCCAGACCCACCTGGGGATACCTAAAGACACTGCTTGTGTAAGGAACAGCTTTGCTCTGGCTTCACATCACCACAGCACAAGGAAGCACAGCACAATGCTCTCACCATGGTAGGCAACACCCTACGTTAACACTCATATCAGGAGCTAAACAGGCCTCTTTGCAATCTTTTTATTAAACAATGCAATCATCATTGCACAGGTTGCCTAGATACCATCTCCCATAACTGTATGACATGAGAGGAGGTCAGTGGAGTGATCAGGACTGTTATTTGTCTTTTAAGCTCCTGTCAGCCAACACAAAATTGCAATATATAAGCTAATAGATCCTTCAAACTTCATATATATGCCCCAGCTATCTCAGAAGATGATAAATGATATGGCATCCATTCAATCATTTACTTGACAAAAACACTAAGTTTTAACAGTTTCAATAGAGATTAATGTGAAAAATTTTAGTATTTCTGAAAAGATGCTCTGTTCAAGACTGCAATCTTAGTGTTATCTGCAGACCACAGAAGCAGTAAAGGCCAGTAAAATATTATCTGTTCTATTTCTTCTTTCCCTGTAAGTCCAAGGTGTTTTGGTATAAAGATCAGGCAGACTTTATTACTTTCTCCATAATTACAAAATAACTTTCTGTTAGGTAACTGTGCAGCAAACAATTTTACCCTCTATACTTATTTATTTATATAGAAGTCAACAGCTGAAAAGGATTGCTCTGGTCCTCTCATGGTGCTTTGGAGTGCATGAACAAATGTCTGAGCTACTCCCTTGCAAAACAGAAGTGAGAACTTGGCTGCTGGAGCTCACCGCACATGGTCAGCCAGAGCAGATGTACCAAGCATGGAAGTCACCAACCCAGCAGGACTTTCCCAATCCTCAGGATGCAGAACTAAGAAACTAAGCTTGCAAGTGCATAGAAATAGGACTGCTGGAAGTTTTTGCTTCAACAATTTGCTTGCTAAACTGTGCTAAACTTTCAGCTTGCACTGTGGTTTCTAGTAACGTTTTCCTAAGTTATCTCTCCAAGAGTATTTGAGGCCGTCCACTGTCACAGAATTACTCTGTTAATTGCTGTCAGCACTGCTACCAGCCTTGTTTCATCACCAGATTTTGAATCCTACAAAATATCTTCTGAGATTATGAAAATCATGTGGAAGAACAAGCTGAGAAACACTACCTGAGTGTACAGGTAGGTGTTTTCCCAGAATCAATTTATTTTCAGACTTCCTGGAACTGCTTCCAAACCTGGTATACATGTCCATTTTTTCCAGAGATAAGTGGATGCCTCCAGTATCACATATAAGGAAAAAAATTGGGCACAAAAGGATTTGGAAATGGACAGAACCACTTTCACATTACCGATGGGTTTTTCTACTCTTTTTGGTGCTTCTTCTCAAAGTGTCACAAAATTATTATTATAAATCCCTTGTCTCTCTCCTTTCTCCCTGCCCTTTACACATCACCATCTTGCATATATAAACCTGTACAGCTCAGCCAGTCTGCACCAATTACTGTCCAAGCCTGATCTTTCAAAAGCTAGTAGATCCCATTGTATTTAACATTTGGTTTCTTCAACATATATTTTTAACACCAAAGAAATACTGTTTTTGTAAAACTGTGAAGTCATTCAGGCATTATGGAAAATACAAAAGGACCTCCAGAAGCTAAAACATCCTGTGAAGAAAGAAAGGTAAATTCCAGTTAAGAAAACATTGAGAAAAATAGAATGCCTTGTAGAAAATAACCCAGCAGAAGTGTTCAACAATACAGTTCTGACACTTTCTACTTAACCAGCTAATGTGCTTTACCAATGCTGGGAATAATTCTTTCATCCTGCACCTGAGGTAGCCAAGGTATTAAATTACTGTGATAAAACAAAGAGTGAAGAAAAATGTGGGTAGTAGGAGATATACAGGCTGCCTGTGGTGTTATGTGCCTGGTCACAGGATGAAGGTCAGGGTCTGAGGAAGGCCAGGGAGTGTTTTTGTTGTGGTGGGATTCTTCCACCTACCTCTTTTAAAATTGTTCCCTACCATAATCAACCAGTTACTTTCTTTTCTTTGTTGGTTTTTTTTTTTTTTTCTGGATTTGGGTAAACTTGTGACAGACTCTTTCCCATGCAAGGGAATAAAAGCAGAAATCTCCCACTACCACCTTAATGCCAATGTCTGTTCTTTGCATTTACCTTCTCTTGTGTCTAGGGAAGAAAACCAGTGATACAAACACACCCTCATCCTCCCTGGAGATGATAAGAAACCTCTGGGCTTATGTGATAAAAGGTTTTTCTTCTATTCTGAGATTGTGCTTGCTTTAAAAAAATATATATTAAAAAAAAAAATACAACCCCAAAACACCCAAGCCCACATTTTTTGAAATACCTCCTTTTTTTTGTTTTGTTTTGTTTGGATTTTAGGGAGGTTGCTGGAGGTCATCTTTATGGCTGCTCCATTTAAAGAGAATCTAAATAGGGGTAAATGTGATGTATACAAGACACAGAGGATAAGCGTATACTTAAAATTTTGCTGAGCCAATAGTCAGTCCCAGGCTACGAAACAACTCAAATGCCCTGTGGACTGTGTGTTTATATAGGCTATCACTGTTTCAGTTAAAGCTCAATTTTAGGAAGCACTAACCCCTAGTGTATGGAGAAAAAAAGATCTGTTTTGCTACTTCCTTCAGTTGTTAATAATTATCATAATTCCAAGCAAGCTCCCAATTAGTGTGAGCTAAATATTCAACCCTTCCCTTCGTAGTTTCCTAAATGAGAATCTCTTAGTCTAAATAAACATAATATTTAGTTTCATTTAAATACAGACGAGATTCAGTGCTTACTTTTAAAATTATTCCTAGACGTACTGTTCAAATACTTCATGCCTGATCTTTATCTGGCTGTTTCATTTCTCTGAAAGAGGTAGGAGTTTTAAAAAGAAAAAAGATCTCTCTTTCATGGGTTCTTGTTTAATTTTTTTTTTTTTTGTAATAAAGTGTTACAGGCAGAATGTGGAGAGCTTTTAAACTGATTATATAACCCACAGAAAGATCCATTCCCTCCTTAGTCATCACTAACACTATTAAGCGAGCAGCTGCAATCCACACACCCATTTTTGCTTTTATCATGAAAACAGAATGAAATTTATCAAACACAATCCCTTCCCTGTATGAATAAATTATCTTGTGGTTATAACTTACAAAATGTTCCCATCTCTATTCATACCAAATGCATCAAGTCATTTGGATGACAGAACGCTACAAAAATTATCCGAACTGTCAGGAAGCTGCAATGACTTATTGTATAAAAATTATTCCAATTTTTACCAACTCAAAACAGAAGAAAAAAGTGAAAAAAAGAGAAGCCTTTCAAGAATATTGGTCATATATAGTTCAGAGTGAATCATCACTGACTAAATCATGTTTGTTCTTTCTAAGGAATCAATGATTTACATCTTAACGACACTTGACAGGGAAGTCATGATCCCTTCCTTCAAACAAATCTCCCCCCTGAAAAGCACTGTATGAAATTTTGAAAGTATCAATAACTTTAACACAAATGAATTTACAGTAACAAATATCTTCTTACATTTTGCACTTAGATAATGTCATCCTCCCTGAAATGATGGAAAGACTGAATTATTAAAGTCACATATGAGTATTAAGACATTTTTGCTTGTCTCTGACACGCTACTCTCCAGCTGAAAGGAGCTCCATGGTTGAGGGAGGGGTATACAGAGCTTACTGATAGATCTGGAAACTAGAAGGGGTCTTTAACCTGATTTTAATGATTCTGCAATTCAAATCTGGTCAAGTGTGCTTGATAAATACTTAAATAACTGAAAAGAATGTCTTATTCTATAAAAGAAAAGCAACACTTTTTTTCTGTCGATTTTAGTGATTATAAAGCTAGTTCAAGGTTTATGTTCATACAACAGAGTGTAAGTCTTTTCAAAAAGATTTTTCATAAAATAAAATCGCAGTTTCTTAAATCTGTAAAAGAAGGTTAAAAATAAACTTTTTTTTTTCTCTTCTGGAGACAGCAACTTCTTCCTCGTCAACTGCAAAAACTTCAAGCAGTTTTCACTTGAGCTGAGTCAACACAGATTGAGCAGAAGCATCTGGTCCTATGAAAGCTGCTGTGAGAGTTTGCAGAATTTTAAATCCTATTTCAGGAGCATCACGGTGACACTGTAATTATCACACTGCACTACTAAATAGGCTTGAGCTCCATTTTAAACACACAGAGCTTGTGCTCCAGCACAACCCAGAAACAGTAAGCTAGGCCTGTCTGGTAGTGTGACTATTCCAGGAATGTCTCCTACAGCAGCACCCTCAAAGCTCTTCAGTTAACGACAAAAGAAATCATGAAATTACTCTTTCGGGGAAAAAGTAAAATGTTTCTAATCCCTCAGTAATAATGAAAGTTTAGCTTATGCCTCAAAGTGTTGAGATACAGAATTTTCCAAAGTCACAGAGGTAGATCCCCAAAATGTAAGCTACTGCCACAGCACTGAGGGCCATGGCTGAGGAACCAGCCCAGTTACTGGTGTTTCTTTCCTGCATGTCTGATTGCTTTGTACTTTGTATAAACCTTTTAACCCTAACTCATTTCATTACTGATATCTATTTGAATTGCTGATCTACAGGAGTTTCTTGCAATTAATTAATTAACTTACTTTTCTTTTAGTTGTTCTTTTAGTTTGCTTGCCCCTGCATCTCTGAGTAATCAGAGCTTTTAACTTACCTTTTTCAATCCTTCGCATTCTTTACTATCTGTATCCTTCCTGAACTGAGTGGTCACATTTTAAATAATTTTTCTCCCTTCAAGACTTCCCTCCTTCTGCTATTCCAGTCTTTTTAAAAAAACCTTCTCATCACTGATCTTCTGTCATATTCTTAACAGTGGAGAAAACCCCCTCACTGTCAGTAGAATAATATTAATTGACACAGAGCACAGAATCCTCCACATTGCTCCCAGGGGGAAAAAAAAAAAAAAAAAAAAAAAAAAAAAGACTTTACTGGCTTGCCCCACATGCAACAAAGTCCCACATACCTCCTCTTTCAGGCTCCACATAAGGAAGTTAGCTCTGAAATTGGAGTGCATAGAGATAGTACGGACCTTTGCAGACCTTTGTGTGGCACCAACTGACTGAAAAGTTTCAGTCTTTTTGCATGCACTCGACACAAACCACAGGCTTTGCATTTTACTTATAAATGTTAAAATAAAAATACCAGCAAAATGTGTTAAAATTGGAAGGAATTTATTCCAATGCTTTTGACCTTGTGATCCATGACACACATCACCAGTAATCAAATTATAAGATGTACTCATTCCGCCTATAATTTCCTAAGTAACATCTTGAAGCAGACATCATCATCTTTTTGATGTGAACTTGCAACATAACCTTCATTCCCTTAATGTAGGCCCTAGGAATTTTCTAGGGACAGCAGCAGACAGAACATAGAGCTGATAGCAAAAGGAGCAATATTTGACCTTTCTGTTGCTATTAATAAACAGCATGCCATTTCCTCAGCATAGCACACTGAAAGAAAAGATCTTTCTGTGGCATATGCTGCCCTTTCCAAAGCCAGGGTGTTCATTCCTTCCTTCCTTCCTTCCTGCCTTCCTTCCTGCCTCCCTCCCTTTTTTCAAGAAGGTTACCTGTATCTTGTATGTATTATATTTGCATGCATAATTCCGTCTCGTACCTATAATTCCATTTTGTATCACTATAATTCCCCCTTAGTTTATTTAAGGGCATGTTTAAAAATATGTGTGGCCATGCTGCTGTTGCACCAATTGTTTTAAAACTCTTTACTTTGTCAAGCACACCTCATTTTTCCTTATACTCTAACATTTTTCTGAAGTGATGCTCTCCCGAGTAAACACGGAATTACCTTAAGGAGTGTTTCTCCCGCATCAGCCTTAACTCTGTTTCCTTTGATCAGACATTATCCAAACTAGAAATAAGACAACTAAAAATCCTTCCAGATGATCACAGACAACATACAAAGTTGGGCCTGACAAAATGACAGACAAAACTATAGTGGGTCTAGTCTGCCTGTGTATAGATAACTCAGCTGACAGGAAGGAGGTAAAGTGAGGCATCACCTGGACCTCTGCTACTCTAATGTATGGCTTTTCCATAAAAAAACCAGGAACACATTGCCCTGATGGCGGAAAAGAAAGGTGAGAAAATCTTGATTCACTGAACTTGAAGACATAATACCTTAGAAAAAGAGGCTCTGTAATGCCAATCTGTGCAAAAGAAGAGCTTTTCCATTAAACACCTTCATTTGTATGATAATATACAGAAGGAGTTCAAATGTTGAAACAGATGGCCCAGAGAGGTTATTGGCATCCTTGGAAATATTCAACACTGACCCTCAGCAACCTTATGTGGTCAGGCCCACTTTGAGCAGGAATTGAACCAGATAAATTCCAGAGGCCCCATTCAACCTAAATTACCCCATGATTCTGTAATACATATCTTAATTGCTTCATTTTGAACGTATTGAAAGGCAAGCCTGCCTCAGACTTTCTCCCTAAAAGGAACCAAATATCAACGTACACATAGTGCTTATAGAAGACATGGCCTCAGATCAAAGACACAGTCTATAAACCCTCCAAGGCTGCTGTGATTAGGAAATATTCAAATGCAAAGGCTTTTTTGTTCCTTGAACCTACCCCTTGCTCACAGGAAAACAGGAGATCTGTAAATTTATTATAACATAACGACATATGCTCTTGAAAAAACACTCCTTGTTTTCAGATTTGGACAATCGAGCTTTCTTAAACTTCAAAATGACGTCTTCTTATTGCCTATATGTATTTCTGTTGTATTTCCCATTGGAAGTATTTAAATATCTGACCATCTTTCATGTTATATCAATTCAACAAAACTCACAGAAGTCTTTGTTAAACTGGGACGTGTTTTGAGTACGGAGACAGGAAATATGAGCGTGCACGCAAAATGCAAAACACAAAACGCGGATAGCAGGAGTTGGCATTAATCACTTTTCATGTAACTGGAAGGGCCACCTAGACACAGGAGACACCTGTGGCAAAAACTATTACTATGAAGCTTTAAAAAAGTGAAGTGAGGAGCCTTTTAGTCAAGCAAATACCACCCCCTAAATCTGTCTATAACAAGGACTGATTTTCTCCTCTATGTTTCTCATCAGAGTGTACATTAGTGGGAAGAAATTACAGTACTGTGCAGATGGTTCCTCCCTGCCAAAAGGAAGGCATTTAGGGGAGAAGAAAATAGAAGTTGCCTACTAAGGCATTTGTTTCCTTCTAGCAGTTCTGGGTAAAAGTAGGAAAAATACTTATATAACAGACAATCCACCAAGAAAAGTACAGAGAACAGGTATATCCTCCATCTGATACTCTAATGCATTAAAACCCCTAAAAATAAAATTAATGTGTGCACACATCTTTGTTAACACAAATTTAATGTTGTGTTTTTAATTAGAGGTGATAACACAGACAAAACCTTTTTTAATGATTGAGACAAAAAGCTTCCTGGATATGAGTGTTGTAGTCTAAAGTGATGACATCACTAAAGCGATGGGTTCATCTACCCAGCTGAGAAACATGAAAGGAACCTAGATGGGCTTATTTTCCCTAGAAATATCTGCAAAGAAATGGTTTTCTGAGAAGTCCATTATTAACTTTCTAACACAGGAAATCTCAAAGATCCCTTATTAAATAAGGATATGTTCTAGAATTGAGGTCAGAAGAAATGTGATAGTCTGTCAAAGAACTTACAGGAAAATGTCGCTTTAAAATCCTGTAACATGCAAGATACATTAAACAAGGTGAAAGGCAACAAATGTGTTTAATTTTAATGTGCTTAATATTTCAGGCCAAAAGGCCTACTTCAGCTTCTAGGCTGGGCTTTCTGTTCAGCATGTGGGCAGACATATCAGCCACATCAGTTCGGAGGAAAAAGAAGGAAAAAACGTAAAAAAAAATCAAATCCCTTAGTATGTTCTTAAAAATTCTCTCATAGCTTCTAATTCAAAACTCTAATTGAAGCAAAGACTAGGATTTGAATAAAGGAAATTTTGTGTCTTCTGGGATATCTGCATTTCCAAAGTAGAATATAGGGTTAGCTCTCAGGTTAGTGATGTCCAAAAGGAATAGGGGAATTACAGAAAGGGAGGCAGGTTATACAAGCGGGAAATTCCTCTGGTACTAGTATCAATTCTTTGCTTTCAGTGACTAAAACTATGGCAATGCAACCATTTTTATGGGAGGGTACTGGCCTAGCCAAAAAAAAAACCAACCAAAGGACCAACCAACCAACCAAAAAAAACCCAACCAAACAAAACAAAAAAAACCCAAACCAAAACAAAACCAACAAACAAACAAACAAACAAAAACCTAGGAGAGGTCCTTCCTGTGCCTTAGGCAGGTCTGGTGACTCAAGGAGAATTCCGATTTAGAAAAGCTACTAAATGAAATAATTTGGTTTTAACCTATGCATGTTTTCCAGAAAGGTACTCTGTCTAGATTTAAAGACATAAGGAGGCAGAAAATACAGTTCTTAATAATTTGTTCTATCTATCAGGCATTTTGATCATTAACTATTTTGGACTTTGTCCAGTTTCAGCTATCAGATATTGGTTTCTCCTATGCCTTAGAATCATAGAATAGAATCATAAAATGGTTTAGGTTAGAAGGGACCACAAAGGTCATCTAGTTCCAACCTCCCTGCATGGACAGGGACACCTTCTGCTGGACCAGTTTGCTCAACCTGGCCTTAAACACCTCAAGGGATAGGGCATCCAAAATTGCTCTGGGCAACTTGTTTCAGTGCCTTACCACCCTCATATGAAACAATTTCTTCCTAATATCTGATCTAAACCTACTGCCTTTCAGTTTAAAGCTGTTCCCCTTGTCCTATCACCACATACCCTTGTAAAAAGTTCCTCTCCATCTTGTAGACTCACTTCAGGTACTGGAAGGTTGCAACTCCAAAATCTTCTCCAGGATGAACAATCCCAATCCTCTAAGCCTTTCCTCATAGGAGAGGTGTTTCACTCCTCTAAGCAACTTGGTGGTACTCCTCTGGACTTGCTCCAACAGGCTGATGTCCTTCCTGTGCTGGGGACCCCAGAGCTGGATGCAGCCCTACAGGTGGGGTCTCACAAGAGCAGAGCAGAGAATCCCTCCCTCGCCCTGCTGGCCACACTGCTTTGGATGCAGCCCAGGACACAACTGGCTGCAAGCCCACATTGTTGGGTCAAGTCTAGCCTTTCAACCACCAGCATCCCCAAGTCCTTCTGGGCGGGGCTGCTCTTGATCTGTTGATCGCTCAGCCTGTGCTGATACCGAGCGTTGTTCCAACACAGGTGGAGCACCTTGCACTTGGTCTTGTTAAACCTCATGAGATCCCCATGGGCCCACTAGCTAAAGTGAAAAGCAACCTGATTTTTGACACTTTGTCTTAGTTCTTGTAGACTGTAATGAAAGCACATTACAAAAGCCTGAGCTCCCCATATCTGTTTCTAAAAGGTGTTTTCTCCAGCCTTAAAACCCTTGGGGTTTTTTGTGTTTTCCCCCTTTATCTTCTCCTTTTACTCAAGTCTCTTGAAAAAACAGTGGCATCAGAACTCCATACCCTGTACTGGTTATTAGCAATCAGAACAAGGCTGGTTTACCCACAATATTTATGCTAACATGCTCAAAGATTGATTACAGTCTTTTTGCCAAAGTATCACCCTGGTGCCCACATTGATGTATTCATCCAATATAATTCCCAAATACTGCTGAAAGTCTCTACCTTTCTGCAGAGTCTTCCTTTCTGTAATATGGTCTCCATCCTATGTCCTAGTGTATATTTGCTGTAGCAGACAGACCTTCCCAAACAATCCAAGTCATGCCCTGTGATCCCTCTTCCCAGAAGGTACAGTTCTCCTGACATGATTGCTTTCTTTTTGTTTGCATTAAATCAGCAGTAACTTTTAAATTTAATCTTGAAAGTTTATGAAAACAAAACAAGCAACTTCTCAGGTCCCAAAACCCAAAAAACTAGAATGATATGTAGAACCAAACAACAGCTTTAAGAAACTAGATTTTACCTACACAGATTTCTTTCAGTCTTTCAATCTAATTTGTAACATCTCCAAAATGAAACAAAGGCTGCTCAATGAGACTTGTTTTCCATACAACCATGTTGACTGTTATTAATTAACTTCCTACTCTCTAAGACATTAATAATTACATCCAGTGTCAACGTTTTCATTATTTTTCCCAGTGCTGATGTCCATTTATGATTACCCATATCAGAAGAACTACTTTTCTCTAATGCTGAAGCAATGTTTCCCTGTGATATATCTCTCTCGATTTGCAGTATTTTTCTGATATATATTAAAAATTAACACTAGGGTGGCAGATAACTTTACAATCAACTTACAAGTTCTGGTGATTTAAAACTGCTTTTCCTGAGCAGTAATTGTTTACCATCCTAATTATGAACCAGAATTTGAATGTCTAAATTATTTTCATGTAATAAGGATACACTGCCCTAATTTTTTCCAAATACAAGAAAAGAACGTTCTTTGAACAATCTCTTTTTCCTGAATCATGATAACAATTTAATATTTTTCATTCCATGTTGCATTGACACTTTTGCCAACATTCCTTTTGTTCTTAGTCTATTAAATAGAAAATAAATGTCCCACCACTTAGACACACACAGCCATATGAGGCCAGATTAGATCCACTGCAGGGTACTAAGGGAGCTGGTGCAAGGGCTCACCGAGCTACTTCCCATCATTTACCAGCAGTCCTGGTTCACTTGTAATACTAGCATTTCAAGAGCCAGTGACCAAGAAAAGGAAGTCAATTGCATAAAGTTAAGGGATATAAAAGAAAAAGCTCCAAATGTCAAGTGATTATAAGATATTTCAGCTACACATGCAAAATATGTGACATACACTTAATCTCGAAAATGGTGGCTTCTTAGAACAGCTTCTCTCACAGTATGCAGCACTCAGAGCTATTCTCAAGTTTCTTCTCTAAAAGATGCTGAAATCAGTTCAAGAAAAACTACAAGCCACTAAGTAACAGTGAAAAAAAACAATTAAGTTCAATTTCCTCCACGGAATCACAGCATAAAATGACACTGTTGCACCAATCTTCTGAGAGAAGTATTTTTTAAAAACAAAAGTGAAGAAACTTATCAAAAAGACACGGAAGTAGGGAGTGAATACACTAAATATTTTAACCACAGTATGAAGAAAACTGAGGATTTTTAAATAGCTTCAGGTGGTAAAACACCAATATTTATATCTTTAAATAGTGCAGAAGGAAGAAGAAAAGAGAAATAATGGGAAAGGAGTGAGTATTTCTATGCTTCAGAGAACAGGTACTTAATTGTAGGCAATAAAAGTAAGTAGCGAATAGGAAGAAATTGCAGATAAAATATTCATGAGAGAAGAACATAGACATCCTGCAGAAGAGTTCAGTGAAGACACCTGCTCACCCTGCAAATCAATCAAACAAGCAATGCTGGATACAATCTGAACAAAAAGTAATTCTGGGTTTGATTATAAGGCTTGCTCATGGACCAGTACAGCCTGAATTGGAATACCACTTTTTGTTCTCTGAAATGGAAGAAGAGCAACAGAGAAGGCAGGTAACGCCCTCCACCCCAAGCCTGTAGAGCTTGAAGACGAGAAGATATAGTGAATAAAGATAATAAGGTATAAGTGGGAGATACTTCAATGAGGTAGGCAAAACAAACAAACAAACAAAAAACCCCTAAACAAATTTTTAAAAGGGAGAGAATGCATGAGAAAATAAGTTTTATATCCACATTCATATTCATAGTGATAAAGGCTGATAAACAAAATTAAAAGAAAATTTTGAATGTTGCATAAATCCATAGTTTGCTTTTCTGTTGTAGAGGTTAGAATTTATATTTCGCAAAGAAAAAGCACTTTTTTAGATAACTCTTTAATTATACACATAAAGGTTTATAAAGAGTTTTGGAAAAGTTTAGGTAACAACCCTTCCTAGATTAAGGGGCAAAGTCAAAACCACTTGTTTGATAATTAAAAAAATGGAAGATATAATTGAGCATCCTGGGCCAGCTGGGTCTTAGCAGTAAATGACAGATAGTGCAGGGCCTTGAGAGGGAAGATAAGGGATGCCATGGAGAGATGAAGATTCCAGGAATACAGTCCAAGTAAGTGCTTAGAAAAATAACTTCGTGTCAGGTAAATGCACGCATGTACTCTGCAAGGCCTACCTCTTCTCTTTCCCCATGTTTCCCAGAGGGAGCTACAAATACAGGTGAATGAGAAGGAGAAGGCCCCAAGAGACAAAATAGCAAACAAGATCATCAAGGTCATAATGTATCCAAATATTTGCAATATACAGTCAGGAAGCACAACCTTGTGTTGTGGGACAATACATCCTCTCTATGTACATTCCATATACTAATTATTGATCATGTTTAAATCTCACCAGTGTTGGGGTCCCTCCCCTGCCGTGTAGCCCTGGGAGAGGGGCCCTGAGGGCACAGACACGGGGCTTCCCTGTCCCTGCTCAGCCTCGTTCCCATTGGTTGGTTTGTGTTCCCTGCGCGGGCAGAAGGACCCTTGGTCTGGTGACTGGAACAGTTCCTCGGCAGAGCTCCGGCCACGCGGCTGGAGGAATAAACATCTCTGAAACATCTAGCAAGAATCTGTCTGTCCATATATATTTCCTTTCCACGGGACTCCTGGTTTGATATATGCGTGTTGCAGGATCCCCACTGCAACATAATGGTGGAGAATTGAGAGCAGAATGATCCCCGATCCCTAAGCGACTGATTTGTGTGAGTAAACCCTGGAAACTTTGGATTCCTCTTCTTGGTTTTGCTTTGCTATTCCATATCTAAACTATGGAGGAACGGTGGGAAGACTCTTGGCTCTCAGAGCCGCATATGGACATTTATCTTAAACTTAAAATGATTCTTGAACAACGATTTGTAAATTTTAGCTTGATTCAAGCTCAAAAAGAACTGAAACACTTCCTGGCATGGTTGTTTAAGAACTTTTTCTATGTTTCTTGGGATTTAATTCTTACGAAGGGCTTTTGGAAAACCGTTTGGACACAGTTAATATTGGAGTCAAAATATATGCCGATGGAAGAATATTTTCGTGAATATTATTTAGTTACCGAGACTGTTGAGCAATGTCAGCTGTGTCCTGGCGAAGGGAAGCCTGGCGCAGGGACCGTGCGGCCCAGGCCACGTGCACCGAGCGCTCTCCGAGCAGCAGCGAGGCAGTTCCCGCGTGCGGGCGGAGCCACGCGAGCCGCAGTGTCGGTGGCGGAGTGAGGCGCGGCGGGACCCGGCGGTGCCCGCCCGGTCCTGTGCAGCGCGTGGTGGAGCGAGCCCCGTGAACGCCCGACCTGAGAGGGGCGGCGCGCGGGCGGTGGCTGGCGGCGGTAGAACGGAGCCGCGCCGAACCGAAACGCGCTGGAGCAGGGCGCGGGGGGGTTGTCGCTCGGGGGCCCGGCCAAGACGTGGGTGCAGCGCCCGGCATCGGCAGCGAAGCTGCGACCAGAGGAGGCGACGCGCGGAGAACTGAGCGGCGCGGCCCGGCCCGGCCCGCGCAGCCCCGAACGCGACCCCGGGAAGAGCGCGCAGGCACCAGCAGCTCTGACAATTCCAACACGGGAGCGACCGAAGGAGAGAGCAAAGACGCAGCGAGACAAAAAACAGCAGCCACTCGGAAAAAGGAAAAGATCATAGTAACTAAGACCTTAGGGATAGTAAAATGGTATAATGTTAAGCAAAATTATGGTTTTATAACAAGGTGTGACAACCAGCAAGACATATTCGTGCATAGAACTGCTATTAAAAAGAATAACCCTGAAAAATGCATCCCAAGCTTGGGAGATGGAGAAGTCGTGGAATTCAAAATTATAGAGGTAGAAAAGGGTTACAAGCATCGCAGGTCACTGGGCCTGATGGTGTTCCTGTAAAAGGCAGTATATATGCAAAAAATCGTAGTCATGTTAGACAGTATCTCTATTGTAAGTTCCCCCTACAGTCTCCCTTTCCTAATCCCACCTTTCCCTTTTACCCTATGTCCTATTACCCCCAGTGTATTCCCAATCTGTTTTTTCATCCATGGTTTCCCTCACAAAACCATGCTTTTGCCAATTGTTTCCCCAAAAATCCCTTTCCAATGCCGAGTGGGGGATGAAAAGGGGAGGGAAGAAGTTAAACCCTCTCCTGCCTCAGTTTCCCCACAAAGCATGCTCAGAGAGTTCTGTCTCCCTTCTGTCAGCCCTAAGATGTTCCACAGAATCTGATTGGACATTTAAAGACTCAGGAGGGTGGCTTGTTTTGTTTTGAAACTGTTCTTGTTATGTTTATCCAGTTGTTTTCATTCTCCTTTTATTAAAATAAAACGGGTGAGGTGTTGGGGTCCCTCCCCTGCCGTGTAGCCCTGGGAGAGGGGCCCTGAGGGCACAGACACGGGGCTTCCCTGCCCCTGCTCAGCCTCGTTCCCATTGGTTGGTTTGTGTTCCCTGCGCGGGCAGAAGGACCCTTGGTCCCGTGACTGGAACAGTTCCTCGGCAGAGCTCCGGCCATGCGGCTGGAGAAATAAACATCTCTGAAACAGCTATCAAGAATCTGTCTGTCCATATATATTTCCTTTCCACGGGACTCCTGGTTTGATATATGCGTGTTGCAGGATCCCCACTGCAACACACCAGAAAAAACCTAACATTTCAAGTAAACACTGGAATTTGATAGCTGCATTATATATATGTGACAAAAGAGTCTTTTGCAGCATCCACAATGTTAAGATTTAAGTTTTAGTGCAGGTGTAACATTGAACATTGCACAATATTCCTTAGAGGCCCCTCTGCATTTGATATCTTTGTTTCTCATGAAAACCTGTTTCCCAGGGGCTAAGACTCCAGGTATAAATTCAATTATTGTTCAGAGGAAACAGCCCATGGTGCCACAAAGTGTGCTCATGAAGATGTGTTTAGGAAACAGGCAAGTGGGAGATTGTGGCGCTGTAAAACTCTGCTCAGCCTCCAGTAGTCCTGCATGGCAGCCTGTCACAGTGCTGCACGTGAACCAAAATTGTTCAGTAAGTTGGTACTATTCTGCCTCAATTCATTAATGAGGATCTGTTGAGAAACAATCACTTTAGACAGTGAGGTCACACATTTTCTGATGGGCCGAATGGAAACAGTATGTTTCCTTCTTAGTGATCTTCTCTCCATCTTTGTCTTTCAAAGCTGCTTTTTTTTCCTCTCTATTTTTTGTTTTGATTTTTTTTTGCATGGAAACAGTCTGACTTCGAGAATGAGGCAGGGAAATATTGACTGGTCCTTATGTTGAGTCACAGAGTCACTGCAGATGGACTAGAACGAAGTTACCATGATAAAACATGTTTCTTGATCAGCTTTCCTACCCCCTACAATGCAGGTGAAATTCACACAGTCTAACATAGGAATATAATATTAGACATTGAGGTCTGAGCAAATCAGCCTGATCACTCCTTATCTAATGGAAATAAACTAGCATTTGCAAAGAGGAATCCAGCTCAGCCCAAACAATGTGTCTAAAAATGGACAGATGAAACAGTTTGAAATTGCCCATTTCCCTCCATCAGCTACGAAACTAAATTAGGACTACCAGATCAGATTTAGAGGTTTAATTCCATCACATCTAGACCAAGAAAAGAGACAAAACCTCCTTCTCGTTTCTATATGTCTACCCAGAATATTCTAACATATGCTTAAGCTTCTTCTTTACCTTCAGCTTTTTAAGCTTGTTATTCTGGGTGCATGCTAATTGTCATAAAACTGGTCCAAACTCAACAAGAGAGTGGGAAAAGGAACACTCTGAACATCCATCTGCTTACCCCTTGCAGATCTTTGTAGGATGTCCTGACACTGAATAAAATTTTTGGCTCCAAATCCTTTGAAATTTCCAAAACCAAATACCAAGATTGGATCTTACTTTCTTATGCCCACTCCCTGATGCATATTTTTCCTAAGAAAATGCATGCTGCATTTATTTATCCTTTTCTTGACATCTGACAATATACAAAAAGGTCTCATTTCAGTCACCTTCAAGCTTTTACAAAATACTTTTTAAAATAATCTACAACTCTCTGAAAGACACTTTATTTGTGTCACTTCACTTAGAATTCGAGTAGCGTATGTCCTCAGATGAGTCAGCTCACGGAGCTCAGAACCTCTTGAATCAAGGCCTGAGCTCCAATACTTTTTCATAGGTGCAGAGCAAGACACCCCATCTCTGAACAGAAGACCTGCCTCAGAGCAACCTGTGTCACTGGTGCACCAGCCCATCTCCCATGGAAGCCCAACACCACAGTTCAATTGGCAAAATTAGACTGGACATTAAAACGGATTTCTTTGCCAACAGGGCGGTTGAACACCAATACATTTTAACTTTTGATCATCTCTGAATTGGTGAGGCAGTTGGACTAGATGGTTGTTGTAGGTCCCTTCCAACTGAAATATTCTATTCTATTCTATTCTGTTCTATTTGAAATATCCCTTTGCTTTGCTGATAGAAAGTATATTTAAACTTCTAAGATGTTCAGTCTTATTCTTAGGACATTCTGTAGATTTTTTTTTACTACCAGACACAAATTCAGAAGAGATACAACCCAACTTATTCTTCCCTTCCCTTGTCTCCATTAAAAAAAAAGATAAGAAGGGAAGACAAGCTTCAGCATGATGATAGGTTATAAAAACAGCATTGAAAGTAGAACAAGCAGAACAGCCACGAGACCAACACATAGTGCTGTGCTGGTGGCTCAGCCTCAGTCCTTTTGTGGAAAGATCAGTTTCCCCATATTGTTCCATCATTGTTTTGCACCCTGTACCAGGAAATCCTCCCTACAACAGGGAAAAACCGTCTCTCTCCTCCATGTTTCTCATGTATCTCCTGAAGCAATGCAAAAAATAAGAGGGAAAAAGACCTGGATACACCGCATTAGTAATTCACAGCCCTTCAGATGGCCACTGGGAGCCAGTACAGTTTTGGCAGACAATGGACAGAATTTGCTATGCAAATTCTTCTCCTTTCCATCACCAGCATCACACAGCTCTGTGCAGCCAAGACAGAGAAAGGGCAGACTTTCTCGAGGTCTCTCTACTGACCTAGACATCAGCCATCACCAGGCAGTCAGTGGAAAGTTGCTGGTAAGATGATGGGGGGTGAAAAGCTGAGGTTGCAAATGTACCATGCTCAATCACATCAATGCCTCAAACTCCATTTCTCACTTCCCGGATATTACTCTAGTGACCCTTGCTTTTCACCAGTTAACAGCCTGTTTTCCCCTCATCCCTGTTCAAAACTTACAAAATGGCATTAAAAATCCTTTTTTAATTTTGATTTCAACACACTTCCAATGTCTTTGCCAAATGAAGAGTTGCTGTCTGCTTCTTTTGTTCACAGGTGGGCACTAGAAACATCAGCTATTCAACTATTTATTTTTAATACTAGATTAATTTTTAAACTGATTTCAGTTTGGAACATTAACAGACTTTCCTGCACCACTACTGAACTACAAGCTAATTTATAAATACATTGCATGTTAGTGTTTTGGAGAAAACCTTTCTTGCTTTACTACTTATAGAAACTCCTGGTAAAGCAGTATTAGTCTAACCAGGGGGCGGCAGCCATGATTTGGCATTGTTTGCTTTTAACAGTCCTCAGTATCTGCAGGTAATGATAGTTCTGACAACCAACAATCTTCTCCTGATGAAGGAAAGGTTTCATTCCACCTGGAGCAAGAGCAGTGGGAGTTAATTCCTGGAGAGAAAGAATTATAGGCATGAGAGAGCCTTTAAGAAAATGCCTGGAATATCCATGCCAGACTCTAATGTCCTGTTTGATTTATCTCTTAAGGACTTGAAATTTTGGTATGGAACTTCTAGATGAAATTTTTTAATTGCATGGGAACAACATTTCCTCACATAACTTGCATTTCATTTGAAAAAAAATTTTAAAGTCCCTCTCCCCTTCCTTTTCAGATAAGTGCTTTGGAAAGTCATCAAGAACGTAACAAATGATTTTATTTTATTATGATTAAATTTCGACTTCATTGCAAACCACTTTGAGGGCAAATCCATTTATTGCTTATGGAATGAACTTTTAATTGCTTCCATTAACTTTATGAAGTTTCTTCTAGGACTGAAACTGTTAATTATATGTAATATCATATAAATTTCTATACCTTCTTACGAACATCAGAAAACGTCCATAACTAGAATTTTCCTTTATTTTATTGCTTACATCACTGAAAAACAAAAAATAATGGTGAATCAAGATGATAGTTGCTATATCTATCATTTCCCAATGATTAAAAACTTGAATATTAAAATATTTTTTAAATATTTAATATTTAAAATACTAAAAAATGAATAGCTGAGTCCCATATCTATTCCCATTTAAACTAACAGAAGCAAAAACATAGACTAATAATTCATGAGAAATCAGAGATTTTTATAGACAAATAAACTAAGATTAATTTCTACTGGATCTTGGCATGAACCTCAGTTTCCATGACAGAAGAGAGAACCTGAGAAGCAAAAAAACCCAACTATATATATAGATGGACTGAAAAAAAGTTGGGAACTTCACTTTAAAAAGTGCAGATATTATAAAACACATTTAGATGGAACAAACAAAGATATCACAATGCATTGAGTACATCCATTTCTTGACTGTGAAGTTGTTTACATGGCCACATTGATGGCATTTTGGGGGAAAAAAACCCCAAACCCCGACTCTCTATCTCTACTACACCAAATAATTAAAAATACCTTATGGAACTTTGTACTAATAAACAATGCATTAATTCAGAGCCAAAAAAGATGATATTTTTCTGCAAATCTTTTTCTCTCTACAGCTGTGTTTTCTATCACCCATTTAGCTCCCATTCCCTAAGTTATCCCATTTCCAAAGACACATGGACACAATTACTATATTTTAACATGATGCATCCCCCTTTGAAACCAAAAAAGCACACAATACACAGTGCAATAAATCTACTGAAACACTTCTTTTGAGAGCCTCTTCTGGTATTAACGATTCCTAGTAGACTTACTCATGTTTGACAAGATAAAAGACTATCTACCAGTGATGCAAGGACAGAACTGTAGATAACAAAGAACAGGAGGTCTCTTCATCTCTAAAACTACTTTTATGTGAGTTTAAATAGACAAGCATTTGTGTGCCCTATACACAGTCATTTCTGTCACTAGAATCTATAGTCAAATGTGGCTTTAAATTTGAGAATAACAAACAGTTGCAAAGCTTAAGCTCTGGAGAGAGTACTAATGAAACCCCATACTTAAAAAACTGTTTTATGTCTCTCTGACACCATAATTTGATCTTAAAAATATTTACCTGGCCTGATTGATACAAGAAAGAATATTCTCTCAAAACCTAAAGAATATTTAAACTTAATTAATCATTACAAAGAAATTAATTAAATTTGCAGCGCTAATCAGAAAAACATTATATTAAATATCGTTTGTGGTGTTTTTTCTCTGTCTCACTCTCTCTTTGTTGGGCAGCAAGGGATTTTGCTGTTAGTGCTTCAAACTGACAAGATTTCAGTCTTTCTGAAAAGGTAAGCATTACTTACAGTTAACCTAGATTAACAACAACAAACACTGTGACCAGCACTGGGACTCAACCCCATTGTCAAGTATTTTGGTGAGTTTTTAACCCAAACAGCCACTGACATGCGTGGGGATTCTTCTGATGATGACTTCAGCAGAGTAAGGACTCTGCAGTGCATCCCATGTGTGATCACGATCCATCGATTGACTAGCTCCATCTTGGGAAGAATTTCAGTCTCTGTTTCTGCAGGATAATTGAGGGACCTCCTCTAAAGTGCCAGGAAGGTCCTGCTGTTCTGAAACCCACAGCCAATCTTTGATCACACAGACTTTGAGTACAGAGTGGAGAACAGTTAATAGTTAAGATTTCAAAGTAGTACTACTGTCAGTTTGGGATTTTTCCATACCTTCCCTGTTCACTGTTATAAACTAAAAATATCACATCTTCAGTATTTCTAAAAAGATATTTTATATCTTGGGGGTTTAAGTTCTACTAATCACTCAAACTCTATAAACAAGAGTAGCTGGATATCAAATGCTCAGAAGTAATTTCTGTCTAAATTGTTTCTCAAGTGACTTACATTCGTGACTCTCTGTAAATCTCATGAAATCATGCTACCTCACAGTATTCAAACCCATTATTGTCACTTTCCAGAAGCAAATGAATCTTGGTAATTTTCCTAATCAAGTTTCAGCATCTAGATATCACAGTGAGAAACACTTTTACAAACCACTTTATCAACAGCTAAGATAGATATTCCTTTTATATTTACACAGTCAGTGGGCAGTTTTCAAGGCAGATTTTTAAGAAATTGTGAGGATTTCAAATGAGACATGATTTTCTATCAATGAAACTGATAAAAGAAAATGGAAGGAAGGAAAAGCCACAAAGGGGGATACATTTTACAGTTCTCTCTATCAGCACATGCTTCAGGTGACCAAAACAAAATATGAAGGGGATATATTACTTTTGCCTACTGATCTTGACATCAACCTGCACAAAAATCTGCTATGAGCCTGCATCTGATCTGAGAATACACAGCAGAAGACACTGTCTGAAAGCTGAATGTCTTTGCCGTTCTCCTTTCTTTTATGGTGGAATACAGATACTGTGTTCCTACTACTATCGACTCTCCCACGAACCAAATTTAATTTGGTCTTAATTTATGAGATGATTTTTAATGCTCTTTTAAGGAAAATTATTAAAAAGACAAAAAAAAAGTTTAATTTTATACATTAATTTTATACATTAATTTTATACATATCTGGTTTAGAAACCAGACAACCCTGCTAAGTGTACAAATATTCAACATCACCAGAGAAAATCAAACAGCAATAATAGAAAAGGTCATCTCAGCTCTTTTACTTCCTTCATACAGGGACCTATTCTTAAAAATCTGCGTCTATGTCACTGCCATAGTATCTGGGAAGATGATTAATATCATTTTGACCTATGTTGACATTAGTCGTTCCAGAACATAAAGTCCTAGTTTAAAGGAAACAATGAATGAAAAGGTCTCAAGGACAGATATTGAAGTGTAAGTCCAAACAGGAAAAAAAAATATTATCATAGATGAAAACAGTTCTTATTAAACAAATGCTTTACATTATTATGTGTTTCTCTGCATCAGGACGTAGCTTCACAAACATTTGTTCTCAGAGGCAAAGCCATTTTAAGAAATGCCAAAGCCTACTTTAGCTTTAGGTGCTTGTACATCTGCAAGTGCATCAGCTGTGCACTTTTTTTGAAAAATTTTCTTTAACACAGAATATTTCCCAGTCTGGGTGTGCAGTAAGGATCCACAGACCACTTGTACCCGAACGATCACAAGCTGAGGTGGGAAGGTGGGAACTGGAAGCCAGAGACCTCCTCAGCTGCCTTTACATGTGCAAATAGGTTCAGAAAGTGCACAGGTGTGTGCTCTTCAAACTCCTCTGAGTGATTTTTACTCACACTATAAGAAAAGAATTAAAAAGAAATGAGGCCAAAGTTACCAGTGACGCACTGCTCATTGTTTCAGCTTCTCACCTTCCAGCAACACCGCTAGATCAATAGCTACTGTGTAAAAATGAGTGTAGCCATGTCTTTACAATAAAATAAAAAGATTTGAACAAGGAGAGAACAAAAGAGTGAAGAGAAGGTGATGAAAAGAAAGAAACTGAAAGATGCAACTTTTGGAAAAAGAGAATAAACAAAAGCCAAGCCTAAGCTCCCACAGTTTAAAAAGGATGTGATGGCCACAGAATGCTTCCAGAGGCGGACAACAAAGCTGGACAAACAGGGCTGGAAGGCTAAAGCCCTCAGAGGTTGGTCTACTTAGGAGAAAAGGAGGCTGAAGGAAGACCACATTGCTACCTCTACATCTTTATGAGGGGACATGGAGGGGGAGGTGCTGATCTCTTCTCCCTGATACTCAGTAATAGGACATGTGGGAATGGTTCAGAGCTGCACTTGTGGAAGTTTAGACTGGACACTAGGAAGCACTTCTTTACTGAGAGGGTGCTCAGACTCTGGAACGGGCTTCCTGAAGAGGTGGTTGATGCCCCAAGACTGTCAGCGTTTAAGGGACATTTGAGCAACACACTCAACAGCATGCTTTAGCTTTTGGTCAGCCCTGAATTGGTCAGGCAGCAAGACTAGATGGTGGCTGTAGGTCCCTTCCAACTGAAATAGTCTATTCCATTGTATCATTTTGACCCTCTCTATGATATTCTAGTCTATAAATTACAGAGGAGAAAGCTTGTGATGTATAGTTTGCTTTTCCTACATTCATATGCCATATGGAGACTCTAGTAAAGTATGGCTGTGTGATTAAGCAATCCCAGCTGCTAAAACGATAAAACAAGTAAAACATCCAAGGATTTCTCTTTTTTTTTTCCCTCATGAAAAGGTCAAGAAAACCAACAAAATTTGATGTATTTGTTTCATGTGACTGACACTTCATTTTGGTCATTTATATGAGAAACAAAAGGCTGGCAGGCCTTAAAGGGAAATTGAACTAGTAGTCTCCATGGCATGTTCCATGGCAGGTCCAGCTCTTATACATACAACTCCTTAAATATGGGCCAGGACCCGTTTTTTAAAAAAAAAAAATTAATAAACATAAGCAAAAGAAATGCTAGAACTGCACACTCCTCTTGTTTCCTTTACTTCTTCACAATGCATGTACAGGATGACTTTCTAATTTTTAGTTTCTTTAAGTAGAAATAATGAAAAACTTTGAAGCTACAGACTATTTCTAACAGAAATTAATCATATCATGTCCTTTTCTTAAGCACACTGAGGCAACCACTGATGTTCTTATTAGGCTAATTTCCTCAGCAACAGCAAACCAAGGCCAAGACTCAGCAATGACATTAAGCAGACATACTTTTTGTGTTGAGTTACCTTGCCTTTACTTCTGGCATACGCTGTCAGCTTTCACTACTCTGTCTGACTCAATATTTCTAAAGCAATGTTCCCACACCTTCCTACATATACTTGGCACAGCCCTTTGACCTGCTTCAGCACTACAAACCTACATAGCTAGCACTTGCTGAGAAGGAGCTTAAGAAAGCTATGAAAAAACATTTTTTTAAGTCTAACTAGCAGTTCCTAACCAGCCTGGGCCAAAATACCACTGTCAAACCTTGACATTTCTCCTGAACCACTAAGCAGAGTGCCTACCACCAGACGAGGGACACACAGAGTTATAGGCAGAAGAGAAGTGATGACTCCCTAATGAGAAGGAAAGTAAAACTATTTACCAAATGAGTTCTGAAATTAAATGATGCAATCTACAGAAGACCACTACCTAAAACACTAATTGCAGAACAGGGCAAATAAACCAAAGTCATGTAATACAAGCATTGCAGGAAAGAAAGACATGAGATGTATAAATTTATTAACTCATCAAAAGGATAACATTTATACAAGCTGAAAGACGTCAATAAACTTTAGCAAGCAGTCAGCCCTTCCGTGCTAAATCTTCCCTTAGCTTCTCTAGAGATGCCACTTCTGGGATGAAGAGGGTGTCCTTTGTGCCTGCATCTGAGAACTGAGGATGAATCATTGCCAGAAGAATGCTGCTCCAGGACAAAGCCCATCTTTTATTACCTAATCATGAAAATTAATCTGTTTTACTATAACTATGATATGTTGTTGCAATTAGGATGTTTCCAGGTAGATTTGATCTAAGCTTAAACCTGATTTTCATAGCCTGTGGTTCCCTGAATGATGATCTTATTTCCTAGCCCATGAGATTTGTGAAGGCAAAAAGTTACTCCACCATTTTGTACCTGTGACTATTTCATTTGACTTTTCTTCCCTTGATATCTCTTTCTGTTCCATTCTAGATGAAACGTAAAAAGCAGCAACTTTCACAGCATGCTACGAAAAGTCTCCAAAAGTCGTTGCTAGACCCTCTTAAGCACATTTTGATCTTACTCTTTGTCTTTCTTACCTCTATGTCTTGCTCCATGTTTTTTCATTACAGCCAGCAGCACGACAGAGTTTGAGGCTCCAAGGTAGTGCTTAAGGCCTAAACTGTCTGCTGTGCTATATTAGAGCCAGCAGAGGCGTCAACAAAGACAAATCTGATTGCTTCCACAGGACAGCTTTGTGGCACTTTCTGTAGCCTCAAAGACTCTGAGATCTGCTGACAACCCAAGGAAACTATCAGGTATCAGCTAGCACCTAGGAAATCAATGAGTAAGTAAACTTCCTCACTTTTCCTTGAACCCAGCTCAGAATTATGTGTTACCTAAATCCCTCAACCTTTCTCTTTAACTTCTTTGTCCCCAGGTAGCATTACTTGCATTGCCAATCCGGATTCAGCTGCTGAGACTTCCCACTTTAAAACTGTGTCAAGACACTGATGATGTTTTGACAGTGCAGGTTGTAATGTAGAACATTTGACACAGCTTAGAAAGAGGTAGAAAAAAATCTATTTCAAGTACAGGAGCAACCAGTTTTCTAATGTTAAAACAGAAAAAGCCAGACCATTGCAATAAAGAAACAGCCATAGAAAAAGACATGCTTGCTGGTAGAGTATATTATTTTAAGATGGTGTCTTCCTGACACAGCAGCTCTGAACTACGTATTATTATGCATTAAACTTCAAATTTTTAAATTTGATTGTTCAGAGTCACCTTCCTAAATCAAATGTAAGTACCATATTTCCAAAAGTGATGAACACCAACAAGTCCTGCTGCAGTGGTTTCTACTTTCATAGTGTGCTGAATTTAGTATGAGGAATATTTTGATAAAACAAATCTGTTTATTTAGATGTCTAAATAAAGGCTCAACTAGCACACCAAATTTCAGACAGATGAAAATTATTTTCCCTCAAAATATGAAATGTCTCTGCAGTGAAAATTCTAACACATTCTTAGCAGTAATAACAAGTAAAACTCCTAGAATAGATTACTTGTTCTCGGGAAAAGAGTTAATTTCATTAAACCCACTATGACTGCCATTTGAATCCCCTATTACAGGAGACTGTGCCTTGGCAAGCAAGGGGGGTTTTTAAATGCGTGTGTACAGTTCCTGGTCAAATGATAACAGACGTTTTTTCTAGAAGCAACTCATGGCCAGAGGGTGCCCTTAGTGCAGTAAAATCATAAAGCTTTGTGTGTCCAAGAGAGAAGTTGGGGTTTCTGACATTTGTTCAAGCCATCTGCATCTCCAGCATATGATTACCAACAGAGGTTTTTGGAGCAGAGTGACAGGGAAGCAGAAGTGAGCACTTTGAGAGGCAGAGACATGTATCAATAGATTCACAACCAGCCAGGGCCTACCAAGTGTCTAGTTCTTTTTTTGTATTTTAAGAAATAAACACAAGACACAAAGCCTGTATTTTACAAAACAAACCATGGTGTAGAATAGGGACATATTTTGAAGCATAAGCAATGTGTGCATGTTTTTGGCTGGCTCCTTAACTCATTGCTTTCCATGCTTAGCCCTTGATTTTCCTCCTGCTGTTGATAGTGGCTCCTTGGACACTCTCCACACTATGTTGCACTTTGTTTTTATTCCAGTATGAAACACTAGATTGCAATAAGTAAAATTTTAGGAATACATTCTTAGCCAGGTGGTGTTCAAAATAAGAAGGTACCATACCACCTGTGCTTTTACAAAATGTTGTGTCACATTGTCATGAGGTAACCATCATGCTGCTCTGGCTCAATGGAGTTCTTTGTTGCAACATACTCTCTGAGCCAAAGGCATAGAAATAAACAAGAAGAGGGAAAGAATGTGATGATTTTTTTTTTTTTCTGACTATCCACGGTGGATTGAAAATAAAACTATAAAACTGTGGCAGCTACAATTATTTGCTATGAAAAAGCAAACATTCCAAGGCTGTAAGAGGAATCAGACAGATGATAAATTAATTCAGAATTCTTAATTCAGCCAACCTTGTCATACTTGCGATCATTTCGCATATGCCCTCAGTACATATGAAACTCATCCACAGCATTGCTTAAATTCTTCACTCTGCATTCAAGACTTTCATGCTTCTTTGGCAGTACACAGAAGGAATCAAGCAACATTTAACAGGGGAGTTGAGCAGCAACCATGAATTTGGCGCAAAGAGCTTCTGCACTGGTCTGTCTTGGAGCCTTCAGCGGCATGCCAGGAGTTTTCCACAGTAAGTGATCTACAATAAGCACTGTATTAACAGCTCAGGGGCTATCATTAATTGAGTGGGTGAGATAAAAGTCCCTTCATCTCCCTCAGTAAGCCAAAATGCATTCTCCTGTCAAGGATAAAACAATAAATACAATCCTTCTAATGGAGTATTATAAGCCTCTCAGTGGAGTATTATTTTCCCCTCTTTCAGCTCATCTACATGAAAACCTAGAAAGAGGATGCTGCACTGCAGAATTGTCCATGATTGCAGTGTCCCCATTCCTACTGGAAACTCTTGCATTTGCCGGGCTGAGACAACCAGCTTTCCTGAGAGTATGAAACATTGTGTCCAACACACACACCTTAATGAAGCCTAGCAAGGTCCACAGAAACCTACAAGGAACTGTGTTCTGGTCAATATACTTTGCATTGCTAGTCCAGTCTCCTGAAGAACTGAATCTTAGGAAGACTAAAGAGATGCTGGCAAGGAGAAAAGCAGATGGAAGTGCACAAATTCTTCCACAATAGCCCTTCCCACAATGAATGTCTGCCCTGAGACCATGAAGAGCTTCAGTAACTAGGCTGTTAATTTGAATTTATGTCTGCTTCTGAAAAGCTAACTGGAGCCACTCCAATAAAAACACCTTCCACCTTCCTGGGTTTAAAAAAGGTTGGACTTGATCTCGGCAAATGAAAGCTGAGCTTTAATGTGCTCAAATGTAAAGCCTCCATATTATTTACATAGCTATAGTTTTCAGTAGCCTTTACTATCTATCTCTTTATGACTCCTCTAATCTTTAAAGGAACTAATTCAGTCAGAACAGAGAAATCAATAGCATGAAGTGCATCACTACCTGCCTGCTCTGTTAAATGATGAGTTAAATTCCATAGTACCAAAATCTCTTTAAAAGCTGTGTGTGATGCAATCAACTTCATGTGATCCTCCAGAACACCTGTATCCCACTACAGCAACAGGGCTGCCATTTTCAACAGTGAAATTCATACAAGTATTGGAACACTTTCTTGACATCACATTCAAGGCTGGAACTAACTCCTAGAAGACAAAACAAATTATCAACCATCATAGAAAATTGTAAAAGCTACTATCCCCAAGGGAATCAAAAGAATAATATAGGTCTGTTACTATTTTGGAAGTAGAGACAGTAATTGTCACTGACATGCACTTTTTATGTTTTGCAATGTACCTCAGTAATACTGAAATGAAGCCGTAAGCAGAGAAAGATCCACCTTTGCTCTTCTTTCTGAGCACTTTGGCTCTACAGAGCAAAGTGTAACGATATTACTTGATCTGATTACCTACAAGTGAAGAGGGAAATGCATAAAGTGATGCCTATGAATGCTGAGATGGGCAGAAAGCAGGAAGACAGGAAAAAAATCCTGTTGGCATTATTGATCCTCACCAATGGACACAGCCAAGCCAAAGCCAGTTATTCAGCTCAAGCTACTTTTGTCATTTCTTTGTCTCTCTTTTCCTTCTGTGCAAGGTACAAATCACATGTGTCATCATATTTCTTTTCAGAGTCTGAATTAGGAAAATAGCTATGAGCTTCCTCTCTTTTTTTTCAGAAATTATAGCTGTAGAAATTAAGCTGTTACACACACAAAGTTTCTTAAAAGCCACGAAAAGGCCCCTTTAATATAGAATTATTTTGATCTAAAGAAAACACTGCTATTGCAGTTACAGACTCAAAAATGGTATTTTTAATCTTTAACAGAGATTTATACCTCCATAGTTCTATAACTTTCTGTAAAGAAACCACAATCTCCAGTCTTATTACTATCAGGGTTTCTATGGAAAATTCTTTTCTTCTTTGGAAACCAATGACAGATTAAAGATTTTATATACACCCACATAGACATAAACACATTTTTTGGTTTACTGATATATTTGCCTCCTCGCTGAGAGAAATATAAAAAAAGCCTGAGCGTGGAAAACTATGAGAACAGAGAAGGGGACTTACAGGCCTCATAAACCAGGTATTTTGCTACCTGCATGCTTTCAAACACTCCTTGGCACTCCTGTCACACTTTAGAGAAATACAATCAGGTTTCCACAGGTAGAGGTGTACACAGCAGCCTGAGCTATGCTAGCTTTGAGCCCTCTGAAGATCTTCAGCTCTACATTTCATCTGTGTGGCCCCACCAAAACCAATGCTCATGTACCTGGCCAATTGCTGGTCATTTCCTCAAAAGCAAGCAGTATTGACCCAACAGCAGATACCTGTTTGATCTTTCTCTCCAGTCACAGGGGAAGATGGAAACACACCTAGTTTTCAACCTTTTTCAAAAGAGTAGGGATGAATGATAGACACAGCGGCTTGCAAGTGGATAACAAAAAGAGGTTGCAATTTTTCATGGATAATAAAATTATAACCACTGAGGAACACTATTTAAGTATACAAATGTAAAAGGTTGCTTTCAACAAAGCCTCACTTTGACCAGACAATAAAATAAAAATTACAGTATTAAAAAAGGAACAGCAGCAGCTACAGCAACAGGAAAGATGAAAATCAGAAACCCATTGTTTTCCAGAAAGGAAATTGTGACTGAAACTAAATAAGCAGAGTAATACACATGCTTTGCTTAGTGGCTTGCTCTGTAAGACAGTGCTTGAGCAGCATGGAATTGTTAACTTAAAGAGTTGCTTTGACATTGTTCAACTCTGCGTAAGAATACAATATTTGGTATTATTCCAAATGGTAACAAAGCAATTGAAATGAACGAACTAAAATTAAGAATTTAAACTGCATCTAAGTGTTAAGAAAAATATGTGTCAATTAGGAACAAAAAACTCCTAGTAATTGTAAAGTGTTGCTTACTGAATATATAGGCTAAATATCAATAATAGGAAATACATTTTAGGAAATACATTTAATGGCTGAAGCATTTAAATAACTAAAAAAAAACCCCAAAACGAATAGTGTACTAATCATTATGCCACTTTATAAAACAGTGGGTATTATATGGCCTCCATGAGTTTTGAATAGGTCATAGAATGCTGGGAATTACACATTTCGAATCATAAGCATTTGGCTATTGCCATTTTAATAGACAGATTACTGCTAAGAATATTTAAAACATAAATGGTATGTATGTAATCTAATTAAATCTGACATTTACGGCTTTGCGTGACCTTAAGGAAATGCAGGCAAAGTACCTGCAATGCACCTGAAAGCTGCTGTACCTGTCAATGAATTCTAAGATTGCATGAGCTTTGAGAAGAGACATTCAGAGACATTCAGAGCCTGAAACAACTGGAAGACCATACAAAAAAAAAAAAAAAAAAAAAAAAAAAGTACCATATTCAGACTTTCCTTCTTATCCCTGTAAAGACTGTTGGCAATACTCACTTATTTGCTTTAAATTAGAGAGGATGATGAACACAACACTAATAAATTACAATACATGCAATGCTTTGGCTGTGAGTGTACCCTGTATAAACAAAGTGTATACAAAGCAATTTTACTTCTTCAGAGATCATGACATTTATAAATTACTCTCCTATAAAATGAGATTAAGGTTGCTAAATGACCCGCGTAGGCATATTTTACTCCAAAATGAGATCCATAACTCATAACATGATATTGGTATATGGATATCCATACAATACACTGATCCTTTACACTCCAATGGGTTTCCAATAGCAGTGCCGACTTCTGTCACGTTTTCTTTGTACCTTTCTTTAGTCATAGAAATATAGCACAGCAGTAGTTCCAGAAGCAGATTTCACAGAACACACAAGTGATGCACAGAAACCCCTGAGGTATTGTTCCTCCTTGTCAAGCAATCAGTGTGGCTCCACGCCACAAGTTATTTCACAGCTGTGGCAAAAAAAAAAAAAATTAAACATGCACACTTTGGTGTGAAGGAAAGAAGCTGAAGTCCTCAAAAAACTGTATCCAAACCCATGTACTTTAATAAATTATTAGCTTTTGTCTGTATTAGAATGGCACTATCCCACCCAAATCAAAAGCAAATGGCTTTGCAAAAATCATGGTATAAATACAGCAAAATGTTACATCACTTCTGAGCACATCATCCAGCACATTGTTTATTTATCCTTTCAATACCGCTCTGTGGTAGAAAGGTGTCCTCCTCATGTTGCAGTGGGGGATGTAAGAGAGATGATTTGTTTATTCCAACCTTCCAGAAAATCTACAGAAATAAGAGGAATATACTTTGTCTCTTCAGTGCCAGGTACCATCCTTTATGTTACATCCAGCATGATTTCTGATGTTTAAATCTGAAAATTTGGTACAAACGATATGAAAATCCACATTAACAATAGTGGATTGGTGTAATTCATCTTTTTTTCTGCTTCTTTACAAGGATTTTCTGAACAGCTGGATTTACTATACTCTTCCAATGCAGAAGATGCTGTGTTCCCAAAATCTCTGAATTTCTTTTTGCCTGTGCCTGCAGGTTAGGTCTCAGGGTTATCAGAAAGTAGCTTTTGATGGGCTGGTTGTGGTTCACAAAATTTCACAAATTTCAAACAACAAAATACCCCACTCTGCAACATTAAGTATTCTTGTGTTTGACCCCCACAATTCAGATAAAGGCATTTACAAAACTATGGTATGACTTTATGCGAAGTTCCACTTTTTAAAATGAAATGTAAATTCTATTAGTTAACATGTTAAATAAGTATTCTGCTATTACAACATTACAGAATACTTATACTGGGAAATACCCACAAGCTTCAAAGAGCCAGTAAATCAGCATCCCTAAAGGATACTGTAAATATTGCCTATTTCTTGAGAATGTCAGGTACCAGTTGTAGCACACAGTACATCACACTGCAATTATACATAATTAAAACCACAGACTTCTCCTATGCATTGTATTCCCAACCCTGACTTTCTCTTCCTGATTAACTTCTATGACAATGTCATACTAGTACTTTAAATTCCAGTCCTTGAAGCTGTAAAGGAAACATGCAGCAATGATCCTGAGTCCAACATTTTTCAGCCTGGTCATGAACACTGCTAGATATCTTAGTTAAGCAGCAAGTCTCTGACAAGCAGGCAAGTATTTGCCAGTGAGAATTGCCATTCTTTGGACAGCTTTATCATCAGAACTACTAACAGCTGTGCTTGAAACCAAGCTTTGGCTTCATTGCATTCAGCCTTGCTCACCACTCCTCTTTCCAACACAAGAACTGGTAATGGCATACACTGTTTAAATCCCCTTCAATTTATCCTGTCATATTTTATTCCAACAACATAAACTGTGATATTGCAAGATACTGGGTGTTATAAAGTACTGAGTGACTTTTACTCCTATGAATGTCAGTGAGAGTTCAGTTTCTTACAAAACTGGGCTGATATTCCCTATCTCCTGTGAACAAATAATCCATGAAAACAAACAACAAGTACTAACATGCTGCATTAAGTATATTTCCATGGCAAAGTATCAAAGTGTTCTTGCAGACATTGGCAATTTTTGTAAATATTTTGCCAATCATGAAGTGAAAGCTATTAGTAGATTACAGACCTGCAATTCCACATGCAGATCTTGTGGTTCACAAGCTTGAAGTGAAATCCACAGAAATTTTAAGGATCTGTTATAAACCCTAGCAGACTTTGTATGAGGTGCTGCATATGGAATGAATATTCTTCAGATCACCTTCTTTTGATGTGAAGACATCAGCAAGTTTGTAATACCCTTTATCCTTTAGGATCTGTCCCCTTATACTTCAGCTGTACTGAAGTGGACATAGATGCAAATGTACTGCTATCTATGCTTCCCAATACCTTTAAATGATTTAATGTTATATATTCAAATATATCTGATTTTCCAGTGAGCACACCATCAGCACATGGAATGACTTAAACTGTTGCTATCTGCACTCATATTATCTAAATACTGTCCTGGAAGATTTCTGCTTATAGATATGCTTTGAACCTGTCTGTATGAGGCTGGATATCTTACTTATTCAAGATAAACGGCTGTGCTGAGAAATAAAAAGGAAATTAGTATTTATAAAAATTTAAACCCAGAAGAATACTATTATGTACTAAAAAAGACAGGCTTTTACATATAATTTTTGGCATTCAAGAACATTTAAGTAATGCTTTCATTCTATTACCTACATCATCATGTTATTCAAAAAATCAGCTATTATGGAGATGTAGCTACTTCATAGAGTCTGATATATAGATGATGTTTTAAAGCAAGTTAAGGCAAAATACTTCTTGCACAATTTAACTGAACTTAGGAATTCTCTGTAAAGTGAAAAAGGGAAATTCCAGTGCAATTCATGAAAGGAAGAGAATCTCAACACCTGAATGCCACCTGACCCCTAAACATAAATTTTAAAAGTTCCATGTTTATAAGTTCCTTATTTGAATAAAGAATTTATTTTATTTTCTTTGTGCCTGATGGCCAAAACTGTCAGCATCTATTGATATGTCTACTTGTTGAATTATTTATATTGTAAGTGTAATATTATAAAAAATATGGCCCGAGGCAAAGAACGCTTTGCAACAGAACCATATTTATATTCATCCGAGAGCCAAGTGGAAAAACCACTCCTGAATATTTATTTCAAACAAAATACAATTTAAATTAACTCAATGGGGAATAATATCTATGCCTGATAATTAAAAAAAAAAAAAAGTTCTAAGTGCAACTAGTTAGATTTGACTAACCTAATGCAGTGATAACCAATGTGTGGGAGTTTTCTATACGGAATATAGAACAAATTGTGTCCTACTGCTTCCAAATACTAAGAATGGGATTAAAAAAAAAAAAAAGGTAAGAAATAATATTCCAGCACTGTCTATTGGCAAAAACGGCCTGTCAAATCTATAACAGTCTGACAGCATTTTGGAAAATCCCGAGATTTTTCCAAGTCATGCTAAGATCCAGTTCATCTCTCAGCAGCAGAGTGCCAACACCAACCATTCACTACAAGGAACAGGCTGTATTTAAGTTGAAATTTACATTGGACTGCTGATGTGCTCCACACTCCCAGTGGTCCCATGGCCAAAGTTGTGTGCCAGGGCACCACTGGAGAACCCCTCTGGCTGTGTGAACACAGGTCCTCCAGCACCAGGTGCTGCCACAAGCAGGAGATTGTGCTACTGAGGACAACTGAACAGCAATCAGCTGCTGGTCACTCCACAGGACCATGGTGCAATCTGGACTGGAAGGCATCTCAGAAGGTTTCTGGTCCAACCTCCCCCACACAGCAGGGTCAGCTCCAAGATCATGCCAGGTTGCTCAGGGCATTGTCCAGTTACCTTTAGAATACCTGCAAGGGTGGAGCCTGCATAACCTCCAGGGGCAGCCTGTGAGTTCAGCACACAGTGGGTGCCTACAGTCAGCACCTGGCCTGAACTTCATTGCCCACATACACATCATTTGCACTTTGAGCCCTCAAAAAAAAAAAAGAAGGACTGGCCTTGTCTTTCTTCCTCCATGCTGCACCAGTCAGTAATCACAGCATCACAGGATCACAGAATAAGCTGAGTTGGAAGACACCAAGATCACAAGGATCATCGAGTCCAACTCCCGGCCCTGCATAGCACCATCCCCAAGAGTCACACCATGAATCACAGCATATGAAACTCACCTCCCCCTCGGATGTAGTAAATGCAGCTCTGCTGCAGCACCAGAACTGCCTTCTGACAGAAGTACCTTATTAACCGTAACTTCAGGAGAAAGGGAAATCTTGAACACACCTGAGTTACAGGTGTGTTCACATACTTAAAAAAAACCAAAATCAATACTAATCATGTCTTTGAGCCTGTCCTCTAGTGAGCAATTTTTAAAGCAGATTCCATGGATGATTTCATGTGCACAGGTGTGACTCTTTTGGTTTCACTCCCTCAGGAACTGATTGTTTTCACTGTCTCTTAGAGAATTAAATCAGCAAGAGAGAATGGCAAAGAGAATCAGGCCCTTATTTATAAAATAATCCATAAAACTTCTGTTAATATAAAACCAAACAGGACTTTTTGTGAGCTTAACTTGGCTACATAACAGTGTTTTGTAATGAATAAAGCAAAAGAAATACACAATAGTATTTTCATAATGCATCTAAAATATTAGTAAGCTACAAGTTTTTATATGAGTCATGTAAGGGACATAAGGTTAAGGTATTAACACAGAAATTATTTCATCTGTGGTTAAGGGTTCCAACCCACACTCCAAAAGGTTTCTTTGCTTATGTCAGCTGCATGTTACTCTAACAGTCATGACTCCTCTCTGATTTAGACTACTTGTTCCAGATAATATTAAATTAAACTCAAAATCTTGGCACACTGCCCATCAAGATCCCTGCATTTAAGAAAAATGCAGGCTTTTAAAACTCAAAATTAGAGCTTCAGACTTTTTGATGACTACTTATTGTAATCCTATTCATTTGTTTTCCAGTATTGTCTCAGCTATGGAGGGATGCTGCTCTATTCTATGACTTTTCACCTAGCCATATAAAGAAGATATCTTTTCCAACAATTAATGCAGAAAAAAACAGACAAAAAGGAGAGGTTTGCCATGAGGCTACATGCAACTGTAATTAAGCGTGGGAGTTAAAATAGGGATTTCAGTTTCTCCCTAAGGAAGACATTCTTCAAGAAAGACTCACACAAAGGTTAGCCTTCTTTTTCTAATTGTGTGAACAGAAGATGTTATAGAAAGACCATTTTAATTATAACTACATTCATTTCTATCAAATCTGAAATTGTACACACTTATAAAGGTAAATTCAATAAGGCTCACCCTCCTTTTTCAATTCTTATGAACAGCTAATCTGAAAGCTCACCTTTTAATTGCACCTCTTGACATGTCAAACCACGTACAGGTATTGTGTTCAAAGGCACCAGTGCATAATCAAGCTGTAGAGAACCATAAAGACTACCTTCTGCCATAAAGCTCTACACATGCACAGATGTTAGCACATAGAATAGCATTAAATTCTTCATATTGCGTTCCAGGCTGGCTGTGAAAAGATGGTGCACATATACATACATGTATATATTTGTGTGTGTGTGTGTGTGTACACACACACACAGACCAGCAGCACAAAGGACTGGTGGATATTGGTCTTCATTGAGAAATTATGATAGTAGACTTTACTTGATTTTCCTTACTACAATGAAACTGATTCACTTCTCAGCTGGTGAGGCCTGCACTTCCCTAGAATGTTTGCACTTTCACCATCACTCAGCTGAAGATCAGCAACTTAATCTCTACCGAAGAGTGAATAGCAGGTGACACAACTTAATGGAGCACATCTCCATACCCATTTTGATTATCAGATTTGGTTTTGGATTACATGCATTTTCCATGCAGTATCAGGTTCAAGGCCTTAATCCCTATTTTTAAAGATCTCAATGGCTGAGCATCAAGATATCTCATAGTTCAAGTACTGTGAGGATTTGGCAAATAAGTTCATCCTTCTGGCAGAATGGAACTTTCTACAGTAAAGTTTTCCTCAGTGAATTGCATCAACACCAGGGATGGGGCTCACCTTCCACCTCAAACACAAGACACATTCCTTTCAATCTTCTCTAACAACCCATATGCCTCTTTCTGAGGAATCATAACAGTTAGTTGGGCAATACAAAATTTGTATCTTAGAAAAAAGATGACATGGCTAATATTATAATGTATAGTATATAATGTTATGTATATATGTGTTTTATAACACTGTTATTATATTATTAATATATTTGTTTATAAAGATGTCATATTAAATATTGACAATCTTTAATGTACTTCATGTTGAAAAGAGCAACAATGAAAGATAAGATTGTGGTCAGTCACCTTTCCTTAGTCCACAGATGCAAAGCTTTGCTTAGGTACAATAACTGATAAACGTAATTTTCCCATTGGAGGAACTTGGTTAATTAGCTAACGGTATTGTGTGCAACTACAGCTTTTCTGTGTCTTGTACATGCCCATCCACACCTGCTCACGTCCACAGAACAAAGAACTAGCAAAGCAGTTACAGATACACTCACCACCTAGATACAGCCTAAATTTTTTACCATGCCAGTCTACGACTAATCTTAATCAGACCCAATGATCACTCCCCAGCTAGAACTGCATCAAATAAGGTGTCTTGGGTAAACTCAGAGCAAAAGTCACTCTCTCACTGCTGGTTGCACATACTGAGTGCACTGCTCCATCTAATCTCATGCCATTACAACATATTAAAGTCTCTGTTTCTCAGAGAAGGTTCACCCAGATGTTTTGAATTCACCTTATTTTTACACAGTGGATTAGAAAACTTTTCTCAGTACAAAATGAAATAAATCATCCTTGCTATTTCACTTTCTTTTCGTTTAATCCTCAATTCACAAAATTGGGTCATTTTCAATGGTTTTACCACATGAAACAGTAAGGAATAATAATAGCCAGCAATTAAGTCAAATTTAGCACTTATTACTCAACAAGAATTGCCTAGGAACAGAACATGTTTTCCATAAATGCATTCATTGTTCAAAATTCTTTTGAGCATGTTTTATGCATTTGCATCCTCTCCTACGGATATTTAATAAGCTGCTCATTGCAAAAATGTATCAGAAGTTGAATACTCACAATTCAAAATTAAAGTTAATTTGACAGAGCTTAAACTGAATGTGCCCTTTGCTGATTACACAAGCATAACTCATCTGATCTGCAGTATGTCCATTCATGAGTCTGAATTCCATATTTACTTTTCATTTATATTCTCCAATAATCATTAAAAACAATAAGTTTTTTTAACTACTTCTATGAGTAACCATGTTCTGAACAGATTCAAGCTACCTGCAGCAGGAGATAAAACAGCTCCACTGCACTCTGTTCTGTCTTTGAGCATAAATCCAAGTGGCTATATACAATTGAAATCTGACTATAAAGTTCTAAAGCGGAAAAATACGGTGTGTTTGACATGAAATTAAGATAATTCTGCTTCTGTTTGTGTAAATGAAAAATACAAGCTGCTATCTCAACAGGATGCACAGTGTCAAACTTTAATGATTTCATAGCAAATACATAAGTGATCCATTTTGTATTCATCAGCTTTGATATGCTGTCTGCCCTCAAACACCCCTTTAAAATATGTACAAAGGCTGCCATACCAGACATGCTTTTCTGGACCATTATCTTTTTCAACCCATAGTATAACCACTCATCTACTACAAAGCTGAGGTTTTACATCTCTCCCTTTTAATTTCAATTATAACTCGCAAAAAAAGTCAAGATTCCCTTACAATACAAATCACTCAGGTTGAATACCCATTACGTGATCGACGCAGAAAGCGAGGACTTAGAATAGGCACACTGTATTTATAACATCCTTTGACTGTATCCATCTTTAGTTTCCTAGCACAGAGAATCAAGTCTGTAAGTTAAAAATAGTCGTCAAATCCTTGGTCTTAAAGTTAAAATTAGCACTTGAAAACATTCACACTTTGGGAATTATAGCTCGAGCAACAAATCTTACCATTTCAGTTAGAACATGTGACACTGCTCCTCTGCAACACCCAAAAAGCTGAACATAATGGGATGTTCCCTATTAGGTAGAGACTCAGGAGGCGTAGCAGCTCCAGGTTGGGCGTAACGTGGGCTCTGAGCCTGGAGCTGGAGCACGGTGCCACAGACGCTGTACTACACATCCAGCCTCCATCCCACGGACCTGGGGAGCAGTGTCATGTTGAAGATGACAGTGCCACATGGCAATAAAGTAGATCTGCTTCAGGTCCTTGTGGCACATGCCCAGCCCATACATTGTTTCAGTCCCCGGCCCTCCTCCTGTCACTTGTGCAGTTCACAACCATGTAAAACGAGAGTGCAGTAGGCAGACAGATCGGATTTGGTGTTTGTGCTTTACACAACTGCAGGAGGCCTCACACGGTGCACAGCAGCAAAGGAGTCAGCCTAGCATTCATTACTGTTTACCACCTAGCCCTCACTCTCACTTATCTGCAGACTGGTAAAAATGAACAAGTTTTCTTCCTTTCAGCTGCCTGTCTAACATGGTTTAAAATTCCCAGTCTGACCATGGAACCAAGTGGAACCCTGTGATGAGACAAGTGAGGCTATGAAGGTCTGTTTTCCAGCCACTGTTCGGCACAAACCAAAGCACTGTATTGACCGAATCTCTGTATAGACTTTGTTGGCTTACATAGCCATTCATCAGAACTTACTACAGGTAATAATACTGCATAACTAAGATTTGTTCTTGTCTTGAAATAAACAAGATCATATGTGAGAATACAACAGAAAAATGAACTACACTGTATCTCTCTTCTAAAAGCAATAAACGTGTGCCTTAGATTTTTAATATCAATAGACTGATATCTAGAAGGGGTAATTAGGTTTTTATAAAAAAATCCAAATAAATAAGAGACCAAATTAATAAAGATGTAACTACCTCTTCAGCACTTAAATATCACAGTAATGGGGAAATACTCTAAAATGCTTTATTGCCTCCCATTTTCTTTCAAGTTGCAAATTTTATCCAATTATACAGGGGGGTATATATATATATATATATATATATGTATATATATATATATATATATATATATAGTATTGCCAACCTCACAAGATTATAACCCACAAGCAAAATTAATATTATTATGAATATTATTTCCAAACTGTTCTTACCCCTTTCCTCACCTCACCTTTTTCCCTCTGGACCTGATTACATGCAAATAGAGGGAAAAATGGGGAAACACAGAGATTCTGGGCACCTGCTACTCTTTCTGCTTTGCTTCTCTTTCTCTCATTTCACCCTATGTAATGGGAAAGGATGGGTGAGGAGATGCCACAGGCTTCTTGTTTTGTCATGCAGGTTGTCACTCCTGGGACAGCAGAAACCAGTGCAGGCTATGCAACACCTGCCTCAACTGGAAGCATCCTGCATCCCAGTCCAAAGCCATCTTCCACTTTCCTGCACTGGCAGCCATCCCACCCTCTGCAGCCAGCACTGAAGCAGAACTGCTGAGCTGTCAGCAACTTCTCACAAGAGGCCATTTTTTACGCCGCATAATTGTAGCAAAAAAAAAAAAAAAAAAAAAATTCTGAGAGTTGGCAACCCGTGTTAAATTTGCATGCATATCTGATTAGCTGTGTCTTTAGAAAACAGAGTCTTACAAAATATTGCAAAATTATTCATTTTATTTTTTTAAAGTCTGGATTGAATTCTGTCAAAATATAAAGCCTGTTTTCTTCTTCCTTCCCTCCCTCCAATTGAGTATAATCCAATTTTCCTTTGAAACTGTAACATTTTATTTCACATTGCTTGGGAGTTTTGAGCAAAAAGAGAAAAACAGTAATAGGAATGAAAAGGGAATTTGCCAGCTTCATCTTTATTTAAGCAGCCAGAGAATGAAATAGAACACTTCTCTACAGTCAGTCCTCTTCTTCCACCCACTTCCCCAGAAAATATCTAGAAGATAAGGCTCCAAACTGGTTAATCACAGCTTATGGAAGTCATTCTCAGGGGCAGTTTTATATATCCCCTACATGCCCTTAGCCTGAGTTCAAACCACTGAGATCACAATACAGGAAAGGAGCCAGGATGTTACAGATCTAGGCGCAGATGGGAGACCTGCTCTGGCTCACCTACACAGCTGGTGTCAGAAGGCCAAAAACGTAATTGCCATCCAGGCTAGAGTGTAAGAGCTATGGTGAACTCAGACAAGATTTTCATGTTTGCCAGACTGACTGGGACATATTTTCTGAGACTGGAAACTGCATTACAGGAAGATTCAGGTAGGAGAGTTGGGGTCACATTTTCTGACCCTGCAGAGGAATTTGCTTCTGACATGCTGTTGTTTCACCTTTACCTGTGAAAGCTTGAATGACAAATGCTGCATTTCAGGCTGTGACTGGGGCTGCCAAACATCTATTTCGTGTGGCAGTCTCAGCTCACAGCTGGCCCCTTTCTCCCAGAAGTCACATGGGACCACCCCAACCCATCCCTTCTCCGCATTGAAGTCAAAGTAAGGAAGAGCAAACACTTTCACCACAAAAGGACCCAGTCTGCATCTTTACCTGCCAAGCTACTGCATATGACAATACCTTTCCAACCTACCCCCTTCTCAAACCTGCCTCAGAGCTTTCTTCCCAGTCAAACATGAGTAAGCCCGCTTGAGCCATCTTCCCAATCACTGAGCCCTCGCAACAATCAGAAACTTCCAGCAAAAGACAAAACCACCTGGTTTCCAAGACCAAACCACCTGCCTTCATCTCACCTTCACTCCACCTTCCTCAGTGCCTTCCTGGCATCCATGGCTCAACGAGCAGTCTCTCCAGCACATGCTCCTACTGCATGGCTCCAGTGCTCAGGCAAAGCTCAGTGCTCAGACAGTGAAGACAAAGAATAAAAAACAATAGGGAATCAACACTAAGCAATGTACATCCATGCATGAGACAAAACTAAAAGCTCTTCTTTCCTTTCTCTTGTGGTTCCAGAGGCATGTATTCTTTATTCCATAAATGTGCATTATGTGAACTGCCTCATACTGGTATGAGAAAAGCTGTATCAAATTGGTTACATTTTCTTTACAATAGTTCAGGCAGAATTTTGAATGCTGTATTTTGCTCAGTGTGAAATACCTGAGGACTGAAGCCATTTTTTAAAAGCAATAGATAAAAAAAAATTAGATTTCACTTCGGGACTTGCATACAATGACCTGGGTGTCTTTGTGTAACACTTTCTGAAAAGAGCAAGAGAGGAAAACCCAGGCTTCATTTCCGAAAGTGCACAAAGGGAAACACTGCTGTGGTTACACTGATTTTTTTCCCAGTACTTTGATACATAGGGGCTTATGTATATTTGACAAACACTAAGCAATTAGACACTAAGCTATTAGAGAGCATCCAAAGCAGGGCCACAAGGGTTGTGAAGGATATGGAGAAGAAGCCTTACAAAGAGTGGCTGAGGTCTCTTGGTCTGCTCAGCCTGGAGGAGACTGAGGGGAGACCTCATTGCAGTTACAACTTCCTCAAGAGGGGAAGAGGAGGGGAAGTTACCGATCTCTTCACTCTCGTAGCCAGTGACAGAACTCAAGGAAATGGCATGAAGCTGAGTCAGGGAAAGTTTAGGCTGGGTATCACAGAGAGTGTTTTCACCCAGAGGGTGGTTGGGCACTGGAACAGGCTCCTCAGGGAAGTGGTCACAGCATCAGTGTGACAGAGCTCAAGAAGCATTTGGACAATGCTCTCAGGCACAGGGTGTGACCCTTGGGGATGGTGCTGTGCAGGGCCAGGAACTGGACTCAATCCTGATGGGACCTTTCCAACTCAGCTTATTCTATGATTCTGTGACAAAAATAAGCCTTCCATAAAGTTTTCTTATTAGAGGGTAGAAAGCCCAAACTAATAAGCCATTCCCAGTGTCATGAATAAAGTCCATTTGCTTCTGCAGTGAAACACCACCTTTCATTTTTTATTATCCTCTTACAGCTTTAAGTAACGTGGTCACCATAGTTCATTTTCTTTGTGGTGAAACTTTATGCTTTAGTTCATAAAAATAGAGCATAAAGTTTTGCCATAAAGAAAATACTGTGCCTGGTAATGTTGACATATAAGTGATAAAGCAAGAAACAATAGAAAACAAAGAAAATGTGGGAAGAAATGAACAATGAATCCTGCATGCTCTTGTCACTTTAAAATAGTAGCTGTAAATTCAAACTGCAACTGCAACCATTTCTCTTGTCAAAGTCCTCAAAGCCTCTGTAGTTAAGCAGGCAGTAGCCCCCAACCCTGAAAAGGGTTTGGACACAATTCCTGGTAAGGAACTGTCACCTACATTAATGACTTTCTGCATATGGAGGGAACATTTCCTCTCCCCAGTTATGCTCACACCAGTGAAGAGATGGCATGAGGTACTTGGCACCAGTTTGCATTCATATGGGGCTTTGTAGCTCCAGATGAGCACCAGTTTCAGAAGGGTCTAGGCAGCGCTGGTAGTAGTCACTTGGATGTTTATGTATTGGGCTCTTCAGTACACCACGTAATAAGAAACATTATTCACTTGGCCATGGTGCAGCACAAGTACACAGAGACAGCTTGATTTCTAATCACACCTGAGCTAATAAGTCCTCCTGAGACTTATTATTGTCAGCTTGAGCTGTCTGGAAACATCTTGCCCATATTTAAAAAAAAATTCTCAGTCAATCCTCTGAAAAGGTCTAGTGCATCCATGAAGTAGAGCAGGCACCTGTAAAAGCACTACAGAAAACCTCAGAATGTGTTTTTCTAATAGACTTACTAGAATTTAGCAGCTAAAATCTCTGGCTCTGCTGTGCATGCTTCAGGCCAGGATTTTGATTGGCGAGTAAGGAGGATTTTCTCTCGGGTTGCTCCTAACCCCTTTCCCAAGCTGCCTGTGAGGTAGTCCCTACTGTGTGGCTCCAGTGCTCAGGCAAAGCTCAGTGCTCAGGAAAAGCTCAGTGCTCAGGCAGTGAAGACAAAGAAAACAACCAAAAGGCAGTCAAGCAACTAAAGCCCTACTTGAACAAAATTAATACATATAATGGACATTAGTTAAGAAGAAAGTTAACCACTCTACACACTGGAGGTTGCTTTGTACCCAGGCTTCTTATTCCTCCCTGGTACGACACCCTTCAAAACTACAGGATTTAATCCTGCTGCAGTAGTTAAAGCATTACAGCTTTCTAAAGTCAATTAGGCCTAACATTTGAATGCTTGATTTTGCAGCTCCTTTTAATGAATTTTAATTTCTTTGTTTGTTTTAAGGCTGTATTGACAAATATCGTCAAGCAGCAACAAAAACAAGCTGAAAACAAGCACTGTGATTACATGCACCAGGTTTAACTTGCTTCACATCCCTGGGAGCTATTTACTTTTATTCAGCTATCTGGATGCCAGAGTATGAAAGCTAGTGAGCAAGGAATGGTTTTAGATTAAGGTATTGAAAATAAGTTTGTATTCATAGAAAGAGTATTATACAAAAATATTAAATCATTATGCTTTTCTAGTCCTCCTTTTCTTATTTCTAAATAGATAGAGGCTAGTAAGTCTCCTTTAGCCCATAGAAATTTTGGAAGTACTAAATAACACCTGCATAATAATTTATGATCAGGATGGATACAAGAAACTAAAGCAATTAATTTTTTTTGTCTGTATTTTCTATAGTACAGCTGAAGAAACCTGCATGTTGCAAACTGGAGTTTCTACATGCCACATAGTAACCAAAGGAATACAAAGCTCCAGGTGCATGCCCTGTTCTCTCAGAGCCTTCAGCACACCACTGAATGAATGCATTTAAATGGACCTAATTTTAAAAGGGAGAAAAAAAAGTAAAACTGCTACACATCTGATTGTTTCCATAGCACTAATTACTTTTACACTCTTTTCCCCCCTCAAAAATATCAAAATGCTTGGAATTATCAATGAAACCAGACAAAAACTTCTACCCTTCTCTCCTTGAATCACTACAGTTGCAAAATATTCCAGAGCACTTTTGATTACTTCTATTCATACAGAAAAAAAGGTAATGCGCTTGTTTCAGACATTACATTATGTGGCAGTCCTTTTAGGGAGTAAGTGCTGTTGTGACAGAAGCAAATCTCCACAGCATCACTGATGTGAAAGAAACCCTTTCAGTTTTCATCAGCTGAGACACTTTCTATGGTGAGGGTGTGGCTAATTTTTCTCCTGAGGCTGTTGATATCTTGCTGCAGATCCAGTAGCTTAAACATAGGAGAGATGTCAACATTGTGCCCACATCAGATAGAGACATACTTATGACTCCTGGGCAATTTTCTTTCACGTGCCCAAAGGAACTGGGGCATGACTTCTTTTCTTTGTTCTCCCACTGCCATCTCAGCCATCCAGACAACGAATGCATGTCTGCAGTAAGGATGTTTATTTACATCATATGCCCGTGCATTAGCTTTGTGCCATAACCATAGACAAGGAACTGATCTGAAAAGAAAATACCAGAAATACTAGAAAAAGAACTGATCCCAATTCTGCAACAGGCAGGAGGTGGTTCTTTGTTCCCCCACTTTGTTGATTTCCAAAGTTGCCCTCACTCAAGCATAAACAGCTGAAAATACATCCCGGATTTCTGCCCACATTGCACGTGCTGTGTTCAAGTCATTTGGATATCAACCACATCCATCTTTGAACAGATGCTGAGAGTGCAGTAGAACAGGTAATATAGCTTCCACTTGCGTAAATATTGTATGTTAGCAACTCTATGTGAATTACAGCCCAAATTCTGAAAGATGCTAAAATCCCTCACCATTCATTTACCTGCTTAGACCCACAAGTAGGGGCCATTAGAAGTCACTATTTGTCAAATATTTTAAACAACATCCCACAACTTGTTATTTTCATTTCTGCAACATTTGACAGTAGTGTACACTGTCAACTGAGCAGAGGAAATGAGGAAAACAGGAAACTTTAATTGCCACTTAAGTAGAACTCACTATTACAGAACAGCGATGAATGAGGAGTAGAAAGTGTCTAATGACACTTCAAAAAATATGACAAAAAAATTAGGTTGAGTTGTCAACTTTAATTGCTATCCATATGAAAGCAGAGTACTGGCTTTGCAGTTGTATCCCACATGCCACTAGGAATCTGTGAATTAGGTGCCTTTTTAATCAGCAGAATTTCAGCATTCCATGTAACACCAGAGATGGATTTGTTGCAACTGGAAGAAACGGGGTATTATTCTACATCCCGCAGCCGTGGCTCTGCCTCTAGCCTTCTGGCTGCTGCAGAAACAGCAGAGACAGGGCCTTCCCCACCTTGTCAAGAATCAACCTCCTGGACATCTCTCTGTGCCCAGAATAGAAGAAATAAGTTTGTGCCAGCCAGTCTGCAGGAAGATGAGGGCAAGAATGAGCTAAGAACTACTTTGTCCTTGGTATGCCAAGTGCAGAACTAAAGTATAATCTCTACCCTTACCATATGAATAGCACAGTTTGAATGAGTGCACATTATTGTACAGGGATTTTCTTCGGATGTATCTGGCACAGTCAGCACGTAATTTTAGTGCTCTTTTTTCATGACCATGGCAATACCATGCCAAAGCAGAGGAGTCAATAATAAAATCTTACCCTTTGTTACTGCATATAGGAGAAGTTGAATTTGGACAGAAAGCAGTAAGTATTGTGGGGTGTTGGGATGAAGAACAGTGACCACCTAAAACTATTTTAACTGTATGGTGACATTTTTCTAAACCATTTTTGTGCCTGAAAAAGTATTTCAGGCAAGACAGGTTTCCATTCTTGGTTCTAAAAGTGGAGATGTACATGACCACAACTCTAGTCCCTCCACTCCTATAGGTGCTGTGACCTATTTCGTTTATAAGAGAGAACAAGCCACTGATAAAACAAATAAAGCATTACATTCCTCTTACGTCTGGAACAATTTCAAAGACCAATGAAAAATAACATAGAAATTTACTTAGGATCAAGGTTAGCTAGAGTAAACAGTGAGTAATTTCTAGCTTTTAAAAGACATTGCTAAGATGAAATACTTTCCTTATCTCCTACTGAAGTATTTTCCCGTTTATGTAAGTAAAAAATCATAGGTTAAAATAGTAATAAATGAAAGAAATAGAATAGAATAGAATAGAATAGAATAGAATTCACTCAGAAATAATAATTTCTTTGTTTCTGAAGGAAAAATCAAATAATTGGATTATTTGCTGGGACAACTCCTCTCAAAAACAGTGAATTTGAAGTTAGCATCTTCATTGGCTAAAGACTGAGACACAGACAGGCCTTGAGCCTGCTATTATTGAATTAATATGATTTTTGAATGACTGAGCTCATCATTAAACCTCTCAACATACTGACATGCATTGGTAAAACTATAGAGTTGGGAAAGGCTGGTTAAGAAACTGAATGGTAATACTAAACGTGAAAACCAAATAGGCAAGTGGCACCTTCCATTTCATAGTCTTGCTAACTGAATAGATCCCATTCATTAAATAATCATAGGGAAATTTTCTCCCCAAGACTCATCCAAGTCAAGGGCAAAAGACCTTTGGTCTGAAGCTGAATGCTCTCACACAAATGGAAATTTTTGTAACACAGCTGATATTCCAAGGTATGACAGTTAGGCCATGAGCCTTATCCCACCATGAGCATTACACTTTACCTTTAGGAACATTTTGAGCTCTATTAACAGCAGAATGAGAATTTGTGTAATGTAACCTATTTATTTCTCAGATTATCACTAGAATTTTTTAACTAAAAAATGCCTGCAAAAAGCCCAAAATCTAATTGAATCAACATCCACTGAAAAACCCTTCATGCTTCTTTTTACATGCCAAACTATAAGATATCAGAGAAGTATTACCAAAATTGTACTCTAGGAGTTCTTTCAGGTCCTTGTGCATCCATCGTAAATATGACTAATCAACTTCTGTTTAGACATTATCTTCTTAAACCCTCCTTACAGTATTGCCAAAAATGGAGCAAACTTGAGGACACAACTGAAATGGCTGCTGCACGATGAGAAAAAAACAAAATAAAGGTTCTTTAATAAGTATCAACAGTCTCGTGGTATCCATGAGCAGGGAAGAGCAGGAAGAAAGAGGAGTATACAGTGAATACTGTCAGTATAATAGAAGAGCAGAAAGGCTCTTTATAATAAAACAAAAGCTTCTTTTTTCTTTTTTTTTTCTCACATTTTGAAGAAGAGAAGAACTTCCAGTAATAGGACCCAAAAATTTTGATTCACAGCCACAAAATGTGAAGCTCCTTTGCTGAGCATCCAGGTACCAGCGAATTTACTGGCTTTGTTCTTTCCTCCCTCTACTCCACTCACAAAAATCCCTCTGCTCACTGGCTGGATAATGCAGTGAGCAGATCTTGCTCTCTCTCTAGAGAAACTTCAGAAGCTTTTCACTCCCCATCTGTTATTCAAATACACCCTAATTTGTTCTGAGTGGATCTTGTTCTCAGAAGAGCAGTATTTGTCCCACAGTACCATAAACTCAAAGTTCAAAACCTCTTCACTCCTGAGGAAAAGGCTTCTCCTCTTAGGAAACATCACCTTGCTGAGACTCATCAGGTGATGGGGCCACACAGCATGCTCAAAAGATGGTCACTGCCAGCCACTAAGGTGTCCCTGGTTACTTCCTCTCATCATTAAAGGAAACCAGGAGAAAGACCAAGAGGTCTCTTATGGAGCACAGCAGAAGCGTCCTAGCTCTCAGGCTTCTTTAAATCCATTACGATTTAAAATTCAGGAAAACACACAGTGCTGCTGTGCACTACAGCAAAGCATGTGAACTGACAGGAGCTTTGTACTGTACCCACAGAAGCAGAGTGGTGAGTAAACTTTGCTCCAAATCCCATCCTCAGGTGGAAAAATTTTCCCACTGGATGCTCTAAAGCAGGATTTTCACTCTTTCTCTCATAAATTTATCTGAAAGGAAGATGGGAAGAGAGATGAAAGCAGAAGGAGGAGAATAAGTAGATGGGCTGCAGTAGAGGTCACGGCACTGGCAAAAATAATTTTCCCATGCTCATGTCTCCATCTCTGGAGGTATTCATAACCTGACTGGACATGATCCTATGCAATCCACTCTAAGTGACCCTGTTTTAGCAGGGGAGTTAGATGATCTCCAGAGGTCCCTTCCAACCCCAACTGTTCTGTGATTCTACGTCCTCTGTGGGCTAAGAAAAGGAAATACAACTTAAAGTGCTGTGTAACAGGATAATCTCTAATTAGATAACTGCATCTAGGGGCAAGAACAATCTGCCCAGTCATTATCCATGGAATATTCTGACAGAAATGGTGCCTTTTAATAGAGTTATTACAGGAAATATAGGAGCAACAGCTAATTTATTATCTTGTACAAAGAGTGGTAACAATTTGAACAGAAAAAAAAAACCAGAAAAAAAAAGAACTTGTAAAAATATCTGAGCAGAAAAGATTCAGCTCCATCCTTTTGCTATGAAAGCACTGTGTGTTGAAAGTGCAGAGTTGAGTATGCAAAGTGCCACACTCCAGACACTAAGACAATTGTCAATGTAGAACTGCTCAGCACCAATTTAAACGAGTTGCTTGTAATTGGTTCCTATAAACCCTCCAGAAAATAGTTTCACTACCCCAACTCCCTGTCTCAGTGTATTCTCAGTTCAAAAGGCTTAACAAGGACATGCAGAGGGTACCACGTTAATATAATGGAGTTTTTTGGCTTAACTGCTCTCCTAGGTAAATATCTCTGAACTTAAAGCAAGAATTGCTATATTTGTTTTCAGTGATGAACTTTTATTTCATAATTATTGAGTTTTTCAGTCTACTGGGCAACATTTTACATACTGGCCTTTCCACCAGTGCTCTTTCAGAAGCTTTGTATACTCACCACTGTATCTAACCTCAAAAGAATGAGTATTTTTAGAACTATTCAAAAAGTACTGCTAAGATCTACCAATGTCACATATTTCTATACTAGCCAGATCTTTCTGTGTTGGATTAAAAACAAAACAAAAAAAACTTTTAAAAAAATGGTAGTACTCTGTCAGGGACTTAGGGTACGGTACATCCCCCTGAGGGAGAAGACATTAGTGCCATGTACCAGGGACAAGGAGACTACCAGGTGACTCGCTTATTAATTTGTATACTGCAATGTAGGCAGTTTGAACTTTCATTCTCTGATACTCTTTTTTTAGAAGTATTTTTCAAAAGGATTAGAACTTCCTGCCAAGTCAGCCTTTCATTTAATAAATTTGCTTCGAGGTCCTTCATTGAAGACACACTGAGACTTCTGAAATCTATTTGTGTAACCTCCAGTTTGACTTGTATTGCACTGTTGCCTGTACCTAACTGACAAAACCAAGAACTTTGGGATTCTGAGAAAAAACTCAGTTGTCTCTAGAGGAAAACCCAAGAGAACCATGTCCACATGGAAGGAAATTGTAGTTCAGTCTCAGCTGATCATTTGCTGCTTGTTCTATTTGTTTTTTCTAGACTTAGATTAGTTTGTTAACTAGATTAGTTAATGCCCTTGAGTGCAAACAAGGGAAGGTATGCTTGTTCTGCAAATTAGTCACTGTAAGATAAAATGACAAGAAGATGAAGCAGACTGAGGCTGATATTATAAGAATGATTCAAGTAATAGTAGATTAAGGACAGAATTATTTAATCTGTACAAGAAAATTTTTGCCTTCCACAGAAACTGGGGCCTTCCCTTAGAGGGGCCATGGAGTGGTGGATTAGCAAGAAAGGATCTAAGTTTTTAAATCTAGCTAGATTTTAAAAAATCCAAAGCAGTGTGCCAAGGCCAAAAAACCTCTGCTTTTTTTTCTTCTGAGACCAAAGATCATTTACCACCACAAGAACAGTCCCATGTTCTGGCCATGGAGAGAATGCTTCCTTTATCCTCCTGTAAAACACATCTTTGGATGTCTTTGATGACCCGAATATGACCATGGAGCACTGCCATGTAAAGCAAATAGCAAGATACTTCCTAGAAGAAGGATTATAGGTGGTGCTTTCAGTTACCATGACAAAAGGAAAAAAACTGTAAATGAGAAGACACCAAAAAAACTTAATTTCTCCATCTTAGAAGGACTGAAAATAAAGTACTTTCACTTCTGAAAAGAACCTCAATGCAGTTCGTCTGGCCCAAGTTGTCTTAATTACCAGGCCATATGAAAAATCCTAGACATGTTACATCAATGTTCTACTAACAGAAGAAACTGTTTCCAAGATACCTAATACATTGAGAAGTATTTATACTGAAAGTGTTTTATTCCTCTATTGCTAAAAAGACTTTACTGGCTTAGAAGATTTGACTTGCCTTCCAAATTCAGTGTGTTTAGAATGGTTTCAGAAATCCCAGCTTTTTCTAACAAGCTCACAGCCTGAATAAAGCCCCCTACTGTGCCTTATTTTAAGGCAAAACACAATTGTGTCCCATCACCAGAGCTTTTCATAACTGCTTTTATTGTAAGCAAAGAAAACACAAAAATCTCTGTTAAATGCAATACCCTTCTTAGCCCCAGATTAAGCAGTGATACTTGGGTTTCTTCAGAAATTCAACTTGTAAAGGAACAGTCACCTTAAGGGGCCTTCAAGAGATTGATGAAGAAAGAGGAATTTACTGCTTAAATTCAATCTTTTCACATTTCGCATTAAATGTAAGAGTAAATATACCCTGAGCATCCTCACAGAAAAGAATCAAAGGATTCCAAGTGCCACAAACTGATTTTCCCAAAAACTAGTAAAAAAACCTCCACCTAACCAAAACCAAAATGCAAACTGCTTTATGCTCTCCAATTTTCATCAATTTAAGAAAAACACACAAATATTCTGGACCATACTGTCAGACTATAAGCCAGACCCTTTAAATTCACAGACCATGACCAGATTTAGTCTGCCAACATATTCAAAGCATCAATAATCAGAAAAAAACCTATTTATTTCGTCATTTCCTCACAACTATATAAGGGGAGAGAGAAACTGGTGGCCATGTAGGGAGAAATAGATATCCTTTAATTAAAGGAAGATCAAGAAGTACATGCGTTGACAATGCAGGTTGATGCCCATGTAGCCCAGCAAATAGAAAGCGGGAGTGCAGTGAAACAACAGGTTACCAAGATGACTGATAGTGCTGACAAGTTTTGTTGCACATGCTCACACAAATGAAGGGATGATCCCAAATAAGGTCAGTGAGAAGGAAAGGAAGTACAAGACAGTGAAGCAGAAGAAAAATTATTTTATTCAGGGACAGAGGAAATCTCCTGTCCTTCAGCCTTTCCTTACCCTGGAACTCCATCTTCTTCTTGTGAAAGAGAGAAAAAAGAGGAGATATGTTCCTTTCCCCAGCAGTATTGAGCTTTCCTTCCTGTCTCGTTCATCCTCCTCAGAAACTCCTTATGATTCATTCCCTGCAGACTCAGATCTGTGCTGCTCAGCTGCCAGACTTGCTTGGAAGCAGGTATACTCTGCTCTCCTTCCTCCACCAGCTTTGCGCAAGGTTAACCAAGGGCCCATAGGAAGCTCCTTCCTCAAAGGAGGAAGCTGGGATTCATCTACTTTATTGAAGCTCTAATAACCCGTCAGCTTCTCCAAGATGGTGTTATGCAGTTATTAGTCCAACTACAGGCCCTCGCTGAAGCTGGGGGCACAAGTAAATCACCCTACAAGCAGAGCTTTCCTTAAGTTTCATTACTGGGAGTGAAAGGCTTTTTGTGATCCTCTTTGACTGTGTTCAGATTGTTAAACTAAAGAAGTGCTAGAGCCCTAGTCATCCACACTCTTCCTTAAGTCCTGGGCACCACCTCAGTGAGCTCTCTCCAAGTTAAATCTGCCAGCGAGGGTGGTAACTGTAAGTGGTGTGGACATGAGCCAGCCAGAGCCATTTGGACTTGGATCAATCCCTGGCCCTTTTTAATTAAGCAATATAAATTCAGTCTTATGTTCCTGAACAACTAGGAGGAGTTTAAGGTGGGAGAAGGATATCAATGCCAAACTGAAGGTGGACATTTCTTACTCACAATTCTGACTTGCCATCTGTTAATATGAAGAGACTGGCTTTCCCTTTGAAGTTACTTGAAGATCTCCACTGTAGGCTCCTTGACGCATTTTTGGTCATCTACAAGGACTGAATGGCACCCAACATTCTTGACCTGTTTGACTGTGAACTTAATAAGCTATTGGAAGAAAAACACAAATTAATACTGAACCTATAGTACCTTCTTCTATAATTTGTACCATGGTGTCTTATACAAAGATTTACACAGCTTAAGATCCATAGAAGCATACATTCTGCATTTTAAAAGTTGTGCTGTAAAACAGTTTGGAGGGGGATATTACATTTCCTCTCACCAGAAGTTGCTGTGGCAACTACACAGGCTGTTTCAGTTTAGATTGAGGGCCACCCTCACTAGCCAACTCCTGTGCCATCATCCCTCCTGCAGGTGAGCTGCAGGTGCTACCCCAGGCAGCTGCAGCACATGCAGGGCTCCACACACCCATGCAGGTCCAAAGCATGGAGGATTGCCAGACAGGCTGCTCACAGGGTAACCACATGACAGCAGGCAGGCAGGAGGCCCTGGACACTCAGCCTAAGATCACCCTGGAGGCCACTTTTTCAGACCTATCCAGGGGAGTGTGGGAGCACCTTCATTTATAATAGCAAAGCAATGTTTACAAGGATATCTCACTTTTAGCAAGATAGCTAGAAATGGAATAAATTGAGAGAAGCTAGACTCTCAAATATAGCTCTCTTATATGTCCTTGGAAAGAAACACTTCTAGAAATAGACATTTTCAATGAAAATGTCCTTAAATTTCAGATCTATTTGCTCCTCAATTGATAAATAGCTTCAACAATTTCTAAATTCTGCTTGCCTCTAGGACTCTCTATCACTAACCTATCTAAATGACTACAGACTCCTTTAATCCCTCTATTATTTACTTTATAATTTCTTTTGTCATTCTGGTTTTTCATCTCCCTCTGAGAATAAGTGGGAGAGAGAGCATCCCACATTATTCATGTATCATCCACGTAGCCCCTGATAAAAACTCACCTAATGTACTAACATCACATTCTGACTTACTTTTGTTCCAACTTCAGCAAGTTCCACCCCCAAATTCTTAACCTACATATATGACTACAAGGGCTTAGCATCTATCTTCTCCTCATCTTCTGTCTTAAATCCATTAGCAGGTGTTCTTTTTGGCAGCCAACCGAGACCATAGTTACTCCAAACAGCCACTGAAGTCCAAGGAAAAGGAACTTCGAAAACATAACAAACCCTTGTTTTGCTGTTTCTCCTGATACTTTTTGAAAAGATTTTAACCCAGACTGCACAATGTACAGCTCACTTCTGCTTTGTTTATAAGGTCCTAAACTTCTGCCTCCTCTTTCATACAGAAGGCAGCTGGCACAACTGGAATAAAATCATTCTCATCCAGCATCCAAGAGAAACTTAGTAGCATGAAACTTAATAACCCTACAGTTAAACTGCTGTGATATTCACCTTCATATACCTATGTTCAATTTTTTTTTCTCATTGTGCTTAAACACTTTTCTTTTTTTTTCTTTTTTTTTTTTTTTAATGAGACCACCGTATTTATGTAGCTATCTTGAGGAACCCCTTAGAGAGTGTTTTCATCAATGGTGTGCAGCAATGGTCAAAATCAACATCCATGATGGTGAAATGCTAAGAAAGCCAATGTCTTCAAAGACATACTTTCACAGAAAACTTTCAGTCAGAAGAGACTATCTTCTGTGGCACACAAATCACGGGATTCCTCTCCACTTCATGTCAGTAGTGCTTCAGATACATCATTTCATGTAAACTACAAAGACGAATCTAAATGAGGAAAGACACTAGAACAGAAAATCACAATTACTCTATTCCCACTACTTTGGTGCAAATTTCTCCTACCATGTAACCTGATTTATTTTACCCAGATATGTATTACACAGGAAACTACAACAGCCTAAATTTTTTTCTCTTATATTTTCACTATTCCACAAACATTATCAGCGTTCGAAGTCCAGTTTGAAAATAAAATAAGATCACCTTCAAACAATGTGGTTCTTCCATACAAACACTACATAATGTTTTATCTTCTGTAAAATAATCCCATACTGCTTTCAGATACCCTGTTCTACGGAAGAGTCCATGCTACAAGTTTCAAAGGTAAGAGGATTCATCTCTGCCATGTTTCAAAACTTTGTGCATATAGCCAGAGCTCAACACTTCAGAAAACACGGTTTAGTAACACGTAGTCACTGGCTCTGCTACTCATGTCCCTGGTCAGCAGAAACCCTAGAGCATGCTGCACTGAAGAGGCATGTTACAATCTTCTCCTACAATAATGTCCCTGAACTAGTCGATCAAAAGTGAGCTCGAAGGCGAACAAGGGGAATCAAAAGCAAGCAAGATCCAAACCACAGGTTTACTCTGTCTGTGCCCTGCTGAGGTTATGGACATAAGGGGCATGCCTTGCATCCACACAGCTTTTGCAGTTCTCTGGGATCTCTTCTGCAGGGTGCCATGGCCAAAAGCTTCAAGAAGATACATAGCACCTAAGTGAACAGACAAAGCCAGGACCTGGAACCAACTCCCTACCAACTCAAATCAGAAATGCCCAGCACTATTATCCAGAAAACTTCCCTGGAAGCTGAGGAGTCCTGTTTTAACAGCAGAATCTCACACAATCATTTTATCCTCAAGCAAGTGCTATCCTCAAATGATCCTCAAATCAAAAGGATAACATTTGTTTAGGTCTTCTAAATCCTCTTGCTGATTTTACTGTCTTTTCCTAATCAATCACAATTGCTTTACAGCCTCTGCATTTCTTTATTCTGCTATTGTTCTGCTACTGTAAATTAGCAGAAAGTGGGAAAACAATAATGTATACAGCTCGTGCCCAATAAAATAAAGGCTAGTCCATCTGCCTACACTCCGTCCATCCTAAATACCTATTATATCATTAATAAATAAGCCTGTGCAGTGGTTATGCTCATGGTCACTAGCTAATTATTCAAAGTAGTGGAGAGGACTTAAAAATATCTGAAAGAAATACAGTTAGGGGCTAATTTTCCTCAAAGACCCTATCCAAAGTAAAAACGTGAGATGCTCGCAAAAGAAGAAGGTAAAAAAAAACTGAAAGAGACATGAGAGGCTATAATGGAGATGACAGAGTCTGGGATGGATCAAGGTCGTATTCATAGAGACAATAAATGTCTGAGTAAAGCCAGGAGACTAGTAAATGTTGGTTATGAAACTCTGTGTAACCAGACTTTTTAAGGCAGAAAGTCTCCTTCACATGGGGACAAACATAAAAAAAAGATTTAAAACAGCAAGGGACTAGGAAGAACTCTCGCAGGGGTGCAAAGCTTTACAAATTTCAATCCACTTGTTAACGCTATTTTAAAATATGGATTTTAGTGAAAGAGTCCAAGCCACAAAATTGCACCTGGGCTATAGACATCCTAAAGGTAGTTCACAGCTGAGATCTTGCATTGATCTCCTAGTGGGATAATCCACCTACATCATATTTAGGTTCAATTTCTCAGGAACTACTAGCTGTCTGGGTTTGACTTGCAATTTCCAGTTCCAAGAAAATCAGAACGGTAAAGTGGCTTTTTGTGTCATTAGCACTACAAATTAATGGGGACTACTATTACTTTAATCCTTATTAAGATATTCCTGATCAGTAATTCTATAAGATAATACTGTATTAGTGATTTAACAGGGGTTTTTTAAGCATTTCCCTGTGCTATAATTTTTCCACTTTTTTTTTTTCATTTATTTTCCACTATGTTTTGCACTGGTCGTTCCTCTTCATCTCATTCAATGTCAATAAATGCACCTATACAGCAATGAGTGTAGATATGTGTAGAAACTACTGAGCAATGATAATGCTCCACAGTACATTTCTTTAATGAGAATCATGAACTGAGAACTGTTTCATCTGGATGTTTTGTTTGATTGTAGCAGGACATGCTTAGAAATACGTTTACTGAAAGAGTAACAAGTCTGGCAAACTTGCCTTCTTTAAATTAACATTTTCGTCTCAAACTTCATTAAAGGGCAATGAAATTCCTGTATGTTTCCTTTGCTAGCATTAGTGAGAAGCAAGAGATTTATATGTAAACAGAAGTCTTTGCTTTTATATGCAAGCTCTCTCTCCAATTCAAACCATTCAACAACAGTACAAAATTCTAGTTTTCAGTCACACTAGAGCTTAATTCTTTAAAAGCTTCTTCAAGGGAGTAGTATTCCACTTCTTCCCTCATGAGAAAGGACATTGTGAAAACATGCCCCTTTCAGGAGATACTTCCTTATCCCATAGCCCTAGAAAATCCATAGAAATTAACTTCTTCTAGCTGGACGAAAGCAGCTCATGCAAAGGGGATATGTCAGCTGCTGCCTCATTTTTTTCCTCCAAAGTCAAAGATAGCCTATACTGTCAGCAAACGCAAGTTATACCACACAGGAGCCAAGATGACAGAAATGTCCAGGATTTCAAGACAGTTCAAGGAAGGAAAAGTCACCATGAAAGAAGTGCTTTTCACCTGAAAAGCTCTCCATAAACAGTAATCACAAACAAGGAGCAGGAATAGCAGTGTTAGCCTCTGATTTTCAGCAGAAGAACCAAGGAGTACCCACAGAAAGTGCAAACTCCTCCACATCCTTTCCACACAGCACGTGGTTATGTGGAGCTTGCTGCCATGCAAAGCTTTTTGATGCCCAAAATAGAAATGCTGTTTGATAACTAAAGTTGTGTAGCTCTTTCAGAAGCTACTACACACAGTGACCTGAATACAAGCTCTGACTTCAGACAGTCCAGTGACAGCTGAAAACTGAGAGGACAAATTAGCGGAAGGATCAAACCCAAAGATTTGCTCATATCTTGCATTTTTTCTCACACCAACTGATACCCAGAGATGGAGACAGGACATGCTCAACAGCTGAGGCACAAGTCCTGCACATTCTGTATCTTCACCATGTTCTTATCCTTTCAGATGTCAAAGCCATAAACAAAAAAAACACGGATGACACGATAAATTTTTAGTGAAAAGCAAAGTCTATTCCTCTCTCAGCTCAGTAAAATACAGGTCTTTCGGGAATCTCCTCAGAACATCGTTTTTCATAGAGGATTACAGTTTATTTGTATCACTGTCCTCGAGCAAAAACCAAAAAATTCCAGTGGAATTAAAATGTTTAACCTTGGTTTCATTCTACTGTCTGACAGGATCAGGTACATTTTAGTGCCACAAAAAGATTAAGCCAGGTAATTTCCAAGAGAGTGTCTACTCCGTGCAAGCACTAAACTCGTTCAGTGCCAGTCCTCATGCTGTTTCCAGTTGAAAGTCAAATAAGCAGGTGTCAGAGCAAAAAGACAAAATACAGACATAAAATTAGACTATCAATTTCTGTCAGCAACTGTGTGCTACCTATTGTCATTTAACCCACAAAACCATTCAATATTAACTCAAAAACTATTAAAATTTTGATTATGTTCACCACAGTATGGTACCTAAACTAATGCATTGAATTTTACTGCAGAAGATGTTATTAATCTGGCTTGTGCAGATATTACTACAGATATTATTATTCTGACTTCTCAGTGCTGTTTCATCAGCAACTGTTTACTTTCCTTGCTACTATTTATGAGTGCTTCTAACAGCATATGCTACAAATACACCAAATCTGCATTCCATGTATCCATTAAATGCCTTTCAGTTAATGATTTTTGAGGTCTTGCCCTTAAAAAGTTCTTCAGAGTCAGTGTGCTCCTGTTTTGGACAACAACTTTGTTAGTTATTCACATGCTATATCTCTTTGCTGCAGAGTATATTGAAAAGAATACATCGCTTATATTTTGCTTGCTGTGTGTTCAGTCCACCACGGTGCTAAACGCCGGCAGTTCCCTTTGCAATTATTATTTTCAGTACTTCTGAGTGGATCCACTGTAAGGATCCACTTCAAGAACACAATAAATATTTTTTTTAATAGCTGGTCTGAAGGTGAATATACTCTTTTGAACACTTTATTGTATGATCTCAAATAAAAAGATATCCTTCCCTGCTTCATTTGCTGTGACAATAGAAGGACCACCTGTGCAAGAAGGGGTCTCTTTCTGAACTAAACTTGGGTGCAGTCCTACAAAGTTTATTTCCAGGTAAACTGTTCTTCTGCTATAAACACATATACACTCCTTCGGTACAGTGGCAAGTAGCTCTTGGATACATTAATTGTACATCAAGCCTCGTGATACACCTCAGCAATTTTTTTTCACAACGGAGATTCTAAAATTTTATGATCATTCAATGTTTTGTTACTCAGTAAACTGTTCAGGAAACTAGCAATTTATCTCTGAAAAGCTATCATTCACTGAAATGCAAAAAACAAACAAAAGGGCCAACAGCACACTTGTGCAGTGCTCAGACATTGCCTGAAATTTCTAACAAGCAGGAAGGGAAGGCATAGGTAAGTAATAGTGCGTCCAAAATCACAAAAGCCATCTAAACCAGAACTAGGTATAGAAACAAATCACTGCTCCCAAAGCAACAAGATCATCCTTGACTGAATGAAACATGCTCCAGCAGGACTCACTGTTTACAGGCACATTTGGCAAACACCTGTAAATATTCAGAGTTTAATTTGCACACAACCATTTCATTTACCATCTGCAATCCAGATTCAGAGCATTTTATCCTACATGTTGATTGTTCCTATGAAAACCTCAGTAGTGAGCCCACCAGCAACAAAATCCCCCCCCAGAGTCAATGTAACAGCCTGATTCCCATTTCTCTAGATTTATGAAGTCCTCTTGAAAAACTGGTTTCCAGTTTCAAGCAACTCTCTCATGTCCAGATTATATTTTTATAGGCATTTCCTAGACAGACAATCTTTACAAAGGGACAAATTCTGAATGTCTAAATCATTCCTTTTTAAAATTTGAAGTCAATAGGAATTTTAGCTTAAAATTAATATACTTAGCATAATCCGAGATGGTTAAGTAGAATAAACATGAAGCTCAAATGAAAAATGCATACACATAAATATTTTAACCTGTGATATCTGTAAATACATTTTTTATATTTTCCTTAAGCCTAAATCATCCTTTTTATGTTTGAATTCATTTATAAATGGCCTGTCATTAGCAGACATTGAACTAGGTGCAAACATTTTATTACAGTAGCAAGATGCATGAGCAGGCATAAATTTCACCCCTTAATAAGTAGAGTATGCAATTTAATTTGATCAAGAATAATTAAATTTGTATAAATTCAGGAAATGTATTCCACAGAGGACAAAACTTCAATAGGTGAAATACATGTAAATAGGCAGTTTTACATTTGAGCAAGAGAAACAGACCATGGCTTAATTTCCATTATAGAAATTAAGCAGTCAGAGCTGCTTTTCAGACCTACATGAGAGAAACTTCAAGGACCTGATCCCACAGCTCTTACTGTCTTTGCCTTTTGGTGGGAGGTTTGTTTTCTATGAGTAAGAAAAGCAGTGGGGAGGCCAAACTTTATCAGAATTCAGATAAAGACACATACATACTCTATATTTTATGGGCAGGACACAAGCTTCCATTTCAAACAGATCCTCGCATGGCTGTGCTTAGAAGCTTTTTCAAAATTGTTAGCAACCATGAAATACCAGCCAAACTATTTTATGGAGAAGGAAATTAACATGGGACTATGCAAAGATTCCAATTCAGCTGCAGCCTGGATTTCAGACGTATTGCTTTTTAAATAGCTTTTGCATTTGAAGTTGATGTGAGATTGATACTAATTTCCTAAACTAAATCCTCCATCAGTAATATATTTACAGTAATGCCAATTGCCATCTACTCTCCTGTCAACATTCCTGACTGTGTTGCAGAGATGCTTCTCCTTGGAAATGAATGGAGAGGAAACCTGATCCATCCTCTGTCTGTTGGGTTGCCACCAGGAGTGAAATGTGATAGCAATTCTCGCCATGGGGGCATCTAGTACTCCAGCCAACACGCCTCCCATGCACACCCAAACACTGGTCATTTGGAAAAAAAAAATCTATTCACTTGCTGGACTTGCTTCAAAAAGAAACCAGAGATAATCTCCTTGCCCCCTTCTCCTCAGGCTCCAAACTCTCCCCATGACTTTGCCATTCCCCAGCTGAAGATACCCAGTTTGGAGCCTGGAGATGGTGGTGGGAAAGCCATGAGGACAGTATCTTACTATAACAAGCCCTGATTCAGGGCTTATGGTTTGGAGAACTTTTTAACTATTTGTGAGAAAAAGTCCCTTTGGTCTTGCACTTTCTGAAGTCCTCTCTATGTGTATGACAAGCAGGAAGGGCAGAGTTAGATAGAAATAATTGCAAAAGCAAGTGAGTCCCAGGGAACCTGACACATGGCAAACGTTTTCATGAGGGACAGGATGCTGCAGATATGTGGGGCTTCATTAGTTTTGGTACCATTAAACTCAGGAACACTCAAAAAAATCAGCCACACCTATTGATTCCCAAAGTTTTTCTCCTTATGAAGAAATATAAAGAGGTAAATAATTGGAGCAATCAAACGCGGCTCCTCTATTGAGGATAACAAATTTTAAACCAAGGGGTTTCAGCCAACCATAAACCAAAGCCTCCTGATGCAACCCTGACAGAGACTTACACACAGCCCTTCGGACTCCCCATCCCTCCCTGCGCTCTTGCCCCAGTCTCTGGAGCTCCGACCGGTGCCGGTTACCGGTGCAGGCGGGGCGAGGCGCCCGGGGAGGGCGGGGGAGCCCGGGAGAGGGTCCGCACATGGAAGGGGGGCTGCAGCCAGCGGTGCGGAGGAAACGCAAAGCAGAGAACATTTGGAAAGGAGCCACCCAGGCCCGTTTCTGGAAATAGACCAACTCTCGAAAGGGACAAAAAAAGTGCAGCAGGCCGAAAATAGCTAAATAAACTGCAATTACAGCCAGCGTTTGCTGCCTAACCTGCTGGATTTTCCGCACGGTTGGATCAGCGGCAGCTGCTCGCTCATTTGATGCCTTTTGAGACTAAAAAGCCCAGCGGCTCCCGAAAAGTTTGGCGGGCCAAGGGGGCCGGAGGCGGTAGCGGCACCCCGTGCCGCAGCGGGGATGGGGGTCTCCGGGCTGCCGCAGACGGGGAGCCCCACGGCCCGGGGGCACCAGGCGAGGCCGCGCATCGCGGCACCGGCTCCTTGCGCTCCCGCGGGACACCCCAGCCTGAATGGAGATGATCTGCCGTCAGAGCAACGGCGCCTGTGACCGAGCTACCAGCTAATCCGGCCAAGCAGATTATTAGCCTCCTCAGACACATAGCCGCAGCTCGGCGCTCCCGGAACGGGGTGCCAGGACGGGGCGTGCAGCTCGGCTGCGCTCAGCGTCCCGGCTGCTCTGACGGGATCAAGTCGGAGCGGAGCAGATCAGCGCAGGGTGTGCGGGCGGGGAGTGAGACCGCGGACCGGGCCGGAGGGGTGGCCCCCACCAGGGCCCCACTCCGCGCCCCCAGCCCGCTCCCCTCCCCCTGCCCACCTCGCTTGCTTAAACGTGCTCCCCCCACTCCTTCAGAAGAGGGGGTCAGCCCTCCTCGGGCCAGTCCAGCCCTTCGCAGGCAGAGTGGCTGCGGGGCATAGTGCCGCTCCGGCCACCCAAATCCTCTCGTCCCGTGCAGAGGGAGTAAGTAAGTGCGGTAAAGTCCCCGGGGAGGTGGAAAGCTGTGCTGCGGTTGCCTGGTGCTCCGAGGGACACAACTCGGCTTCAGGGGCCGATGTCTTGACAGCCGGCCCTCCGCAAGGAAATCTTTCTTTAGGAGAGGACGAGGGTGTGTGTCTGTGGAGGGGTATACACCTCACCCCCCGGTATGCAAACTGAAAGGTCTAGAAACCACCAGCCCCCTCTTCTCCCCCCCCCCCCCCCCCCAAATCCCTTCCTCAGGAGCATCGCCTCTTGCCCAGAGCACCACGGCTCTGGAGCCGGCCCCCCGGGGGCTGCGGAGCCACGGCAGCGGGCAGGGCAAGCAGGGCCACGCCGCCGCTCCGCTCTCTCCCCGCGGTCACGGCCCCCGCGAGCGCAGCCCGGGCAGGCGGAGAGGGGCGTCCCCAGGGGCTGCGAGAGGGTGGCCCATCCCCCCCGGGGGGGGGGGGGGGCACACGGCTGGGAAGTGACCCCCGGCTGGCTGCAGTACTGAGGGACGAGTGAAGCGAAGGACACTTTGCGGGAGGCTGAGCGCAGCCTCCGGCGGGGCATTTCAGCCTCTTTGGTATGCTAAGTGTCTGCTTTTCACTGCTGCGGCAGCGGCGGGGGGGAAAGGGGCGAGACGAGCTGGCAAACGGAAGCCGGGGGCGGGGAAGGGTAAATCCGCCGAGGTGCCCACCTCGACTCTGCACCGGACCTGGGCTGGGCAAAGCAGCAGCCGGCACACCGGCTGCCTTTAAGGAGAGGGGTGCGGGCTGCCAGCGCTGCTGCTTGTTGATGTTGGGGTGTCAGAGAGGCAACGAGAGCCTATGATCTACTACACTGCAGTGCCAGCGTCAGGAGCCTCCTGCTCGGGAGCTGCCACTGCAGGGCAGCCGGCACACACACACCAGCGCGCACACACGGCATCCCTCCCCTCACAGCCTGGGCTCCGGCGGCTCTCGCCTCCCCAGGCACGCAAGTGCTGGCAGACAACCTGCCGGCCGGGGTGAGCGAGCCAGGCTGCGCGGGGGACCAGAGGCCGGCGGGGAGAGCCGGTATTTCCCCTGAAAAGCTCCCGGCTCCCCCGCCCGCCGAGCATCCCTTCTCGCCCACCTTGCTCGCCAAGCCGCGGGCTTGGCCTCACGGACGCCCCGAGCAAGAGGGATGCAACAGCAGCAGCGTGACCCCCAGGGACCAGGCGGCCCAGAGCACCTGCATTTGCATTTCTTATGTAATGTACTGCAAGTTTCCCCCTCGGAGCCGGGCTGAACCGAAGCGCATGATTCCGGCTGCCAGGCAGACATAGAGACGGACGCAGAGACACCGGCGTGTGGCACAGAGGGGTCATCCCGGCAGCGAGAGGCGGAGGAGCGGCGCAGCCAACCCGGCGGTGCTGCTGCTGTCACTCGGCATAGCTGGCTGAGTTACCGTCTGGGCGCAAGCCCCAAGAAAGTGTCTACCCCCTTTCCTCAGCACCCTCCACCCTCCCGGCCTAGAGTGCCGGGGGTGAGTGACAACGGGAAGCCCCCAGGCCGGGGGAGGGGGGTGTCTGCCTTTAGAAAGCCGAGCGAGGCGGTGGGTGGGTGTGTGTGCGTGTGGGGTGACATACTGCAAGCTATTCAGAAAGTGCTGTGCAGGACCCGAGCCCCGGCACACTCACCCACCGCAGGCAGGGCCGGCTAACACCAGCACAGGAGACCCAGTCTCCTCTTCCCAAAACTGACTGGGGGTCTCCACGAGGGGCTTGCATCGGGGTCGGAAGGGGGGAGCTCCACCAGCTTCCCCTCAAGAAGGGTAGTGATATAAAAGTTTCCTCCTTGGAAATAGCTGGGCTAGGATGGCCTTTGATATTATTTTTTTTACCCCTTTTCGGTGGTGACAGGGGCTGAAGCTAATACAAACCGTTCCTTGCTTATTCATACACGTATGCACATGCATGTCCGTGCTGGCCTCGATATATCCCCCCTTCTCCCCTCAGCAGGATTGCAGATCTACCTCGGCGAGCAACAGACAGGGTAGCATTAAAGAAAAACAACGCATTGCAATGGATTGCTTACCAGTTGGGTTCTTGTTTTTCTTAAGACTCTTGCCACAAAGACACTGCAGCATATGCGATCCTTTGCTGAAAATGTTCCAAAGAAACCACATTGATTTGGGCGAAAAGCAATCCAGCAGCTTATACACCCTGAGAAAGAAGAGATCCTTGTGGTTGCATAATAATAAATTGAGATCAGTTCTCCTGAAGAGGGGCACCAGTTTTATCATAGAAAAAACGATTATATTCCGATCTTCTCCCAGTTTTTTTTCCTCACGTGGTATATTTCTTTGAGACTTTTCAACGGATGCTTTTTTTTCAGCCAGGCTGAACGGTTGTTCCCTCTAGAGCAACACTGGATTATAACCAAAAGCGTGGAGAGCAAATATAAGAAATCCCTTTTTTCAGCGTGAAGCCAAACGAAAAGTAAGGTAGTGAAATCCCAGCCGAGGCCAAAACCTCATCGGAGACACCGGCAAAACGCGGAAGAAAGATCCCCAGAGAGAAAACCATAGCCTGGTACTTGACTGCTAGGAGGATGGGTGGATCTGCAGAACAAAAGCCACGGCAGGATCCATCCTACTGAACGACTGCCATTGTGCAGCCCCGCGGCGGGAGAGCGCACCGCCAGCACCCGACGAAGCCCGGCTGAGGCGCAGAGACCGCTGCCGGCCGCGGGCGCGGACCCCGCCCGCAGCCCCCGCCGATGCCCCGCAGCCCCCGCCGCCGCCCCGCGCCGCCGCCCGCCCTCGCCCGCGCGGGCCGCTCGCCTCCGGCCCCGGCTGCCGCTGCGCCCGCTCCGCCGCGCAGGAGGCAGCACCCCCGCCCCGCGCCGCCCGCCGCAGCCTCGGCGCCCAGTCGCCGGCGGGCGCCGGGGGAGGAGGAGCCGCCGAGCCCCGCCGGCCCCGATCGCCGTCACGTAGCCACGTGCGGCCCGGCCCGGCCCGGCCCGGCCCGGCACCGCCCGCGGGCAGGACGGGCGGGCTGCCCCGGGGCTGGCCGCCCAGCGTGCACCCCTGTCCCCCTCACCCGAAGTGCCCTGGCCCCTGAAGTCTGTCCCTCCCCCAAGTGTGGCTCTTGCCCATCTCGGCCATGACCGAATGACCAACGCAGTCCCGAACTAAGTCAGCCCGCGAGGGGTGTTTCTTTCTGCAACCTGCTGGCATCAGACCTAGAGAGTGTTCTGGTGAGGTATGGGGGTTGGCCCGGCAGAGGCAAGCACCGTATGTCTCACGGTGTGGTGATGCCATGAACGGTGCAGTCCTGGGCTGGGACTGGGGTTCCCAGGTACCACAAATTCCCAGAGAGGGAGTGCTAACACAGCCCCACGAAGCACCTGCTGCACAGCCGAGTGGACAACACTGCCATGGGCAGACGGACCGGCTCCTGAGCAGGGCCAGTCAATGCTCTCCATAGACCCACCCAGGAAGAGCTGCCCTTTCACCAGTCCTCCCTGGCCTCTGCCGGAGGGCTGCACCAGCCGAGCCCAGACCGTTTGCAGCCACGCGTGGCAGTGGTAGCGCTGGAAGAGCTGGAAGCTGATGCCTGTGTTCTCCCTCTCCCCTTTAGAAGCTCTGTGGGCTGTTTGGATACTGGAAGATGTTGGAAGATAGGACAGAGAGCATGAACAAATGAGGGGAAATACTATGAGTAGTAAAAAGGGGCTGCTGAGAAGAGAGTGGAAGGAGAAAACAGAAGGACAGTGAACAGCTCTCTTCTCCTCTCCTCTCCTCTTCTCTCCTCTCATTGCAAAGTAATCTATATCCACCTTTATGATCATCTTTACCTCTTTGAGCAAAGGTTTGCTCTTTGACCATTCACTTTTTCCAGTATCAGAGTACAAACTGGAAGTACCCAGACACTGTTTTCATCTATGGAATCTCTAATAATATTCACATTCCTTTAGACATGGTCAGATGTTGGTGTTTTCTCCTGAGCCCATGGAAGATGGCATTGCTCAAGGAAGGGTAAGACTAAAATATGAAAAATGCAGAGGTTTGTGTGTGTGCTTTTTCTGCCTTGACAGGATCTGTTGCTTACCAACACTGGGAAATGCTTACAGTAAACGTTTGGTCAGCACACCAAAAAAAAACCCACCAGGAAACAGAAATTTTCCAATAGTTTTAATTTCAGTAAGATTCTGGATTTATACGTATAGATGAGCTGCTTGGTGACTAGATCCTCATCTACATGATGTTTAAGCATCATTACCCTGTTTTACAAGGATGAAGAATTACACACAGGAATGCAGTGCTATATAGTGAGAAGTAGCCCACGAGGTTTGCAGAACTTTGGAGAGTTCCTACCTCTGAGCACCCAAGTTTGTAAAACTAAAAAGAAGCAAAGCTTGATAAATTAAATGTAAGAAAAGTTAGAAAGAGAGTGAGGCAAAGGTCAAAGAGGTGATACTGCTTGTTGCTAACAAGTGGCTTGGTCCCTTGTTCCATCACCTTGGCTGTGATGCCTGTTGAGCTATTGCACTGGCATGCGGATGTTCCACAGGCTGCCGCGAAGACAAGCTGGCTTGGCCACCTTGCCGCCAGCTGGCTGGGAGTTCACAACAGCCCTAGTGCTATTCATGGTAGCTCATATGTCACAACTCCCTACAAACAAAAAACTGATCCAGAGTATTCCCAAAATATCTGGGGTCTTTGTTTATCTTCCCTTGACCACAAGAGCCAACAATATGTAGCTGGGCACAGTCTGTCATCTGTAAAAAACAAAAAGTCACTTACCAGCTTCCCACCCAAGTAATTGGTATATACCTCCCTCAGGCTAGCATGTAACTCCCTGCTTTCTAAATGAAAGTAAAACTTCTCTGTAGCATCTCATCATTGTTCAGTTGTCAGGAATTGTGGCTAAGGAACGTAAGGGGGCTGGTTCTGATGGTAGTAATATGATTTAATAATTTACCAGAATTATAACAGAAGAAGAAATTTCGTATCTCAATTGAGACAACAAATACACACCTTGCCTGTCTGATAACTTAGTGCCCTTGAAAAGGTCCCCAAAGCATGGCAGGCCTGCAAAGAAATACCTGAGCAAGAGCAAGAATTTATTCAGGATTCCTCTTTATGCAAAGTCAAAGTCACAGAAAGATTAGCCTTTTGAAAGAAGAGTTGACCCAATGTGGGAAAAAAACCCCCAAAACCCCCCAAAAAACACAAACCAAAATAACTTAGACATCTAGAGGCATCTGAGATGTCCTAGGATATCTTGCAGCATCAGGCATGGAAGGTATGATTCTGGATTTATGGGAGACCAGGGCCCTTACAGAGCTGCAGGTGGAGACCACACAGTGCATCCTGGAGAATCTCAAAAGGGCAGTGATTGCTACCTGTGTATAAGCTATTCTATGGAGCTGCTAAATCCTTATTGATTGCATGGGGGCTTAGATACTCAGCTCCTACACAGACACGGGCAAAGTTCAGTTTAGGTGTCTTGCCTACAAGCTGTACTCCAAACTAAATGTTTATACCTGTAGACTCTTGCTATCCTTGGAGACAGCTTGTTCTGAAACCCTTAATCTCTTCCTCTTCTATGCTAGGGGCAGTGTCTGGAGGAGAAAGGGAGGATGAACCCTTCATCTTACTTAATAGTAGAGGGTTTTTTACTATTCCATGGAGAGAACATCAAAGAGAAGTTCCCAAGTACTAAGAGGAAGGGAGAGAAAGGTGTTGAGCCTTTCTGGAAATGTCACCTTGTTCCTAGTGGAAAAGGGAAGAAGGAGGGATTGTCAATCTCCCTTGATTCAGCATACAGGTGCACATGCCCTGAGTGAATGAAGAGCAGGATTTTGAACACTGGATGATCTTACAAATTTGAACATGCTGATCCACCAGTTCCAGCCCAGTACCAATATCTGTAGGACTAGAAGGGTGACATTTCTTGCCTGAGAAAGGAAGAGAGAAAATGGGGAATAGGCGAAATTCTTACAAGCAGCTGTTGGCCAAATCCATTGTTACAATACATAAAAAAAGAAGTTACCAGGTATGAGGATTTTCCTGTTGTTCCACAGTGATGAAAGAGGTGCAGGGAGTTCTTGTGGCAGCTCAGGTGAACAGTGCCCTAAACTGGTGATGCACTGGTGCCCTGTAGAGGTGATGCCTGGTTGAGCAGCCTGGGTAAAGGCGAACATACATGGATGGCCTGGGATTCTTTTGGTTTACTAAAGCAAGTAGATATGTTCATGAGCATGAGTGCTGTCCTCAATTGTCTGCCTCTGTCCTGCAAACCTGGTGTCTCATGACAGCATTGCTTGCGTGGGAAAGAATGAGCTAAGTGAACAGGAGAAAAAGAACCTGGAGCTGCCTGCTCAGTAGAGGCCTAGGGCCTTGATACTCAGCAGGAGCAATTGTGGAAGGAATCCTACTGTTTCCATAGAGAATAGTAAGATTTTATGAGACATTAACTGGGTGGTGGATGGGATATGAGTGTGACGTGGACCTAGTGATACATGAAATGGTCAGAAATCCAGATCAGAAACCCCAGCCCGTTGCCCTGTTCTGGACTGGAAGCCCCGTGAGAGGCTTTACAAGGAAGTGCCAAGTTTGCCTTACTGAGCAATTTGTTGATTTTAATGTAGCAGTGTGAAAAAGGAGTTTTATGCCAGTGTCAGGACTCTGGCATGCTGGATCTGGTAAAACATAAAGACTGTGCTTGGACTAAATCTATTTTTTCAGGGGAGAATAAAAGACCTAAATTGGAACTAGCAGCCAGATTGAGATTGCTCAGATATTGCCCCACATTAGACAAAATGTAATCCATTCATTAGTCTGTAAAAAACTTGAGCAATGTTCATAGAAACGGAAATGCTCCTGCATGTCTTAACTGTGTGAACATATATCCCTGGCAAATGTAAGGTCCAGTGGCCATAAACATGTATCAGTCCACTTGGGTGTGTACTACCCCTGCTTTCCCCAAGGGAGAGGCTAAGTGCAGGCGATCTGGCAGAGCACAGACTCAGCAAACAGGGCAGCATATGATGCAGGAGGAACCCATGTAGGTTTGCGTGTAGGATTTGTCTTCAGGAAGCCTGTTAAAATTCCTTCCATCGGACATGGAGCAGACTTGCTCAAGCAGGTTGTGGTAGCCATGCTTGCCTCTGCCTAACCTGCGGCACCCACATGGCAGTGACTGCCTTTAAGGCACTGGGCGGGGGCTAGAGTGGTGAGTGATTTACAGACTGAGCTTTTCAGCCTGCAGGCACATCTTGGCTTGTGCCGGCTGTGCTGGCTGTGCTGCTGGGGGCTGCCCTGGTACCAACTCCAGATGGCTTCAGCACAGAGCCTCCTCCACGGGCTGAAACTTTGAGAGCAGAGCCCTGACTACTCCGTGACTTACAAGCAGCTGTAAAGTCCTCTGGTTATGGCAGGAGGCTGGGCAGCATCCCTGTTTAAATTGCAAGGCTAATTCTTCAGTGTTTTGCTCTGTGGAAACACAAATCTATCATTGCAGAGACCATAAGCTGTAGGAAATCTGAGATCATTGTGGTCATTCAGACAAAATACAGCTATGGGTAATAGAGCAGAAGGAATTAATTTTTAAACAAACCTGGTCAAGGCACTGCTTTCAAAGGCAGATTGAGCCTCTTTTCCTTCAATAACAGGAATTTCATGGAGTGCAAGAGCATGTAGGGCAGAGGATAGTAACTTGAGAAATATAAAAACATTGAGGAAGTAGGTACAGTTAAGATAAATATACTGCAAGAAATGTCTCACGGACTTAAGGACAATGGCATTGAAGAAGCAATTAACTGTGAAACGAAGCAAATAGTGAAGGTTTTAGGACAGTGGAAAGACTCAAAATAGCTTAGTCTAAGTTGTTTAGGTGATACAATGGTCTGGTATCTGTAGTTGCTTGATTTAATTTCAGATATGTGTAATTGCTATGAAGACTGACTAGTGAAACTTTTATAGTTCCTAAAGGGCAAAGCTTTTGTGTTACAGTTCTGTGGCCAAATTAAAAATGGTGTCAGTGAAAGACAGCAGAATGCTTTAAGTGTTTAAGTGGAAGAAAATAATTCTGCTTCAGCAGAGTTTTTTCATCTCACTTTGTTGTATTTGAAAGATGTGAAGAAATCAAACCGTTTGGGAAAGGAGAAGATGCTAGAGCAACTAGAGACTTGGCCATGAGAGACAAGAGGGGAAATCCTACCTGAGTATCTGCTACTGATTATGCGAATAACTGAATCCAGCCCACCTGCAAAATGAACCAATGGCCAAAGTTGTAGAGCTGGAAGCAAGGTGCTCTCTTCAGGATAAAGAGAATGATTATCTAATCCCTGTCTTCTGTCATTGCTATTATCTGTAACAACAGTCCAGTATAGTAAAGCACACATGGGCTGGGTATTGACTAGAGCTTTTTCTTTCTTCTATGTTATGTATATGTCTGATGTCATGACACAAAAATTTGTGAATTGCCCAGGTAAATAAGAGCAAAAAAACCCACAGAGCAGATAAAGGAATTAAAGAGCTTAGAAAGCAGAGACAGTGTCAAGAGTTGTCATTTGAATTTTTTCAGTAAGAACTCTCTACCTGCCAGATTTTATTATCACTAATCATTTCCAGAGCCTAAGTGATCAAGAGGAATAAAGATACTTATTCTCCTTTTTTTTTTTTTCCTACCATAAAAGGATCCAAGGCTTACCCAAGACAGAACTAATTCAGGTTTAGCTTGAGTACCTTGACAGGCAATTTTGCTGTGCCACTGAGACAAAACTGAGATTTGGAAATCTGTCCCCACAGCTGACCCACTTTTTCATTTTCTTCCTGCATAAATAAAAAAAAAATCTTTTCTTGGTCAAGACTACAAAGGAAAGCTATCCATTCTTTGGCTCTAAAGCTGTGTTTTCTACTGTGTAATTTTTCTATATGCTTTGGTTTTGAGAGCATGTTAACATATAATCATTGCTGGAGACAGCTGTAATATGACTGTTTTTTGGTTTTTTTACATGTAGGAATGCAATTATTCTACAATGGTTGTATAAAGAGACTGTTCAAGACTGAATTTTTATGCCTGATGGTAGTGATAGTGAGTGGATTTCAGCTCCCAGTTTAAAATACCTAAATGTAAGAGGTCTACATGTATTTACACATAATCTATATACATCAATATGTGAGATACCTGTCTGTGTTCCCAAGGTAGTCTGAGATTTCCTCAGCACAGTGAATGGAGTGTCAAGAATTTAGAGTAGACTGTAGTTTAGCGTTTTTCTGCTCCCCTCAAAACAGACACCAGCTCTGCTTTGCACTGCATGAGCCAAAAACCACTGTTGATTTCACTGACCCTACTGACTAGCTTTCCATAATAGAGATCATGTTCAAAGCCTTAATCTCAAGTTGAGTCCAATCCTTTATTACATATAGGTGATATGCCAATGAACACAGAATGAAAACAATTTGGGTTAATTTCAAAAATTATCATACTGGCAATCAAATGAATGAAATAGTAGGCAGTCAGACATCAACTTCTGAAAAATACCCTCTGTGTGGACATGCTGGTTTCTGCACGTGCAAGTTAAGCCATATCAGTTTCACTTTCTACTATGATCACCTCCCACATAAACAGCTTGATCTTTATAGGTGCTGAGAATTCATACCTTCTGGAGCCAAGAAAAGCTGCAACAGTACAGCAAATCTGGAAATTGGGACATTTATTTAGATTGCTATGTGAAAATGTTGATTTAAATACCCAGCTTGAAAACTTTAGCACAGCTTCCTCAGTGAGAAAAGAAAGCAGGTCCTACGATTATTATTCCTTGTTCTTCCAGTCAACATCTTCCAGTTAGCATTTTTGTTTTTTCTAGGGTTTTTTTGGGTTTTTTGGGGTTTTTTTCTCCTACAGATTCTGGCATTACATTCTGCTAATTGATTTCAGTGATGGTACCTCTTTAACACTTGTCATTTCCAGATAGTTTCTCAATACTGTTATTGTTGAAGGTAGAGATTTGCACCACACATATAACTTTTTTCTTCAAGTCTTTCTCTTCTTATCAATATTTAGTAGATGTTTGTGCTGAACAAGCTGTTAATCTAGAACATCTTTCTAAAGAACTTCTTAATTTTTTTTCCCAAAGGAGAAGTATTCACTTTGAGTTGTTAGCATCTTTTTCATATTTTTTTCCCCAACCAAATTATTAGTTTTAGATCTGATCTGGGCAACTCACCAGCTTTTCAGCTACATTAACAAAATTTTTTTGAGTAGCCGCTTGTACTGCACAGAGTTTGCCCAGAAATCACCAAAAATTTTTCACTTAAAAGCTTTACTTTGTACTTGGAGCATGTGCCTTAGAGATAACCGTCTACTCTTTAATAAATTAAAACACATAGTGATGTACTTTTGTACTGCAAATGAATGAGAACATATTGTAAATAATAAATTACAAGAGAGAATGACAATGTATCTACTGCACATCTTAGATCTTGCATTTATGTTACACTAAATGACTGCTCTGTGCCTTCTGTCACAGAACCGTAGAACAAGGTACCTCAAAATGAGGTGTGTTAAAATGTGAGTGTTGTTGGAAAGCAAAGCCCAATTCGTTTCCCATATGCATCCTTGATAATCTGGAATCACTGTTGAATCACTGGGGTTGCTATTCATTATTAGGGATACAGGTTAAGAGCAGAAGATGGCTTAGAATAATGGTCTAATCATCCTCTGTAGAGACATCTGGGCCATTCTGCTACCACTTTTTAAAGGAAAAAATTTACTCCTCAGGCGCAACAGTTCATTGGTTTTCATTTAAAAGATAAAGAAACAAAGCATTAAAAAACAGAATTAAAGCCATTTCCTTTAACCCATTTACCCATCTGAAGTCACATCTAGACCAGCAAAATCAAGAAACACAGAAACCAGCTTAACCAATATTAGTATATGTTCGGATGTTGCAGCAGCTGCAAAAATTCTGCTATTAGTTCTTCAACTAAGGCTCATTTTCACATTGAAAGGTGGCAAGATAAGGCTAGTAGAAGTCAATTAGGAATGGATAGATTACTGATTATATTTATTAATCCACCTCTAACATGTATTGGGTTCCAATGGAGTTCTAGAAAGAATCCAATTTAAGTGACAGATGGCAAGGATGAAAATACTGCTGTGGAAAACTAGGCAAAGCAGAGAACAGTTGTGCTCTTTAATAAATAACGTAGGATCCCGCATTTTTTTTATATATATTCCTAATGCATTCTGAATCCCATCTCAGGACTGCCTGAATCTGGGCAGGAAAGAACATTTTCCGTACTTTCCAGTCAGCGGGGGTAGAGGCTGGAGAAGCATCTTCTGAGAATGAGACCATAGGAAGCAACAGACTTGCCTAGACATCTAGGATCTAACTATCCCTGGAATGTATCGGAATGACACAGAGGAAAGTAAATAGTCAGCACAGGTTGATTCAATAGTTTCCTACTCTGGTTTATACTCATCTCTCTTTACACCATTCACAAACTCTCATGGAGTCACAGAGCAATGTAGAGAGCACTACATATATGGGAAAATTTGAGTTTGCTTCATTTACAAGTATTTTCATAAACCGTTTATTAAAAAGAAGTAAAATTACATTAGGACTGATGAGGGACCAAGGACAAAAAACCAGGCAGAGCCCTGCTGCAGTGTGCCCAGAGCTGTTATAGCCATGTCGCCATTTGAAAATGGAAGGAGTTCAATTTAGGGATGAGGGCCCTATTTCTTCCTTCTTAAAACATGCTCTGTAAGGAAGCTTAGTTAAGAAAGAACAAGAAATACGGTTTGATAAAAACAATGTTTAGGTCATCCTTGATCTAACCATAGAAAGAACCCATAGTGTCTCTTTGGGTTTCATTTGAAAGAGACAGGAAGTTAAAACATATTAAGCAACTGAAAACATGTTAGACCTGAAAATCTTTAACTAAAATAACTACCAAAATTATGATTTCTTGATTTTTTTCACTATTTAGGCACCAAATCTAAGTCATTGTGTTATTGAGGTTATTTTCAAGTTAGCTGCCACAAGGTACCATAAACTTGGTAAGATTTTGTTGCTTTTCTGCAGTAAGCCTATTTATCAGGCATCAACTGACAAATAGTGGTAAAATACGCAAAGATGAAAAACAGAACAAAACTTTCAGTTCCTCCCTCTAGCCACACTCAATTCTAAATGCACTGCTTTTTGTCGTTCTCCATCAACAGGAGTAAAAGATAACGTTCTACACAGCATTAAAAAAGGACACCATCAGCCTAGTTTTAATAAATTAAATCAAAATCTAATAAAGCTACTTTCTCAAAAGGGCACCTGCCTCTGAGATCATCTCCTCTATATTCTTTCTCATTATTTAAACGAATTTTATCTAATTTAATTTTTTTATTACTTCTCCATTGTCTGCTGCTGTGAGACTGTTTCTTTCCTGCACACAGCAGCAAGCAGCTTGCAAAGATTCATCTCAGGACTGCAAGTAGGACCAAAATCTCAGGGCCTCTTTATGCACCCACTTGTTTGTTCTTTTTCCACTTCTTTAGCTTCAAGCTGAATGATGCAGTATTGGAAAAACACATGACCAAAGATGCACTCGGGCATACAGCATTCCCATCTTTACTCTCACATCACAATCCTGCACTCAGTAGCTCAACCTTAGGCATGTTTCTGCTCAACATGATAATTATTTGGATCCCATACACAGATCTGCTTCAATTACCTTCTTCTTTACAAGATCTAAGTTAAATTTTAGATGTGTTTAATTTTTTAATCAGAGCTATCCCAAGAATGCATCTTATTCCCAGACCTACATCCTTCAGAGCCTAGCACACCAGATCAAGTATTTAATTTTCCATGGCAGCTTGGCAGTTAATCTGTGTGTTCCCCTTATGTCCTTCAGGTAGAAAAGGAAAGCCCCTCCTCACATCCATTGGAATAATGATGTCTCCAGTGTGATACTGTCTGTTCCTGCTTCTTTCTCAGGGCATCAAGAAGTCTGACCATGTGCTTCTGAGACAGGGAGCAGCTTCTTAGGTAAACAGTCCTTTCCCTAGCATCTGCAGGGATTCAGATGAGAGAAATAGTGCTACTCACCAGCTGCTGCACGGACCTACACCTTTTCTGAATGCTCAGAAAACATTTACAGATTAATCTTAGTGAATAATATTTTCCTACTATCATCTTGCTAAGGTCTGTAACTTCAAGCTCAGATGCTTTAAATTTAAGCAGCCATATTTAGGAGGTCTAGGTTTTCATCCTAGAGGAAACATGACGATTGAATTCTCATTTCTCTTTCGTTAAACTAGGGCATGACACTGATGAAACTGATACTCATTTCATATGCAAAGAAACAAATTGGAAGTAATTTCTCTCCAGCTGAACAGTTCTGGTAGCACAGGCTGTGTTTTCTGACAGTGGTGTTTCAAAGAGCATAGGCAGTGCTCTGCAGAAAGCTGGACAGTACCACTTGTGGCAGCAGTGCTTGTCTGCAGATCTAAACCTCATCAAAAAAGCTAAATACCCTTTTGGCATAATTTCCTAATATTATTACGTCTTCAATGTAAAGGATTTTGTGTCATACATTACATAAAAAGTAAAGTCTTTGGAAAATGGCCCTGCAGTGGTCCAAACCATGATTCAGATAATTTCCTAATTCCCACCACTTCACAGCGTTTCTCTATTCCTTGCTGCCTGATGGTGGCAGCTAGCCCAAGCAGGCTATACCACTCGTCCTCACCTCTCTCCTGAGAAAACTGATGTCATTTGCATGTACAGGTGCAGTTAAGCCACAGAGCAGGTCACTCTGAGTAACCCACAGTGCTGACCCTCACACAACACTCAGCTTCCCACTTACCCTCGTAGGAAAGAGGCCAGTTTTCAAGGGCCTTGCCTATGCTCACACCTCTTCTTTGCTATTTCTGTTGCCTTCCCCTCTGGTCTGGAGTCTTGGTTTTGCAGCAAATTCTCTTTTCTGCCTGATGTTCTGTCCAGTTTTCATTCCTAAAGAAGGGAACATTGTTTTATATTTGATCTGTTCCTCATTTTGTATCCTGGAAAATGGACACATCTTTTCTTTGTGCAGTGCATCCTGACTCGGAAGTGTGAGCTTAATCTGCTTCCACTATAGCAACACCAGGAGTGACACCAGCCACAGATCTGTTCTCAATGCTAATTTAGTTATTGTTGTGGTTTAACCACCAAAACCAAGACAGTTCAGAGAATCGCAGAATCAAAGAATCACAGAATCACAGAAAAAGCTGAATTAGAAGGGACCCACAAGGATCATCAAGTCCAACTCCTGGCCCCGCACAACACATCCCCAAGAGTCACACCAAGTGCCAGACAGTATTGTCCAAATGCTTCTTGAACTCTTGTCAGGCTGGTGCTGTGACCACTTCCCTGGGGAGCCTGTTCCAGTGCCCAGCCACCCTCTGGGTGAAAAACCTTTTTCTAATATCCAACCTAAACTTTTCCTGACACAAGTTCAGGCCATTCCCTCAGGTCCTGTCACTGGTCACCACAGAGAAGAGATCAGTGCCTGCCCCTCCTCTTCCCCTCTCAAGGAACTTGTAGACTGTGATGAGATCTCCCAGAAGAATCTTTGCCATAACTTTACTAGGCACATAAGTGAGGCTGACAGGCCTGTAATTTCCAGAGTTCTCCTTCTTGCCCTTGTTGAAAATCAGGACAACATTTTCCAGCTTCCAGTCATCTAGGACATCTCCAGATTCCCAAGACCACTCAAAAATCATCAAGAGAGGTTTTGTGGTGACATCAGCAGCTCTTTGAGGATTCTCAAATGTATCCCATCAGGCCCCATTGATTTGTAGGAATCCAGCTGGAGTAGCAGATCCCTCACAAGTTCAGGGTCAGCTGGGATTTGATCATTCTTGTAGTCATGGTCCTCCAGTTCAGAGGCTGAGATCCCCTTGGTCCATCATCTGTGTTGAAGACAGAGGCAAAAAATGTGTTAAACACCTCTGCCTTGTCCGTGTCCCTGTCTGTGAGGTGACCATCCTCATCCTGTAATGGGCCTTATGTAAAGTCATCAGATCAAAAGGGAGTGCTTGTAAGCTCTCTGGTGGTGTCAGCAATGCAGGCCAGGTGTGACTGACCACAAAGGAACAAAGCTTTTTACTGGCAGTTTACAAGACAAATCAGTGGCATCCAGGAACATCTAAAGAAATAAATGAAACCAAACCAAAATTTCTTGCTGATGCAGCCTGTTTCCCAAGTTGTCTCTGTATACCTAAGAAACATAGCATATGCTCCCACACTTACATTTGCATAGCTGGCAAGTACACTTTGGTTATAAAGCAATACATGTGGAATAAAACCATTAAAAGAATAATAAAAATTAGAATCCCATGAAACCAGTGTACATGATGATCACTTATCAGAACATGGTTCTATTTTAACATATGGCCTGTAAAAAATGTTACTCAGTATATTTTAAAATCTAAAAGAATGACCTTCTTAATTGCTGATGAAATTGGCTTGCTCCCCAGGCAGTCCAGTTTTCATGAAGCTACAAAGGAAATAACTGTTTTGTGACAAAAAAAATAGAAAATGCATAACTTATATTTCCAGGAAATACCACAGATGAAAAAAGAAACGCAGAAATATGGTGTGTCTTTTAATTATAATTTTTTTAATATTCATGGTAAGAAGAAGTAGAAATCAAAGTTACCACAAGCCACCATTATAAGCATTAATTCAACCGATTAAAAATTATATTAATAATTTAACAAATTTTAATAATAGAATAACAGACTAGGTTTGATGAGCTAATAATACAAAGATTTATCAGAAACAGACAGAAACACATTATGCACAGGGTACATTTCTCATATTCATAGAAGATCCATTTATCTTATAATGAAAATATTGTAAGATTTGATCTACTGAAGCATCATAGGACACCCCAGTGTGACTGATATAAACCTATCAGGGGAGTTATGCCAGACATGTTGATTCTTATCTTATTTTAACCCTGTTACTTTTCAAATAGTCATTTGTACAGCATGACATGGGGTTCAATGGTGCTTTTTTAAAACCTTTTTTCTTTTATTAAATGCCATAAAAGCATTTTCTTGTGAAGAAATCATAGCTCATTTTACATTTCTCTTAACAGCATTTACTTAACAACTTCACCACTTCGGAGTTACAGCTGGGACTGACTCATAAGATATTTATATAAAGGACTATTTTATCTTGTAGCTAAATTCCCATATACAGACAAACTCTAACCATAGATAGAGCAGGACAAGATTGGTACCAAGCAATGTGGATTTATATTTAGGATTGCTGAAGACTCAATTTTACAAAAAGCCTATGAAGTGATCTCACTATTTATTCATTTCCTAATAGACTAACCTGAGCTTATTTCCAGGCAGAAAGTGCCTGTGAATCTTGAGGAAAGAAACAGCTTATACAGTCCATCTGCTGCCCTCTTCTACCCAGAACATGCGGGCAGTTGCACAGCTGTATTCATTTGTTCCTATCATAGCACGCTCAAGGAGGCCTCTCAGTTATTTCCTAACAGAGCTACCTGACAAGTGTTGGTTCTTTTCAGATATGCTCTCTGTTTAAATTGAAGTAATTTTTTTTTTTATTTATCCCTGAAAAATAAACCAAGAACATTTGATGCTTTGACGTGTTTTCTTCCCCACATATACAGTTTTTCCAGTGAAGTAAACAAAAAAAGATAACAATAATCATAAATTACTGAGAACCCCAAATGGTAGTCAAGACAGCCTTAAAAATGAAAGGCTCAGAAAAAAAAGTAATCTTGTGGGGGGGAAAGGATGGGTTTTTGTATAAAATAGGCTGGAAGTTTTGAAAATTCCCTTTCCCCTGCTGCCAAATCAGGGGAGACAAAAACCTCTGCTAGTATCTGATATTCGGTATTACTGAAGCCATTACTCTTAACAGAGGCAGACTACTACAATTATCCATCGACCGCCCCAGCCACACACTCGTTCTGAGGGCTCCAGCGTCAGCCTGGCTTGGCACCCTCCGAGGCTCCCAGCCCCATGAGGCAGGGGCATGTCTGATCACAGCCTCTGCAGGGAGGCAGCCTCGTCCTTTGAGACACCTCACTCACTGCTGAGGCTGGTGCCCATGGGCAACTACTCTCAAATTCGACTGACTTGTGGTGTTATGGGTTTATCCATTCTCATGGGGTTGGAGGAGGATTGGGATTTCCTCAGCTCTTGGCAGAGCCTCACGTGCTCCCTCTCAGCTCCATTGCCTGCCTTCAGATGGCTGTTTTCAGTAACTCTTTCCTCATCCATGTCCATACGTCCCTGTAGAGCCCATTCATGCAAACCTACATGCAGGAGACTTTCATGACAAACTGGGTGTCATAGGTTAGCAAGCATAGTCCCGGAAGGGATGTCCTTGCTAAGGGGTGCTTACAGTTTCCTCTGGGAACTGACAGAACCTATCAGCTGGCCAGTTTGAATATGGACAATTCTCTAAGCCACTTAAAATTGTGTCCACCTCTGCGATCCACATTTAAGAATAGGCAAACTCCCCCTCCAAGCTCTCTCTCGTTTCTGGCGCTGGCACAGGTGGCTGCGGGCCCCGTGTGGGGGCCAGCGGGCCCGGCCAGGCCCTGCTTGGGCCAGGCCGGGCCGGGCCACGGCCATCCTGAAGCCGATGGACCTGTTCCAGCCGTGGAACCCCCCCCACTGCCTTGCCGTGGGCAGCCGGAGCGGCTCGGCTCTCCCCCCTCTCCACTGCGATAAGAAAAATTCAACATTCCAGCTGCAAAGCTGCAAGGCCGAGGTGAGAGTAACCCTTTTATTGCTGTGAAGAGCTGAAAACCTGAGGGAAGAGAGAGAGGAGATGCTTAAAGCTGAAATTCTGTTGTGAAGCTATGATATATCAGAGTATCCTGTTGTAATTTCATGAAGATATGGGGGGTGGAGTGTTCAACTCCTAAGCAAAAGCACCTGCACTGAGATAGGCAGATGCTGACGCAGCTGTAATTTCATGAGAAGTTTGGACAGGGAGAGATGAACCAGATGAGGACTTTTGCTCCAAATGGGAAAGGAGAAAACCTCAGTTCCTAGAGATGCTCCCAGAGATAGTCCTAACGATGAAGATGATGAAGACCCTTTGCTCCCAGGGAAGGAGAAGGGCCTCTGTTTTTTTTCCTGAATGGCTCAACCTTAAAATTGTACCCCAAAAACTTCAAGAGTGGATCCTCGAAAGCAGTTGCGGGAAAAGCTGCAAGTCGGGGGAAAGGACTCACACGCAGGCAGAGAGACTCCTCTTCCTAAATGGACTGAACAATATTTGGAAGTGGGCGGCTGGCTCGTTGTGATAATGTTTTCATAGCATGAGCAAGAAGAGACTTCTCTTTCTAAATGGACTGAACAAGGTTATTATGGAAGTGGTAAACAGACTGAACATCTTAAGGGTTGTCTTTTCACATTGTCAGTGGGAGAAGGGAGGAAGGTGGGGGGAGGAGGAGAGTTCTGAAGGTGGTATAATTTTTTTTTCTTCTTTTAGGTCTGTTAATAAACTTCTTCATATTCTTTCAAGTTTGGTGCCTGTTTTGCATTTCTCCTAATTCTTATCTCACAGCAGATAAACAGCAATGAGTATTTTGGACCAAACCACTACACTGGGTTTATTTTTGACAGCAAGAGAGGGAAGGGAGGAATGACCCTCCTAACCTACAATCTTAAAATGATAGTTTTATCTTCCTCCTTTGCAAAAATAGCTCTGGTTCTCTGCTTGATCTTGTTCATCACTGAGTTGCTGTGGAAAATGTTGCTTTATGAACACCTCAGATATTATGATAGATATGTGCTTTTATTCCTAATAGTTGGAAAGCCTTGAAAAAAGCCAGCCGATAAACTTGCAGATAGCACATCACCACAAAGGGAAGAACAGCAGTCCCTGTGGGGTAACTTAGCTACCTCTGTTAGTAAAGTTGAAGCTCAGAGGTTATGTTACAGCTTTTACTCTATATATTACATGCATTATGCCCTCCTCCACCCCAGTGCCATAGCCCATTCATACATGTTAGCAACTTATGAATGTGGCTGATCACACAAATAGCTGTTAACATATTTCTTGCAACTTGGAAAGGGAGAAGTCTCAATCACCTGTCATATCTGTGTTATTTCAAGGAAAAGAAGTAGGAAAGCATATCAAAAAGGACAGAATTTATACTCAAGAAATCCCTGGATAACAGTGACCAAGGTATGAAACTCCACGACTGTCCTTTTTTACCTGGTACCTTTCCACATTAGAAAAAAGAGAGGAAATATTCTCCTCTATTTAGTACCCCAGAACCTGTTAGGAGATCCTCCTGCGAAAGATAAAGACAAACTTCCCTGAGTCTGTGAGGGTGCATGGCCAAGGCTGTCCCACTCTGGAGCAAACACTTGCTCTGTTACTATCTATGTGATATAAAAGTGGGACACAATGGTTATCATGTTATTTTTAAAAAGAGCTGGTCATGCTTTATTAGATTGATATCTTCAAAGAGGACTATGTGGAGTGGATTCTAAATAGGCAAAGTCATCTAACATTTTAGTCTCTGTGTAATTAATGAAGATAAAGATCTGACTTAGTGAGGTTGCATCTCCCTTCCACTGTCTTCAGAGACACCTACCCTGCACCATTAACTCTAAAGGAAATGCAGGCACTCTCTTTTCTCCTGCCAGGCCAAATACCTCAAATTTCTGCAGATTTTCATAGATCAGGTAGACACATTGTGTTTTGCCTGCACAGACTCCCCTTCCACAGAACTTCTTATAATCAGTGCTTTAAAACTCCCATTGTAAAACCTCTCTGTGTCACACTGGATGGTATGTATGTCTGGTGCTTTCAGGATACAGTGAAACAATTTGCTGACTTCCAAGGAATCAAGGAACCAACCTGACTCTCCACTCCCTGTACTTTCTTTTGCCTGTTTGTACAGCACAAATTGAATATAAAACACTCTCTACCAGACTCCCTGGCTTTTTTAAGCTAATGCTCAAAGAATTCTAAGTGTCTGTGACATGGCAGTATTTTATTCAATGTTCTACCCGCTCTAGCTCAAAGAAGTCCTGGGCAGGGAGTGGAGTTTTGGGATGCTATGACTAATGGGATTGTATATGAGGGGCTGTTTTTTAATCTCAAGATGTCTTTTTTTTTTTTTTTTACCCTGCCTGAAAAGTGTTCCAAGAGGATTTTAGTAAGAGCTTGGAGTCAAGTTTTGAAGGCATAACCAAAAACAAGGAGTGGGATTTTGGTCTTCTGGGAAAAGGGATGGAAAGCAATGCCCCGAGGTGAGGGTGTGGATCATCCAGGTAAAATAGGTCCTGGTAGAAGTGAATCTGAGGTGTTGGACAATTGTATTAGTTCTGGGGAGAAGTGGTAAAGCAGAACTCATTACCAATTGTTTAGTTTTCTGGTACAGACATGCTAAAGGTTCTGGACACCTCTTCCCTGTGTAAAGGATTGTTCCTGTGATTGCTTGTGTCTTCTTCATTTATCTTTACCTTATGAATGTATTTATAGCTTCGGGAAGCTCCTTTTCTTGGAGCCATGCAGACAGGGACTCAGAGCCTGTTAGCTACTGGGCTCTTCCTGTTTTTTGTAGAATCATAGAATATGCTGAGTTAAAAAGGACCCACAAGGATCATCGGGTCCAACTCCTAGCCCTGCACAGGACAGCCCCAAGATCCACACTACATGCCTGAGAGCATTGTCCAAACCCTTCTTGAACTCTGTAAGGATTGGGGAGCCTGTTCCAAATCCCAACCACCCTGTGGGTGAAAAATCTTTTCCTAATATCCAGCCTAAACCTCTCCTGACACAGCTTCCTGTCAGTCCTTTGGGTTCTGTCACTGGTCACCATCGGAGAAGAGATCAGTGTCTGCCCCTCCTTTTCCCCTCACAAGGAAGTTGTAACTGCAATGAGGTCTCCCCTCAGTCTCCTCTTCTCCAGGCTGAACAGACCCAAGTGCCCTCAGCTGCTCCTCATGCAGCTTCCCCTCCAGGCCCTTCACCATCTTCATTGCCCTCCTCTGGACACTAATAGTTTCATACTTTTCTGATATTGTGGCACCCAAAACTGCACACAATATTCCAGGTGAGGCTGCCCCAGTGCAGAGCAGAGCAGGACAATCCCCTCCCTTGCCCGGCTGGCAATGCTGTCGGTGCCTAACACACCCCAGGACACAGGTGGCCCTCCTGGCTGCCAGGGCACTGCTGACTCAGATTCAACTTTCAGTCAACCAGGGCCCCCAGGTCCCTTTCCACAGCACTTCTTTCCAGCATCTCGTTCCCCAGTCTGTACCGTACATCTGGGGTTGTCCCATTCCCGGTGCAGAATCTGGTACTTGTTTTGATAAACTTCATACAGTTGGTGATTGACCAACCTTCAAATTTTTCAAGGTCACTCTGCAGAGCCCCTCTGCCTTCAAAGGAGTCAGCAGCTCCTCCCAATTTAGTATCATAGGCAAACTTAGTAAGTCCCATAAGATGTGACACCTTTCTCCTGGTGGTAGCTGTGAGTCTAAACCGTTTGGCTTCTGGTGGAGACACCAGCTCCCAGTTTTGGAGGGTGATTCTGGGATCTCTTCGCTCCAGATGTTGTGGAAATCATGCATGGCTTAGTGCACCAGTTCCCTGCTCCCAGCTGAGAGACCTACAGATTCCCCCATGAGGAAGCACAGAGGAACCAGGGCAGAGGCAGGCTGCCCATCCATGCTGGCAGGGTACACATTGTAGCAGAAACTAAAAGGCAATGGGATTCAGAAGGGCCCAAAAGACTCTCAGTAAGCAAAAACCTTTAGGGTAACAAATGCCACCAGATGGCTGGATTTGATGCTGTATTTATGAGGGAGATCAATTAAGAGAAGGAGTGATTTCACCATTTCATGGAGTATGTCATAGAGGCCAGAGATGACTGTTAAATTACTTAAACTGACTTCTCATGTATTAAAGTCTTGTAAATGTCACCCACACATTCCGTTCTGAACACAATGACTTTAATTAGACTTAAATATTTCAATCCTCAAGCAACTAAACCCTTTTGTACCATACAGTGGGAACAGACAAGATTGAGGCATCAGTCTACAGTGAAGGGAATCTACTACAACTGAAAGGACCTGTTTTATTTAAATTGCAAAAAGTGCCATGAGTCCTTCCAGTATGGATATATTTTTCTTCCCAGAAGCATTTCTTTATCATCTCAAATCTGATGTTCAATTTGACTTTGAGTAAATGTCAATCATCCATTTTTTGACAGGTGCATTTCAGGATACCAGTTCATCTGTTGTGCTGCTCCAGTCAAAGTCTGATGTCTTAGAATAAGGGAGAAAAATGGAGAAAACAAAATTTGGCCAGTTGTTGTTCTTATTGTAATGAGGAGCCTTGGGAACCAATTACAGTCATTTATTGCAGAACTGCCAGTTCTGTGGCACTGCACAGGCAATACTGTTGCACCCTCTTCGCCCTAGCAATGTGTGGCTGAAAGTGGATGGCAGAGTGGTATTTAAAGCCACAAGATTCAAGGCAAGAAGGACCACAACCTCTTAGGCTTACTTGGTACCTGCCTGTGCAGTCTTCACACTCTCAGAAGCTGGATCAAATCCTATCTTTAGGACAGCAGCTAACGTCACCTTCCAATTATAGTGACTGCACCGCCCTCCAAAATCAGCGTTAATTTATCATCTTCCCTGTTAGAAAGCTGCATCATACGTCAAGGTGAATTTTCCTGACTTCTGCTCGTTGGATCTGGTTGTCTTATGTTATATAATACTGAATAGACTTCCAGTTTTACTTTCTTTCCTAAAAGCCAGAACTACACACTTGTAAGATCTTTTTTTCCCCCACATGTATGAGTAGCTACGCAAGATCTTATCTCAGCCTCTTTTTTATAAGCTGAATAGGAACAGCTTCTCATCTGAAGGGTTATTTTTAGCAATTTCATTTTATGACTCTTCCTCTGGAAGTGAGGATAGCAGAGCTGCTATGGTAGTCCAGCATATTACAGTAGCACAGCACATTACTGCAGCACAGAAGTACAGCTATTGCAGAACTGTTACAGCGGTGTGTTGCTCCTATGTGCAAAGGCATTATTGAATCTCTCCCCTGCACTTTGATGTTCCCTCTTTTTCCCCCAGTCAAGGAGGAGCATCGTCTTGATCAAGGGTGATGCTAATATCTCTAAGGCCAGTGTAACACTGAAGGCTGACATTAAGGTGATGAAGATGGCCATAGAGTAAGCAAAAAAAAAAAAAATTTCTAAGTTCTGAAAAACATTGCTTGAAAATAATCGGGGGGTGGGAAGAATTTCCATTTGTAGTCATTGTGAAAGCAGAGAACTAGGGTGTTTTTATATTATATTTTAAAAAGAAAGCAGAGTTAACTACTTAACTTCTACTTGTCATCGTGAACGTATTACAACTTCTCTAAAAAGAAATTATAACATTTTAAGATTCAAGGACAGGACAAGGAGAGAATCAAACAGACGAGAAATATTGACTGCCTCACTCTTCTTCTTAGAGTAAGGCTCAGATCCAAAAGGAAGAAAAAAGCTGAATATGTGCCTTGTTCGATAGCAAAGATTTTGCCAGAGGTAGTTTTGAAAACACATTTGAAACCTGTAAAGTGCACTACTTACAGGGAAATGTGTTTAACTCCCTGACGAAGTAGGTGACTTAAAATTTAGATGCAAGGCTCAAAAAAGTCCCAGTGTGTCCAAAACATATCACTGTAAAATGGTTTGAAGACAAACAGATTTATATTGCTAGAGATGTTTCTCAAGATAATTTATAAAATTATAGTTTTATTAATAAACAGTTATATCAGAATAGAGTAAAATATTTCTAAACGCATGTAGTCAACAAAGCAAGCTTATTGGAGCTATGTCATAAAATGAATATATTTTGCCATCAGGAAAAAGACAGAAAATAATTGGACATTACTTCTCCAGAAAAGAAGAAAAATAAAAAGTCAAAGACAGCCACTTATGATAGATCTTTCAGAACATATTTGTCATCACCTCATGAACATCTATATGATATGTAAAGAACACATTTCTGTTCTTTAATAATCGTCAGCAGCTACATGAAAGGAATACTTCCAGATTTAAAAAATAAAATAGCCATATATATAATTTAAAACCATTTCAGGTTTCAGTACAATATGTTTGCCTAAGTAGATCATGAAAATTGTTCATTTATGCTGGCAAATTGAATAACTGAAAATTCACTGAAGAGGAACATTTCAGAATATAAAAATGTTATTTAGACACATGATTTCCACCATATCTCTACAGAAAATAGGTCCTTAACTGATTTTTGCATGCTTAAAAATCTTTCCTGCAATCATGTTATCTAAAAAGCATAATTTTATGGTGTTTTTCTTTTAGAAGAATCCGTATTCTTCCTAACAAATTATCAGTGGGGAGTGTAGTTCTACAGGACTATCTGTTCCTGATGATTTTTTCAGTTCTAAAGGATGGGTGTCTACCAGAAACTCCCAGAATGAAAACTTGTCATCTTGGAAGGATCTGATCTCTGGAACTAAATAAAAGCAAGACAAGCCAAAATGATAGAGTTGCTTCTACTATTCGAAGTATTATAGTTGTATTCTGACTTTATTTGAGGAGGTTAAAGCAGAAGTCATAGAACTGCGGAATGGTTTGAGTTGGAAAGAACATTTAAAGATCATTGAGTCCAACCCCACTGTCATGGGCAGGGACCCCTTCCAGTAGATCTGGTGGTCAAAGCCTCATCCAGCCTGGCTTCAAACACTTCCAGGAACGGGACATTCACAACTTCTCTGGCAAAGCCTAAGGAATAACGTAATCCAGGTAATTAATATTGTGGAGAAGGTATCCAGCTATGGATGCTGAGCATTGAAACACTGTTGTGAGTTGGTTTTGACTAAGCTGGACCTGGATGACACATGGAACTGCTCAGGAACACAGTTCTTTCCCCTGTGACTTCAGCATTCTCAGCTTATTGAGTATGCTCCTTTGAAGTGGGGAGTTTCCCTTTGAAATTTTCCAGTCTATATAGCACTATTTCTCTTTATTCTTTTTGTTTTGTCTCCCCAGAAACACCTGTCATATGCTCTGTCAACATCCTGACACCATAACCATTCACATAAATTGAGTTTCTTATTATTATGTAGGAATCTAAAAATTGTTGGAGAACTAGATGTTATAATTAAATATATTTATTCTTATGACAAATCCTAACACCATTTAACCACACATTTTTCCAGCCACATGAATTTTGTGCAGTTCTACTTCAGAGAAACTAAATTGATTTTTTTCTTCATGGTCACTTAGATAAGCAGCAAAAAGATATATGACAGCAGCCTGTGTTTTAGCCATGGAGACAATCTCCTGTGCTATCAGCAAATCTGACAAGCCTGACCCTGAAGGTTACTCCAGTCCCAGCAGACCCTGGAGAAGGTCGATGTGCTATCTTTGGCCCTCAGCTAGCACCAGGGAGACAAGCTACACTTATTGTTTACCAATCTGGTATCTCACAGAAGAAAAGATAGGTCAGAAACTCCATTTTTTCTTGTCTATGCTCTATTTTTGTCTCACCAAAGAATGACATTCTCCTGTTCTTTATCCTCTCCTTGCTTTTGTGCAGGGGCTTCTCTGTGTCTCAGCCAGTTCTAACACAGTAGGGACCTATACAAGAGCAACTAAAAAAAAGTATCTTCAGTATTCCTTGAGTTGCAAAATTTTTCCTCTAGTTCATCTTTCTGAAAAGCTCAAGAAGTAGAATAAAATTTTAATTTTTAAATGACTAAAAGATATACTTTTGTGCAAAGCTTCCTTTAGAAGTTGAGCTCAGAGATAAATCTGGAAAACCCTTAGTACTTAGTTCTGGTTCAAACCTGCCTTTCCTCTGGTCATCTTTCCACTGAGGAAGTGTGTATTTCAGTGGAGGAATCTGCCGTGACTGCCTCCAGCTTCTTGCTTCTTTCACTGCAGGATCTCCATTCCTGACCCTCTGCCTCTACTCAAAAAATCTTTTTCCTTGAACAGTTTTCCAGATTCTTTCTGAAAACTGAGTTTGTTTCTGTTACATGCTGCTGTGCCATATGGACACCAGGAAATGTTCAGAGTAGCTGTGTTTCTAAGAGCCTAAAGGTATTCTGGCTTATGCTGGTAAATCATCTGCTAGTAGTGTCTAGGATTTGCTTGGGGAAAACGGTATGTACAGTCCCAAAGATGAAACTCATGCACCATTTGTTCCTCTGCTACTGGTGCTGAAGCACCATTTAAGAAATTACAGGCCACAGAACTTCTGAATCTCTTCTGGAGGGTTTTGGACCTCTTCAGCCTTCCACCACCTGGAAGTGAGTGGAAGGGAGTGAGTGAAAATTGACATCGATAAAACGAGGTAGTGGGGCTGTTGCATGAAGTCTCACTTGATCATGTGGATTTTCCATTTTTCTTGCAGGACCCTTGGCTTGAATTGACTGACACAGGTAGGTCTAGTGAATTTCCAGGTGTCACTGCAGCTGGGTACTATTTGATCCTTTCCATTCTTAACTGCTCTGACAACCAGTTGAACAAGCATTAGGAAGATGTAAAATGAGTAGAATCAAAATTTTGAGTATTTTCATATTTATGTACCTTTCTATATTTAAACACTAGTTGAAATGAAAAGAAGATCAATTTAAGAAGGCTGGAGCTTAAACAAAATACAATGAAGGAGTTATAAATGGCTTAAATGAAACTAATGGCATTCATGAACAGTAGGAAATCACGTTCTCTATGAATAAATGAATTTTGACTGCTTCAGAGTTTTTGCCTTTGCACTCAATGTGTGTGTGTTCATGTATTTGGGAATGAGACCATCTTCCCTGCGGTAGTTACTTGCAGGAGCACCAAGTCACACCTCTCCGTGAGTTTAATGGAAATGACAACACCAGTTGTCATGCAACATTCCCAAGGTGGATGGTGGGTAGGAGAAGGCAAAGTAGTAGGACACAGGTTAGTGTTTTGCTTTATTTTGCTAATTAAAACTACATTTCCTTCTGCATGAATGCTCTTTATGCAGGGGGGGAGGGGAAAGTCATGATTTTCAAATGTGATTATCATCTGCCTCTAGTGGAATTAACACAGCGAGTTGAGTCTTCCAATCACTGTGGCTAACAATAACTCTTTTCTAATTTGTTCTTATATTAAGTATTCATTAATTCTCCTTTTGTTTATTCTCTGAAAAATAAACCAAGTCTGCAAACGTTTGATATTGATGTTGGGTCAAACTTCAGGTTTTGATATTTTTCATTTGTTCAATGAAATGGAACTTTTTAAAGACAGTTAATAAATCACTTTGTCAGCTGAAAAGTGAACCACCATAAAAAGAATGCAAGTAGTAAAAAAGGCTCTTAAAGATATCTTAAACATATTCTGTGACTTCCTGTGAAAACTGTGGAGGGAACATTTTCAGTCAGTTTCCTTCAATCCATTCCTGATTGCCCCCTGAAAATTTTTATGCAGGGTCTAGCATGAAATATATGTGCACATGCCAAGGTGAAAGATAAATGCGGCTCTTTGTTCCCACTGTTTCCTCTGGATAAATCCAGTATATTGTAATGGAAATACCTGCAGGACCTGCAGCCCACCTCTACAGGCTGGTGTGAAAAGACATATATATCAGAAACTTCCAGAACCAACGTGGCATTTCTAACAATAGACTAACACCAACAATGATATGTGACATTCTCAGTGAGGTAATTAAATGTGCATTTCACCTGAACATTTTTCTAAATGACAGAAGGCTCAAAGCATTAAGTAATATGATTTGTGCAGTATAAAGAAAGGGAGCTTCCCTGGGATGGGCAGAACTCCTCTGAGGGATGTGGGCAAGGATGGCCCAGGACCCCTGAGCTGAGGGGTACAATTGCATCTTTTCATCTGGGCACACCCTTATATTTCCATGGTCAACTCTGAGGATTTCTACACTCCCGAAGTGTGAACTGAACTTTTGCTTAAAGCTTAAATACAGACTCCACTACCCCAGGTGTGAATTTGCTCCATTTCTGCTTACAAAATAATTATACAGTAATACAACAATGTATCATGAAAACCTTGAAAACTTACTGCTAAATTTGCATCTTTTCTTCATGCAAAAGACCTCATCTGTAAAGGGGTTTAGTGTGAATTCAATATTACTGGTTAAATTTCCATATATAATCAAAAAAACTGAAAGTTCAACAGATGTAAAAAACCTCAGAGCCTGGAATGTCTTTAGTGACTGTTATTAACAGAAATAATTATATTCTGCAGCAAATTCAATTTATACAACATTTGCTGTATTGGACAACAGGCATCTTTTATGCATGTTGGTGGGTAACAAGGTATAGCACCTTTAGTAATCAATTTTTTATATCAGTGACTCTTTTGGAGCATGTGATTGAGTGTGCAATATTCATGTCATCATTTTCAGCAATTTTCTCCAAACCCTGGTGATTGTTATTTTGCAACAGTTGAAAAAGCAATTTCACTTTACTGGAATCTGTCGTTGGACTGCTTTGGCAATTACATGATGTCCAACACATGCAGGATAAAGACAGGACAAAATTAGAACTGCTGCCCTTCTTTCAATTGTGCTGTCACCAATATTTAGGACTTCAGGCAGTGGGACATTGTGGTTTATATGGTTCTTGTATTTCAATGCCTTCATAAAGGCAGAACTGAACATTTAAAACCTGAAGGAGAGATGATATACAGAACCAACATGAGGAACCTGTTAAGATTGCACTCTTGACTGATGGTGTTACCCTAATTAGAGCAGGTTAACTTCACTTATATGTGCTGCTTCAAGAAGCTATTTCTGACCATAACAAGCAACAATGGGTCAGCTAGTCTTGAAATGTGGGGCCTAAAGCCATCCGGGCAGAAGTGTGTGTGTGCTTCAGCCCTTTGAGGAAAGTACTGCAGAACAATGTAGATGCTCACAGTTTAATTCTCATTTACAACGCCATGCATCCACACTGACCTACCCGTTAATACAGGGACTTTAGAGCTTAATGAAGGTACTGCCATGCTTATTTTTATTCTGTCATACCATGAAAATGGAATTTACAGATTCTTGCCCTGATGGGCCAGTGACGGATAATAGTGTTCACCTCACTTGCACAACTAGCATCATCATCTCTATACAGCTTCATCCCATGAATAAAGGGAAAGGATGGCTTTTAAATTTCACGGAGCTCACTATAAAGAACTCTGTAGAAGATAAAAATCAAGGTCCTGATCCTGTAGACATCCTGTAGACATTTTCTTCTTTGGGACATTTTACTTTATTTTTCCACTTGTATTCCTCCTTTGTCAAACCATCTTCTTAGGGTTTTGTCAAACACTGATCTCTCTTGGGAAGTGCAGCATCCCTGCCAGGACCTGGGTTTTGTGGTTACCCATCTCTCACATCCTCCCATACAATGAGCCTCGACGGACATCTAGCTTTGTCTTTCTCAAAGGTCCTCAAGAAAGAAAGGTAATGAGCATTTCTGCTCACTTATATAATACGGTTCTTATTCTCCACATTTTATTCTTTCTCTCAGTGTTCCCCCCTATTTGTTACCAATGAGGTTCATTGATTAGTTATGTCAACTTAGGATGTAAGCTCTCCCAAGCACATGCCATTGTGTTTGTATAACACCTGATTCCAGGACGCTAAATGCAAGGGATGACAAATCCATATTAAGGCTACTCCTGGGTGCCACTGCCTTACAGAAAATAACATTCCCATTAGTCATAAGAACATATGATTAGTGCTGCATTTTTGTTTGTATAACCATAAATTACATGACTGTATTTTTTCTATGAAAAAAGCCCTGTGATTTCAGCAGCAGTGTAGGCTGATTTCATGAACAGGTAGGACAAGAAAATTTTATCCTCGACTCCTGATCATCCAGCAAACCTTTTACTTTTGATTCTCATGACATGATTCCTTTGTGAGGATATGAATTCTCTGAATACTTATTTTCAAGGAATAACTCCTTTTACTGGGTTGCAGGTGATGTGAAAATATAATAATATATTATTCAAACACAAAGCCTCAGTTAAGTTCTCAAGAGAACTATATAACCTTGATTTCAGTTGCTTTGGTTCATTCCATATTTCTTGAGGCTCTGTATTCTCCAAAATGCTTCCTGCAACCTAAGAAGAATAAAACCATTTCCATTTGGCATTACTTACTCTATTTCTTTTCAAAAAACAGCAGCAGCCTTGGTAGTGTTCATGGTCTGCTATTAAGGGCTAAGAAACCTTTTCCTTAATTATATTTTTGCAGACAATGCCTTCATTTCACATTTCTCAGGGCAGATAATGCCATGCTGCAACACATCAAGTCCTGGTACACCAGCCATACACCTCATTATCCCAGGTCATGGGATGGAATACAACAAGACTGGTATAAATGGATGTCATGAAGCACAATGTAGGTTGTCAGGGATGAGTCCTTGACATGCAGCACTTCTCTGCAAAATCTAGCATGATGAAAGAGTGCCTTCTCTTAACTCTCCAGCAGCTAAAGGCAACAAACTGAAAGTGTGTGCAAGAGCATAAAGAACTCCAGAGCTTGATAAAATGTTCATTTTTAAAATCTTCTAAGTAGACGTGATTATCTAGTTAAAGTTGCAAGCAAAAATGTTTCAATATAATAGGATCTCATACAATTGGACTCTCTTCCTGCTTTTCATTATGCAGGATCCAGGCCATTCAGCTCTGAGAAACAGCAACTCTCTCCCTTTGGAAATCATAAAAGCCCATGGCGCACCTTAATTGTCTATGCAGGAAAATTTGGCACTTACTTGAGAAGAATTGCCTTTGTTAGACACCTGAGATATATGTACAAGCAAATTGCTAAATTACGCTGACTTGATACAATCCTCCCTTTTATTTCTTATGTTAGAGTTATATTGCCATCATTAATTGCTAATTTATTAAATGTATGGAAATAGTTTACAGTTTAAAAAAATAATTACAACTTCTAAAAATTATTTTTATTATGTAAGAACAGAATCCAAAGATTTTAACAGACTAATCAAGGTATCTGCGTCAATCATTTATAAAAAAATGTAGATAAAACTTCCTGTAATCTGAATGAAAGCGGAATTAATTTTGCAGCCAGAATCCATTTTAAGCACTCACACATCCTGTAACCAGTATGGGCATGTTATGTATAACAGAGGGACAGAACTGAAATAAATGAAAATAACTTATTCTTTGGGGGAAAAAAAAAAAGGAAAATACATCAGCTTTCCCAGGGAAAATAAAACAAAAAACAAAAAACAAAAAACAAAAAACAAAAAAAAAACCAAAAAAAAAACAAAAAAAAAAAGAAGAAGAAATTGACGGAGCAGGGCTCCTCCATCTCATGTTCTATTCATCAGCCTTTCATTACCTCTGGCATTCTTGGGGCATATTTCCATGGTGTTGTCTCCAGACTTGAAATGCATTGTAATATTTTGATGGCATGTGTAGTGTTCTGAATCCTGTAAGCAGCATTCTTTCTCTCAAGGTGATGCAGATTGGAGGCAGGAGAGTTTGCTATTTGTAGCAACAAAATTGAGGAAGAAAAGGATCAGTCAGAGCAGACTACTCTGAGAATAAAAGTATTTTTTGCAAGAACCCCCAAAATTGTCCTCTTTCAGCTTGAATGGGCCTGTATTTTTAAGCTGTTTCACTGGAGCCTGAAGTACACAAATGGAAGCAAATTTTAAAATGCTTTTGCTTTCTGGGATTTTTTGTAGCTATTATATGAATTATTTAAATCTGTCAGATAAAATGTAGTAGAGTGAAGAGAGTTCACTTGCTGTTCAGTGCTCTTCATTGAAAGGAGTTGAAACTCCCTCCCAAAACAAAAGCACAGTTCTTTTGCAGGACTTTTATGCGACAGAGGAGTGTAAAGCTCAGTAAAAACCTGCAGTTACGTGCCCATTTGCACACTGTTTTCTCCTGAAAGAAAAATGTTTAGGCTACAGTTCTCTGCTTTATAAGCCTGCTTCATTTCTCAAGGCCAGAATCCACACATCCACTGATGCTCTTGGAAAACACTGTGCATAGGCTGATGCCACCCTCTCCTCCTCCTCCACCTGTGCGAAGGGCACTTGCCTTATTCTGGTCCTTCCAGGCTCCTTTCTCTGACCTGTGGACAAAGTTGCTGTGAGAGCATGCCTGAGCACTAGAAGGCTCCTGAGCTCTTTACATGCAACACTGAGTCAGGCACTTCAGGATTACCAAGAATTATATCAATAGAAGAGGTCTGTGTGCACACAGTATGAGTCTGTTTGTCTTCCCTAAAATTTAGTGGTGTGACTCATGACTGGCTCTCTCTTTGCTGTTAATAGCATAATTGAAATACTTTTACAGTGGTCAATTTAACATGCTTTAAACCCAACAGTAAAATGAGAGGAATGGCAATTACACTCCCACACACATTTTGTAATTTTTAATATCCATGGGCTGAGTAGAATATATTCTTGTTTGCTAAAGGTAAGGCAGATTGCCGGTGTGCACCACATCACTACACTCTCCTCATGGCTCATGCAGGATTTCAGTGCACTATGGGCTGGGGCTGGAATGGGATCAAGTCTGCCTCTATGTTGCTCTAGCCAAGACGGAACAAAGGGAAGGTAAAGGTAATGTAAAGGTAATGTAAAGGGAAGGTAAGGTAAGGTAAGGTAAGGTAAGGTAAGGTAAGGTAAGGTAAGGTAAGGAACAGCAGCAAAGTAATATGAAGGGACACATGGAAAAGAAATGCTGTTAATGACAAAGCAAGAGAAAAATACTTAGGGAAAGTGCAGGATGACACGCCACTGACAGATGGCAAAGAGCTGATCCTGTGCAGATGGATAAATGAGGAGGACAGAAGTTGAAGTGAGAGACAGCCAAGTAAACGACTCAGGTTGGTACAGAAGAAGGTACCATGCAGAAGTGCTGTGAAGCATGTGCTGTATGGAAACGGGAAACTGAAGGTGTCCCACTGCCTTTCCTTTCATTACATGGCAGCATTTGCTGGTTGCAGAGGAGCAGACTCAGAGAAAGTGCAGGTATTAGTTCTCCTACCAGAGCTGGCCTGCCCCAGGCAGAGTTACAGGCATTTCACACAGCAGAACTGTGCTCATTGTATTCTTCAGAGGCCTCAGCAGACAGATTTGTGGTGGTGACAATACACCGGGAGATCAGTCAGCCTTGTCACACAGGCAATGGTTCTGATGATAGAGCTGTTGGTTTTGGGCCTTGCCAAGAACATGAAAGTTGCAAACCATCACACTGATCGTCTGAAGAGTAACTCTTGCTCTTTGAGGCAATAACCTCTGTTTCTGCAGCAGGAACATGTCTGTGACACCATCTATGGCTGAAAACGTTTAGAATACACATATTCCAGGGGTGAATTCCCTCCCTGGGACTGACTGACTTAGTTACAAATGCTGGACTTAGTTACAAATGCTGCAGTATATAAAGTATTTTTCTGAGGCAATTTGGTGGAAGACTCTGCAAAATGGAGACTTGAATTGCATGATTCCTTAGGGTTGCTGGCAAATTAGCGGGTTCTGGGCTTCCCTTTTTCTGCAGTTTTTCAACCTTGCTTAGTGCAGTCACACACACAAATGCTTGAGACCCCTCTCAAACTCTTATTTGGGTGCAGAAAATGGTAGTTTATGCTAGTGGGTGATGTGCTGATATAGCCATACGCATTTAGTTTGCATGCAAGTCCATTCAGACCCAGATCCAGACTCTGTGTAGGACAAACTTTATTTGACTCCCAAAATGTCCTCCTGTGTCAGCAAGGTTCACATGAAGGATGGATATTAATGGGAGCTTTATACAGGAGCATTGCTGGGCAAAGAACTTCACCTAGTGATAGTATGGTAGCTTCTTGGTTATATATTAAAATAAGGACAGAAGATGTACTTTAAAAAGTGAATATTAATATACTTTGAAATATATTGGAAAGTATTTTTTTATAGCTAGATGAAGTGATTATAGCACTTTAAAAATCAATCACTGTTCCCCATTTAAAGGTTCTTTGCATTTACCAAACTGATGAATAGCCTAATTAAATTCAAAGGAGTTAAAAAAAACAAGTTCATAAACTGAAGCATGCTGAAGTGCTATTTTGGGGAACACAAAATATGACTATGTCAAAAGCCTGTTTGATGAAGCAGCATGTGATGAAAACTGTCTTACTCAATTGCTCCCTTTCTGTCTCTGATAAAGCTTTTGAATGAAGAATGGCAGTGCTGTTCCTTGAGGATCAGAGTTCCTGTTTCAACCTCACCTTTTTCACTTCCAGTAGTGATGTAAAACAGGAGGAAATTCTAAATGCAGTACTGTAAATTACTGCTCTCCATTTTTATTCTTTGTGGAGTTATGGATGAATAATAATTTTTTTTCTTATTTTAGTGTCCAGGCAGAGTAAAATTCTGTTGCATGAGCCACTATGCAAGCATAAAGTGGGACAAATTACTTTATTGTGAAACAGGCATGAAAAAAAGTTTAAAAAATTCTTCTCCTCTCTTGAATTGGGAGATTTAACAGATAGGACTGCATTGCTACAACTAAAATATCTAAAATTTTGTACCTTTAATTATATAACTAATGTATAGCTAATTATTATGTATTTATACTTGCTTATTGTTTTATCAATTTATGATCTATATTGAATTAATGGCTTCCTTCTTCCTAAAACTACAGCACAGTGAAACAACACAAGACAGCTACAGACATTTACATTTGCTTGTTCTTCATTTCTACTGAAGCCTTTTTAGTTTCTCAGGCTTGTTTGGTTTTTAAATACAACAGCAGGAGTTAAAATTTCCTTAAAAATGGTCAGCAGATCTGTATGAGAATTTAGCTACTCTGGCACTTGGATAATGAAGAAACAAACTCTCTTTTCTGCACATGGATTGCTTGCTTCCCCACCTTCCATGCAACACTTGTAAGAACCTGCTGTCTTCAAAATTTTGAACAGTTATCTCAATTTAAATTAGGTGAAAGAAACAGACAGGAGAAAGAGTATGAGGGGTATTATTTTTTATCCCAGATTTGAAAAGACTGCTGCAAAAGAAGAGCTTGGGTAGAGAAAATGATAGAGAAGAAAATATGATTGTGATTAGAAAAAATGTACCATGCAGGAAATAGAGATGAGGTCCAGAAACAAACTTGATGGGGAGGTGAGAGATGAAGTTGAACTAGGGCTGGGACTGATACTCAGCACAAAAACAGAAGCAGTGCAGTGAGAGAAGAAAGTCAAAGGACTGGAACAAATGAGAACTGCAGACAAAGTGCCAAGTCTAAGCAACATAGAGAAGGCAGTGTTAGCAAAGAGCTTAGTAGACCAGTCTAGTGAGAGAGAAAGGAAGATACAGCAGGCATGGAGGAGTAACATACAGCTCTGTGCTGGCCCTGAGTGTGGAGTACCACAGTACCAAACAACGGTCGGGTGTCAGCTAATGTGAGGAAAGGGGCAAAGCACTTTGCTACAGTGATAGATCTGTGGGCTTTCAACACTGTGCTCAGTGAGATGTGGGTTGACTTTTCTTCAAACTGCCAGCTTTTGAGGCATGTTCAGGATTAGTCTTTGCCTTGGAGGAAAGACAACAAGAGCTTACTCTGATTTCCTAGTTGTAGCTCAATGATTTAGCAAAATAAATAGAACTTCAAGTGAAAAGAAAACTACTAGCAGCTTCTTTTCTTGTTTGGATTTCTTTCTGCTAGCACATACTGGAGTTTGACATTACCTTCTCTTTGCTTCCAGATGCATTAGTACACACTATTCTACAAGAATAGTGTCACTGTCAGGTTTGCACTGACTTCTGCCACTGACTGACTTAGAAAGTGAGGCTTTCTGGAGGAGATAAGCTTATAAGTAGCTCCATAAAATTTCTACTTGTCTCATTTTTTACATTGTGTGGAGGTTATCAGGCAGCCAAAGCTCAATCACTCTCAAGTGCAGTTCATGGCTCAGGAATACACAGGTGTCGGCAGAATTTATTGCAGAGTGGCACAGTCTGATTTCAGCATGTGAATGGTCCCTCTGATGAAAGCACATAGAATTTGGACTTTCCAAGAAGCATCTCACGATGAGTAGCTGAAACCTGTGATAAACTTAATAGTGTTTGCTTATGTTTTGGTTTTCTAAAATTCATGTGTCTGGAAAAAAAAATCTGTCTCCTAACCGTTTTATTTAGACATTGAAGCTGTTAGTCAAATCCTCAAATTTTTCTTCTTTTTTCTCTTCTTCTTTTCTTCATTATTTATACTTTCACTTCAGTAGACTGGTGCTAGTGTCTAGGGCTATCTAGGGCTAGTATGAGCAATACCTGCTACCAGAAGCTCCTGGCAAATGGCTGATGTGTCTCCATTGAGCAGTGAGTACAGTTGCACTTTTGGTCAGCTGAATTTTGGTTCTGAATCCAGCATCTGTTTCTAAAGTGAAGCCACAACACTCATTTTGTGGTATGCTGAGAACCCTGCAGATCCATCTATCCAGTGCATTGTACAGGTAACGTCTTCAGCCACTGCAATGATACAACTCTATTGCCTTAGTACCAAACTAAGCATGTTTGGTAATTTTCTAAATAGTTTAAATTTGTATAGATCATTATAGGGGAGAAAACACACTCTGTCTATGAACTTGAAGGTTCCTCTTTGTAGTGTGGGAGCATTCATAAACTCTTCACAAATATACTTTTAATAGCAGAAAGAAAAAGAGCTTGTCCCTAGGGTCATTCTTACATAAAATCTTGTAAAAAACTACAAATTCACAGCCCAGGAAAAAAATTAGTCCAGAACTTTGGTTAATCTTTGGCAACATTTTAAGTAACTGGAAACAGTCTTCTAAAGGAATGTGTCAGGAAAATTGAACTGTAGGAGGGACTGTCAGCTATGCCTACAGTTTCTTATATACATCTCCTATTGGTGATAACCCTATATAAAAATCTTAAAATGGTTAGTATGAGCGCTGCACTTTCCTTATAATTTTCTTTATTTGAGTCTGATAATTGTCCATTAGATCACTGTTACTGCAGTTAATCATACCTGCCTTTCTTGGCAAGGTTTGCTTTCTTTGGAGTTGAGTTTTACCTGAAGTTACAGCTCTTTTTATTATTGCCTTTAAAGTCTAGAAACAGCCTACTCTTTGTTTCTGGTGTCTTGGTACATGCAGATAACGTTTATGTCTTGAACTAAATCCAGGAGGAAATGCGACTGAGACCTTTCACCACTGCTTGAGTGACCCTTCTGCACATATCTAGATTTTAAGTGTCTGAATTTAGGCAAAATTAATCCCATCCCAACTAGAGTTATTCACTATTACCCTCCTCACTATCAGATGAAGGGCAAAGAAACATGAGCAATTCCAAAAATCTTCACCTTCATTTGCAGATGTCATCTGACACTTTAATGTTACTCTCCAAGAATAATGAGGATACTATGCTGAATCTGAATTCAGAGCAGGCAAAATCCAAACCTTTGCAAACAAATGAACAAAAGGTCCATTGACATCTGCCAACTCTGTGGACAATGCTAAAATGTTCTCATTTTTCTCACTTTGTATAAAACTGATTCAAAACAAAAGCTCTTACTGGTCTGAAGGAATATCAGCTCTCCCCTCCTTAACATGGAACACGTGGATTCTTAAGAAGCTTTTGGCTTTTGTCACTGCTGGAGAAACCCTTCATTTGCATTTTTCAGTAAGAGTCTGATAAATAACAGAAAGTCCTTCTTTCCTGTCAGCTCTTCCAACTGCTTCAAGCCAGATGGAGCGTTCTCTTTCTGCTTCTCCCACCTTTGGTTTTGGAAATTCAAAACTATTTATTGTTCAGCAGGAAGCCACAGCTTGTCTTTCTCTTCTCATCCTATTTTGTATCTCCTGCTGCTGTAAATAGTTACAGACTGTGACTTTTCTTCAAAGCTTCTCCAAGCTTATGGGGGATGATTCTGACCCAAGTTTTCTCAGTTGCTCAGTTGTCCCAAGGGATCCTGACATTGCCACTGTCCGCAGCAATCTTGGCAGTACCAATTAATCTATTCTAAAATAGACATCTAGGACAGATACAAGTGTCAAGGACCTCGTCCAACCATAACACTTAGGAAAGCTGGAAGCTGCAACAGAAACACGGGCAGCTGTGTGCCTGTAACCTCAAGGAAGACAGCATTGCTCTGGTCATTCCTGCTTCACATGAAGATGGTTTTCATCTAAATTACACCAGGCTTGAGCCTGTTTATTTCCACACTGATATTTAAAGAAAGTTAAAATTTAGCAGAATTTGATAGCACTCATTTGGAAGAATTGAGGTTAGAGAGGAGCTGTTTCGTCAAGTCTTACATATTTAGTAGCTGACATCTTCTGCTATATTTAGCTTGTGTACTGAAGAGCAGATAGCTGATTATGCAACAAATTGAACTTTTTCCGGCCTCTTTGCAATGAGCAGGGCATTTAGCAACCTGATTACAACTGTAAACAGTTAATAATTATTGTAATAAGGACTGCATTAATTTAGCATTAAACTACTGATATTTTCAAAGCATTTTACAAAATACTGGAGACTTGTAACATTCCTGTGAGTTAATTAAGACCTGACATTCTTCTTGTTTTGGGAGGAATCTCAGGATTAAGGGTCCCATCTGGAAAGAAGTGGAGATGACATTGACTCACGTTTCGGTTTTAACATTAATAATACTGATAATATTTAATTGCGTGCTTAAGCTCATATAATTTATGTGCCTTAATACAGAAACTGCAAAGTTATACTAAGATACTGCTGTCCCAACTTTTCCAGAAGTTTCTCTTGCTATTTATAATGAAGGCACAATTAAGCCCTCCGTTAATGAACTTATATATCCTGCTACTGTAACATTTGTTAAATGTGTGAGGAAAAAAGAGGAAGTTTGGAAGAAAATTCATGCAGCAGAAAGCCATTCAGGTTTTTTTAATCCCCAGCTAATGGTGAATCAACTGTGTAAGTATCAGACATAAGGAATTTTTTTTAAGAACAGTATTTTTGTCAGTGTTAAATTTCATGTAGTTGGCACTTTCCAAAGATTACTGAGGAAATGGGTGGCATCAGGACTTTGAGATATGAAGAAATTTCCCCAAATATCCAGGCCTTTCATCTCTCAGTACTCTCCTCTAAAAATTAAATCCTCATCCTTCAATGAAAGAATGAAATAGACTTCTGAAGCATCATTACTGTGCTTTATAGCTCCGCAAGTAAATCAGGAAAGACGCTTCACAAGAAACAAACATCTTAAATGCTTTGGTTTCTCACAAAGTGCTAATTATCAGTACTATGCTGTACTATTATTCTTTTTGTGATAATTTTTTCTAATTATTTAATAAAATAGCATAGTAAAAGAATGACTTTGACAGGTTAACTGTGCAGTAAATTGGCTGTTATTAGTCAACAGTGTTTCATAATATTATGTTGGTGTATACAGCTGTAGGTGAATTTTCAAAGTAATATAACTCATCAATAAGGAAACCTGCAGTTCTTGTTCCTAATTTCACCAAAAAAAAAATCATGTTTGAAGTAGAAAAAAAAAATGAACAAAACCTCTGTAGCTGATTTTATTGACTTATTGACTTATTGCTTGATTCATTCATGCTTATGCAAGGTGTGGGCATAGCCATGGTAAGCCTTCCAATGTTCACCCATTTAAAGACCGCAAAAGTTATTGTTGATTAAGTAATGTACATTTCATCATCTGCTAAAGTGTCAGCCCTGGGGAGATGGATTAATTCACATTCTGTATTCCCTAAGGAACCACACATTACCTGTGCATTACCACACATCGGAGACAGCAAGGCAGATCAGTTTTATCTGAAACAAGCTGTCTCTCCCAAGATAGCAGCATTTTGTGTTTAAATTAGTATATGTTTGTGTATTATTGCACGCAAAATTAATAGATTACTTTCATTTTTCTTCTGATAAAGCCACAAAGTCTCACTTTCCTTCTCTGATTTATTGACATTTTGATGTAAATTTTAATATGCTATCTTATGTGTTCTTTCCCCTTTTAGTAAATCAACTGCCATTGTATGTCGTCATTCTGTTTAACCATGACAAAAAGTAACCACAGATTCAGTAGAACTTCAATTGTTCTCCTTTAAACATTGATATTCTGTGATTTTGTGCAAGCCACTCTTCCAAAGGAAAATATATCAGACCTAGAGTGGCAAATAGAAATACCCATTTTTCATTTGATGCCATGCTGCCTTAACCAAGTAACATCGCCTATCAGGCTGTAAGGCAGCAAATGCATGGCACTCCAAATTAATGATAAAACACTACGTAACTCCTGTCCCTTCAGCTTTCCAGTCTCATTCAGACTCAAAGCAAAAGAAGTTTTTTGCTCTTTTCTTTTTCCGTCCATAGATGTTTTTAGAGTTTTTTGGTTTTGGTGGGGGGATTTTTCCCCTAATAGCAACTCTTGGGATTTGGAGAGTAACAACCTAGTTTGCTGACAAGTTTCCTCAACTTTAGTATCCGTGATTTTTCTGACTAGGCAAGAGAAGGTTTCAGATGCAATGACTGAAGTCCTGAGTGCTTTGTGACATTAACTGGGAAGCTGACACAAACATCAGCTGAGACTAGGAGCAAGCGTGGAAGTGTGAGTGTCCAAGCCCATACACAGCCACTGTAACAGCTGGATGGCTGAGCCGACAAACGTGCCCCAGCTCAAGACAAGTGCAATGCAATACCATTCAGTGCAGCCCACTGTGAGGAAGGATAGCAGCGAGTGGCTTTCTGCACATTGCCATAGTCTAGGAGTATGTGCACCGGTGTCTCTTGCTTCTCAGCAGACACAGACTACTAACATTGTACCCTGCAGCAATCTGGTCATGTACCTGAGCCTCGTGCAGGAGGCAGTGAAGAAAAGTGCCAGCTTAGAAAAGCTCAGCTACAGGTTGCTGGCAAAGGAAGAGAGAATATTTTGTCATAGTCACAATGTGATTGAAGTATTGTTAGAGGTGTTTTGTCATACCACATTTGGCTTCTGATGCACACCTTCCCAACTGTGTTCAAAGGCTTAAAAGTTTTGATTAAAGACTTTTATTCAAATTACCGAGCATTGGGAGCATTCAGAATTTTCTGGGTGACAACTCTATTACTCATGACAGACTGCTTAGATATTGGTTAGTGAAAATGTCAAATTTATATGACACCAAATTAGCTAGAAAAACATGGAACCACTTGGGAAGTCACTGTCTCAGAGGCTTGATGAGATCAAAACTCAGTTTTGCATTATCATCTGATACATCTGATAAACACCAACAGGTCCAGAAACTTTACTCCTTTCAGGATTACTGTTACTAGTCAAGTTTTGGTCTGTTACAAGGACCTCAACGCACATGTTGACCAACACAGATTACTGCAGTTTGGTATGTTTTTGCTCATCATTCCATTTTTCAGCCAGTATGTCTGTTATGAAAAGCACTATATTACTTTTCATCTTTTGTGCTATTTTAACCTAGCACAACCCACTGCCTTTTGTTCACATATGTGGCAGAATGTCACTATGGTAATAACTGTGCTATTTTTTTTTCAGCTGTTTTAATAGTATGATAACATTTGTTGGAAGCTAGAGATTTTCTGGGGTACTATTTCTCACATCTGGAGCATATTGTCTATTGAGGTTTGTTCTGTTGATTCAATTTCTGGTTATAAATCCAGCCCTAAATTTTATTTGTTCTCCTTGGCTTCCACTCAATGATCTAAATTTGTAGGTTTTTACTCTTTATGTGTAATTTTCCTTAAGACACCCTGTGAAAATCACTATGCAAGCACAATTTGTGCTGCATGGTGTTATTAAGTATTCTCTTTTGAGTTCTACAGTGAAAGAACTGTATAATTCATTTTGTTGTAGCTTCCCAAAGAAATATGTTTAGCTAAAATATTTTTGATTAAAAATTGATGTGTCATTTAGCTACTTCCCACTGATTTTAAGTGAACACAAATGGGATAGACTGGAGGTTTTTTGAAAGGTATGTTCATCTCATGTATTTTCTTCAGGTTGAATCTAAAAAGGCTTCCACTGGAAAAATACTATTTCAAAGCTATCACACTTAATTTCTTATGACAATGTTCCTATGGAGGTCAAGATTTTAGAGTAAAATAAACAATAACAGCATGTGTACTTCATAGTTGAGGCATGTGAATGAATCTCCTTTTCTTATGCTTTGAATTTTAGTATTACAGATCAGATGGAGCACCATGGTATGCAGTACTGCTTAAAATATTCTGCTGGTGAGAAGGCAATGTGAGAACTACTATTTAAATTAAAAATCCATTTTTACGTCAGAGCAGGATGTGATTATACACTGCTACTTTGCAGTTCACCATAACAGTAGTGAATAGTGAAAACTACTGTGAAACATGTTGACTGACTTTCTCAACAGACTTTAAACCAAACTACACTTCCGCAGGAGCCATCTCTGGTGCATTAGACTTCTAACAGGTTTTGTGTGGAGTAAATAAAATTTGGCTTCTTTGCAGACCAGTCCTTAGAGAAGTTTTCTTTGATGCTTTTGCAGAAGGGTAGCTTTGTCTACAGAACTGCAGCCAAATTTACTCTCTGATCTATATGATCAGCTTTAATTTATCTTCATATTACTGGTGAATGTATACATGAGCTGATCTAATTTTACTGCGCTATGGCTTACATTGACAAAATAAGTTCCAATTCCAATAAATCCTATATATTCCCTTCTTTAGTAAGTATTAAATTTGAATCAAAATGCCATTAAAAATTAGGAATATCTCCAGATCTCAGTATGCACTGGAGTTCCACTAAAAGTAATAATGGTGCTGAATCAAATCCAAATGGAAATACCCTTCAAAGTGGGCAAGGGAAATTAAGAACTGGATATGAGTTTATGTGACTCAAACCTGTCCTTAACAGTTGAATTACGAAGTTACAACCATTCCTTGCTTAACTGATATATCCAGGGCGCAAAAAAAACTTGGGATCCTCTGCTAAGCTCTCCTGTAGTCCATTTTGACTTGTTTTGAAGGCATTGTCAATCCTTCTGAGTAACTGAGGTACAATCTCCTCTGCTCTTGTCACTGACTCTTTTCATCAGCTTCTTCCTGTTTCACTGCACTTCAGTGTCATATCCTGTCTGCTCTGCAGTCTTTCCATTCCTCAGTCAGCGTATTCCTGGCATATATTTTTAATTCTCCTTCTTTTGCAGAATCTTGCCTCATAGATCTATGCCTACTCCTCTGCCCAAATACTGGGGGAAGGGGAGAGGGGCGAGGTACACAGATCTAGACTAACTCAGAAACCAGATTTTTGCCTCATTTTTTTGTTCCTAGCTCATCAGTTCTTGTAAATTGTATGTCTCCTCTATATCTAATGGAGTGAAGAGTGTACTTTTAAAAGCCTTCAGGAGGAGGCCCTATCTGCCTAAATTTTAAGTACAAGATAAAAGCCTGCATTAGGGACATGGTTTGGCTCTGTGACTCTCTCAATGGAAACATGGGAATATTGTTTAGGCCTGTACTTCCTTAGCTTAAGACAACTGAAACTGAATTTTCTTTTTTCCTGTCCCTCTTTTATGTAACTGTCATTGACATTTCAGATGTATTTCCAGTAATTCAAATTTCCAGCTGTGCAGTTCTCTGACATGTCTTAGGCTTCTTATGGTCAACTTTACTTTTTCAACATCCTTCAAAATCCATCCTTTTCTTTACATCTCCACCAGCAAAACTTCATGTTGTCTTTTCCTTCTTTTGTTTTTTTCCAAGTTTACAGTCTCTAGTCTCTCTCACTGAACATTTTCATCTCACAATTTTTCAGCTTGAAACATTCATTCGATTCTGCTGTAAACTGCAGTTAACATGAGATCTGAGATCCTCGACTGGGTCCTTATCTCTTGCAAGATGAAGCATTAACTCTGCTCTCTCCTATTGGGAGAAGCAAAATCAAGTTGCTGTGTAACTGTGGGTCTCCTCCTCATCCAAGTGCCCTTCTGGCTTGTACTCGCTCTCTGTAGTTCTCCATCCATTTTCTTACTTTGTTCATTTCTTTGCCTTTCTCTCCCTTTTGGAATTCTTTCATGTAGCTCTAGCTTAAGGCAGTGGAGGTGTGGACAATGCAGAATACATGATGGTAGGTTCCTGTTCTCAGCTGGCCTGGCAGGACCCTGTTCCTCTCTCCATTGACTATGGAAGGAAGCAAACTACTGTTGGGCCAGCCACCTACTGTGTTTCCTCCTATACTAATCTCTCTGCTTTGTGATTTTCTTAGAGTGCATTAAGGAACATGTCTCCCTATAACTCCAGCCTTCCAGTCCAAGAATGATTCCCTGGGTCATTGCCTAGTGGAAAGGGGGCATGGTATTTTCAGGTTGTGCTGCTGTGGAGATCTGAAGGATACTGGTAATTCTGGCACTTGTACAAGATAGTTGATGTGTTTGCTTCAAATTTGTTTGCTTCAAATTGTATTTTTCATATAGCTTTTGCTTCTACAAGTAAGATTTATTTTTAATAGCAAATCATTCATGCTATGAGATGGTTTTTAACCTTTCTTGGTTCTATGTTTAAACTTCAGTCAGAATAATATCTTGATTAAAATATTTGTCTTAGACTTGAATGACAAGGCAAATATTAATGCGTGATTCTGCACCACAAGAACTGCAGAGAATGAAATAATCTTTACAAAACACATTTTTCTCCTGCTCACTTGAACACTGAATGACTATTCTACCTTCCTGGGAACAGCACTTTTTGTCCTAATTGTACTTTTAGTTCCCAGGAGGGAGTCACACAGGACAGAAGACACCCATCCATTTTATCATTTGTCTGTTCTAGTGGACTTCCACTCCACATGAAATAGCTTGAGCTGATCAGTCGTTTTCCCCCACAAATTCATTGCACTTCCATGCATCTACTACCATGTCTCACTGACCAAAAAATCTGGCCTGTTGAATTTGTATTCTGTCTGGAATAGTATTGACAGGAAAAAGCAATAGAAGAGTTTAGTTACCCACATCTTCCTTTTCATTTACAAAAAGTCACCTCTCTCTCTTCACTAGCTAAGTATGGAGAGAGGGGTCCATCTAGTATTTATATTCAAGGCTAAGGATGAATAACGAATTAAAAGATTTACTACACAATCTTCTTAGCTTATTTTTCTGCCACTGCAGAACTTTATTGCTGCCACACAAAACCTGTGGTGCTTGCACTGTCTGACTTCATATGATGGATTACTGAGAATGAAAAATTATTCAGTGGTAACACCTCACATCACTCCAGTGCAATCTCACATGATGATAAATGCTTCAAGTGCTCCGAGCTCAGACTTGTAGAAGGGAGAGATTGAGGATGTTCAACAAAAACCAAAGCCAACGTGAATGCGCTTTCAAAGAAAGATGAGAGCGGAAGTATAAAATAAGATGTTACAGTGCTCTGATAGAGGGGATAAAGCCTCATTTGTGTCTGATTGGTGATTCTTGCAGTCTGGGAATGAAAGGAGAAGAAACTTGACTATAAGACAATTTTATTTGAGGAGTGAAGTAAAGTAAAACTAAATACTAGATATCCAGTTCCCTGGCAGAGACTAGCAGGACTGACATAAGCCAACTTCCTTAAGATCTCTTCAGCACTGAAAGTTTCCTTTACATGGATAGTTTCCAATAGAGACTTTTCGTGTTTGTTTCACTGGTGACAGAAGTCTTGGCCTTACAAACATGTAACTGAGCATAGGATTTACAACATCTCCTGCCAGTCCCTTCTACTTCACCAACTGATCTGGGACATCTCAATGATAGAAGGGGCATAACCAATAAATCTGGCTCAGTTTTCTGCAGTGTTTCCACAGTTACTTCGGGTGATAGCCTAGAGGTATCTCTCAGAAATGCAGCAACAAAGGTGGGAAGTATGTTGCAGGAGTCAGGAAAATATGTACCCCAAAAAGCTGTCTGAAAGCTAACACTCAGAAGTAGTTTCTTCTCCAAACATCTCTGCACACAGAAGTTTCCTAGATTTAGCAGCTTACATGTGTCTAAAAGGAATTAGATTTTGGCACAGGCTGTGAGCACTTACAGGAGCATCTGAACACTCCATTGATAGGAGAGCTTCCTTGCACAAATGGCACCACAAGCTCCATCAGGGCCATTCATGGGTCCACAATGCCTGGAAAAGTTTCACTCAACTGTGAGCTAGGAGGTGAGGATGGCTTTGAAGACAACCCAGAAGGGGAGTGGGAAAACCTTGAATAACCAGTAATTAGCAGCACAGCTCCATACTGCTATTTTGTGATGGGGTCTCTCTGACCCCATATGAGGCACCCCCATGGAGCTTTCCCCACGTGAAGAGAGGCCTTGCCTTCTATGACTTGGACTTTGCAGGGATTGAGGCATATATGGAAGCTGGGCTGTAGGACTATAGGAGTCTGGCAGAAATCGGGGTGTTGCCTAGGGGGTCTGAAAGTATCATGTGCTGACTCCCTGGTGGGGCCATTCTATGTCATGCAGCCCTCTCTGAACAATGTTTCTGACACTTTTGACAATGTCCATTAGAATGAGGCTCTGGCTGCTGTAGAGGTCTGGGTTGTCCAGCATCAAAATTTCTGTGCAGCAGGGAAGCAAAGGAGTCCCTCCTGGCAGCTTACCCTTGAACTAATATCACTAGCACCCAGAAATGGAAAAGCTGCATCTTGCCCTTTGGACATTTTAAAGGGATTCTGTGCATGAGGGTGTGGTGCGCCCTGAGCTACATCAGACCCCAGAAGGCCATGAGGACCACCTGTGGGTGTGGGGAGCTCCATGATGTGAAGTTGTTGCGAGCACTTGAGGGAGGGCCAGAGACCAGATGCCTGACTGTACAAAAGCAGCCACTCTTCAACACTCCTACCTCCACACAAGGCAGTCTCTAGGCCAATACAAGCTGCATGCCATCATGTCCTGAAAATGATCTGGGAAATTCTCCTATCAGATGTCACAGACATAGCCCATACAGTCCACCTCCAGCATTTCACATTTAAATAAATGTCTTTCTCACCAGAAGTAAAATCTGAAAAGCACGTCTTTGTCTACAGTCAAGGAAATAAAAAAAAAAGAAAAAGATGAAAAGGAAAAGGAAAGCAATAAGTAACTTCAATTCCTGCCATGCAAGATAGTTTCAGGTGTCAAACAGCAATCAGTTACTGCTCTCCAGTTACACTACTTGTGGTTGAAGAAATTTTAACCTTAAACTTTATACTTAAAAGAAATGAAAAGCCAACATTGCTATCTCAATTTAGTTTCACAACAAGTAAATTTTAAAGTATCTAAACTGACAGTCAAAATTTGTTATATTGGGAACTGATGTCAGATCCAGCTATATTCAAAATCTTAAACTGACAAAAAATTTGTTATACTTGGATTATATGACATGCTAGAGTAAACAGGATTTTGCCTGACAGCTTCTCAGGCAGACAATCTTACCATTCTTGTATTGTGAAAAGTATGTTAGCAGTAGAGCACTGTAAGGGGTATATGCCAATATGCAAGAAAACTTGTGCAGAATTTTTAATGCCACTTGAAAATATGTGATGTAAAGACAGCTTCCGCTTTGTTTTACTTGATGGACTTGCAAGAGCATTAGAAAAATCAGATAAACCTGCTTAGAGTATCTAAATTTCTGAAACTATTATAACTTTTTTTCTGAAGTGTTATATTTTCATTATTTTTGCTAATTTTCAGATTAGCAGATCTTTGATTTTGCAACATTTTTTTGTCATAGAAGCATCATCTTTTTTTCTGCTTTGTTGTCACTCTTCGGACTGTTTTTACTTCAGATATATCTAACAGTATATCTTAGTTACAATGAGGAGGCCAGAATTCATTCCAGTATTTATGTTAGGGACTTCCTAATATTCGATAGAATGCACTTTTTAATACATATATTCCAGTTTTCCCTTAGAGAATGTGATTTATAACTCCACACAGGTAAGTTAGGCTTGTCCCAGTACTGTACTCTGCAAAATAACAAATTGTTGAATATCTCTATTCATCACCAAAGTGTCACCACTCTAATACATAGGTTCTGTAGTTGAATGTAATTAAAGTATGCATTATTGATGTGTCTCTGCAAGAAAAGAAGCAGCTAAAATGTACTTTTGTCATCAGTGCAATTCTGAATATGATGGCATCTGTGATTATTAGTTTTACCTAGTATCTTACAGGAGCAGTACTGTTTTAATTAACTATCTGAGGTAGTTCTTTCCCCTGTTCATTAAACAGCTTTCTCTGGTTCCCTATCAGAATAACTCTGTTCACTTTTCTCATTAATCCCTCACATAATCTGACAACAACTTTATTTCTTTC